>NW_023276807.1:160540063-160853396 GCF_003668045.3 Cricetulus griseus
AAGTAGAGAAGGGAATATGGTGGTTGAAAGCTTTAAGAGGGAAACGGGAAGGGAGACAGGGAGATAAGGGTATGGAGGGGGATTAACCAAAACCAAGATTGCATGAAAATGCCATATATCCTTATATTACTCCTCCACAAAATACAAGAGGGATTGAAATGAGTTAACCTACATGTCTGGATAATGCTGATCCTAGAAACAATGGATTACTAAACACGATTTTCTGTACCATGTTTGAGACACTTCCACAGGAGTTGGTCCAGGAGGCCCAGGGACCTCTAAACAATAAGCTCTCTTTTTATACTATTGAGACAAAGTCTTACCACATTGACTAGTTTGGTCAATAGTGGTATTAGAGACACATACATGTCTGACTAGACTTACAATTTTTGTTACGTGTGTGTGTGTGTGTGTGTGTGTGTGTGTGTGTGTGTGTGTGTGTGTGTAGGCTTGAGAGAGCTCGAGTACCACTTGTGCACAGGTGGAGGTCAGAGGACCACTTGCAGGTATTGCTTCTCTTATTCTACCAGGTGGCCCCGGGGGATTGAACTCAGATCCCAGACTTGCTATTAGGTGTTTGCATGTTGATCTGTCTTGTCAGTCCTCTAGAAGACTTTTAAATTATAATATCTACATTTAGATTAATTCTCCCAACTCAAAGTATTATGGCTTTTTTCAACTATTACTTTATCGTCTTTTCCTTTATCCCTGAATGTTGAGATTTATAAATATGCAGACAGATGATGGATATAGATGTAAAAGTCTTCATGGTGAAAAATGAGATAGTAGATCAATGTGAGCTTATTTTGTGTGATGTAATAATAAGTAGTCATCATATTATAAATATGTTTGCTGCCATGTGGCAAACTGGAGAACACTGAACATGCTTTAATTTGCTCTATGCTAGCAGTTATCTTGGTGGATGTAAATACTATTATCTCTGTTTTAGAGATGAAAACCTAAACACATGGAGTTTATGGAGTTTATACTAAGAAAGGCCAGAAGCAAGTTGAAAATTCAGACCAGCTGGTGGAACAGCCTGAATTCTTAACAACTACATTATTTTTGCTTCAAATAATAAAATATGTTAAATGCTACAGCTTCAGATGTGGGATCCTTCTTGGATGCTACTCCCTTTATTCTAAATTACTAAGTCACAGGACTAAACCAATATTTGTGGAAACTGTAAGCATGGAGTAGTTCCTGATGATACTGGCTTTGGAGAGGATGTCATGAAATGCAGGTTTATCTCTATGTGAATCTAAGTAATCCAATAATTCACTCTATATAGCAGATGGGACAATGGGGGTTTTTATGACTAAACATGCATGACCTTAATATGATTGCTTTCACACAGTATTTGATCAGTTAGAAAAGGCACAGGTGTGTTTTGGTAGCTTTCTCTCTAACTAGTGAATTTGTAACATTAGCAAAGCTGTTTTTGCACCTGGATTTGGACAGCGATAACAAACTTTCTCAAGCTAAGAATAAATTAAGATTAACATTTAGGTTTTTTTTTTCTCCGTAATTTAAAAAATATTTGAATTGTAAATAGTTTTGAAAAAACCCACAGCAATAAATAAATAAAATTTGTTTACATAGGTGCCATAAAACCATCTCCTTTTAATAGAGATTACTGCTCCTTACAGCAAGTTAATAATCTCCAAGAAAAAGGGCTAGAATAGAGGAAATGATTTCTCTGTGGATTCCAAGGTTTTAAAGTGACTGTGGTGTTTTGGCTTTCCTCTTTGTCCCCATACTACTAACTGGTACTTCAGATCTTGCTCCTCTGGGGCATTAAGTGTCATCCTGAAGCCAACTCCTTAAACAGGCTGTTGTCTGTGCTTTCATGCAACCCTGTGTCTGCTTTTCATTTGGATACTGTGTAAGGGCTCTCAGTAGTGGTCTCTTCAGACTGCTGTACCTTTCCCTGAATTTCCCTCAACCTATGCAATTCCTTGCTCCTTAAATACAGGTTAAGGAGCCATCTTCTCCACTTCAGCATCACTGTCCAATCACAGTCCATCACTGCACCTGAGAAATATTTATGTTATCAATCACAGTTGAACGAATGACTTTTTATCCAGGCTTGACAGTGGCAGTTGATGCATGTATAAAAGATATGTTTTGAAAATTAATTTCTTAGCCAGGCATGGTGGCACATGCCTTTAATCCCAGCACTTGGGGTGCAAAGTGCTTCTAAGTTTGAAGCCAGCCTTGACTACACAGAGAAATCCTGTCTGGGAGAAACAAAACAAAATGTACTTTCTGTTGTCCAGTTGTGTGCACTTGTGTGAGATTCCCGAGTTAATGGTTTTGTGTACACATGCAAGGACTTTTATTTGTGGTAAATTACACAGAAAACTCATTGTCTTAAAATTGAAGTGACAGTTCATCAGTATTAGGCCTGTTCACAACAAAGTGCAATCAATTATCAGAACATTTTCATCTTACAAAGTGCAACTCTAAATCAATTGAACCAATCTCCGGCATATGACTCTCTGGGTATATGGATGTCCTGACACTGCTTATGCCACATGAGTAGAATTACATACTGTTGTTTATTTTGTGATTATATTTAGAATAATGCCCTCAAAGTTCATTAATGTAGCACATATTAAAATTTCCTCCCATTAAAAGGCTGTGACATCATATGTATATATTGCATGCTGTTTATCCGTCCAGCAGTGGACACTTGGGTTGTTTCCACCTTTGGGCCGCTGAAAATAAGCATCTATGCACATGGTTGAGTAAATATTGTTCTGAGAATCTGCTCTTAATCTTGGATGTACTGAGAAATGTTATTGATAAATCACATGGTAATTTTGTTTTTAGTTTTGTGGGGACCATGATACTGCTTTCTTCACAGTTGCACCATTTTATAAGATTTCACATTTCTCCACATTCTACTTAACCTTTGCTCTTCCCTGTAGTAGCATCTTGCTTTGCCAGTAAACTTGCAGTGGTGGCCACATCCCAGGAGCACCGGGGCCTTCACTTCCCTCCCAGTATCCCTCCATCCCACCCTCCCTTCCTCCCTCTCTCCCTTCTCCCCTCCCCTTCCTCCTCTTCCCTCCTCCCCTCCCTCCCTCCTTCCCCCTCGCTCCCCCCTTTTTTGGTAGTATTGATGTCTAAAAGTATGAAGAATGACAGTCATTCACATCTTTTTATGTGGGTTTGTGTATGTGAGTTCCAAGGAGGCCAGAGGTGTGAGATGTCTCTGGCTGTAGTTACAATCAGTTGTGAGCTGCTAGATGTCCATGCTGAGAACCAATTCTGCTTCCCCTGCAAGAATAGCTCCTGGTCCTAAGAGCAGTCATCTCTCTAGCCCCTGGACATGAGGCTTTAATCCCGGATGCTCCTGTTCTTGCCTTGTCATCTTATACTGTACTGCAAGAACTGTAACAAAAGAATTGCAGTGGCTGGCACTGACCTGCTGTCGGTATGGTTTCTGTCCTGCATCCTTCAAGAGACCGATGCATGCATTGCAGTAATCTCAAGAATCACTCTTGAGATTGCCTAAGGCGACAGTCATTAGAAAACTGCAGTACCATACTGGAGTTTAGTTATGGTGAAGTCTTTGTTTATCCTAGGCATCTAAAATGTTATTTTTAAAGATTTGTGTTTTAAGTTGTTTTGGAGAATTTCATCTTTTGCACACTCCATACTTCTTAAGTTTGTGATCTCTCCTTTTACTTTTATTGTCATATATATGTACATGAACATTCAGACCCAGAACCATGCCGTATAGCCTGAGGTTCTGGTCACCCTAGAAAATGAATGATTTTTGGCTTTATACTTTATCTAACATTTGTCAAAATTTGCTTTATTTTTTGCCACCTGGTCATTTTCAAAGTAGCTCCCCACTGAGATCTTGACCTGAGTTCCTTATTGTGGAGGTGCTTTACTTCATTAAGTCCTACACACTTCAAGTAGCTTCTATTGGCTGGCCATTTTCTTTTGTGTATTTGGCAGTTGGAAGATGGTGATCATGATGGCCTGAGGCTATCTAGAGTTCTAGAGTAAGGTACACCATTACCTTTATATTGCTTGTGTGAAGAATAGAAACGCAACCTGGCTCCATCCTCCCACTGTGAACCATCTACTGCCATTTGCAGGGAATGTTAGGCACAGCAGACAGCCACGGGGGCTCTGAAGAAAAGAGAAAAAAGATAAGAAAATTCTTTACTTTAAAAGCTGATTTTCTGAAATGAAAATATAGCGTGGCACAAAAAAATCTTCCTATTTCAGCTTTTCTAAACAACAAAAAATATGGTTAAGTACTATCTTGAGAAATATAAACAACTGCTAAATGTATATGTTAGCAACTGACATAATTATGTTTTAAAATATTTATGAAATGAGAACTTGGATCTAGGTAGTTTCATGATTACAAGCAGAAAGAAAAACATGAGAGACTTCAGCTGTTTTCAAATATTGTTTCTTCTAACAGTTGAAAATAAGGTATTTTGGTTCCTGCCAGATCTACAACTCTTAGGAATCTGCCACTAGATAAATATATACAGGCACTCAAAGTTAATGCAGCTGTGAGAATGTGTGTTTAGTATGTATCATTATAGAGTCCAAATTCAAAACTCAAAATTTCAAATGTGCTGAGACTTCACTATTTCCAAAAACTTGTCCATATAGTTTAAAAACAAATTTTAGATTTTAATTTGTTTTCTTCTTTGAAAACTTTTAAAGATGCCCCCCCGTTGTTTTTTTAAGATTATATGATACTTTAATTAGAAAATGGAATTTTTAAGTGCATGTAGAAACATGAAGAAAACATTTTTAAACACCACCAAGATGTGATTGTCGAAGATCACATAATGGATTGTGTGAATTCTGATTTTGTTTTGACAGCTTTTCTCTTTTAGTTTTTATAGTGGGTAGAAAAATGATCATAACTACTACTTCTAAATTCCATCTTCACTAATTGGAATTATTTTGAAGCACCTGAAATCTGATACAAGCCTTGAAGAAAGGTACCACGAGGCAGTAGCATTCATGATTACAAAACAAGGCGGCTTAGAAAAAGCAATGTATTTTTAGGAAAAAAGAAGAGACACGCACACCTTGTGCAATGTTTTATCAAGAGAGCAAGACAGAAGCAAAGAGCAGCCCTGCTTTATTTGGCGCTAGTGCTGCCTTCGATTTTGGTCTTTGCATTTGGCAAAGACAGTGGCGACTCTGGAGAAAGTCCAGCGAAGATCAGCCAGAGTGATGTGAGGAATAGGGACCAAGTCCTAAGAGGAGGCTCAGTGGGATCAGAACTGTTTAACTTGGAGGGGGAAGACGAAGGGTGATTTAACTGTCTTCAAGCATTTGAAAGGTTATTGTATGGAAGATACAGAACAGATGTTCTGCACTCTCACAGGAGACCCAATAAAAGGAAATACTTTAAAATTGTAGCAAGAGAAAAAGTTCAGTTGGTCATAAAGATGGACATAAGTAGAAAGAGAGGATTAGACACCGAGACAGGTAACTCGGGGATATAGGGAAGTTTAGTCCCTGGAGATCTTTAAAACTAGAAGTATATAACCATCTGCCTTGGATGATTTAAGTGTCCTCCAGCTCCGAGCAGGGAGCTTTCCTGCCTCTGCTTTTGAAACGTCCATCTCTGACATTCTAAGGATGTTGTTGTCACTTTCACAGAGCTGCCTGGAAGGCTGTCAGGGCCATTTATTCAAACACAGAGGCTGGAACTGAGCATATGCTGAGGTCCAAGGGGCTACTTGGTGTTTGTATGGTAACATCTTAGTAGCCGGATCTTGGAGGAGAAGATATTTCTTACCTGTGAATAGAACTGTGGGAGCTCCGCCAGCTTTCCCTGAACTGTCTGCATTGGTGCTTTGGACAATCATAGGAGTTGCTTTCATATTAAGATCAGACATTGCTTTGAATCATTTTATTTGATCATGGGGAGATAACATGTTTCTCTTTTCACGGATGAAGGAGAAGTTGGCTTAGAGAAATTCAGTTATTAGCCTGGGACACTTCAGGAGGCTAAAGGAGAATTCAGAACTTGGCTTGCAGTCAGTCCTCCCTGCCCTAGTCTAAGAAGTTGTTTCCATTTAGAAGCCATACTCGTGCATGCGCACGCACACATGCACTCAACACATGCACACTAATGAGTGCACACACACACCCATGAGCTAATACATGCGTGAATGTATGCACACAGATTCATAAATACAATCTGCTGATTTCATTTAGTGTGGCTCATATGGGCATGCATTTAGGGCTGACCACTTGGGACTGTATAACCTATCAGCACCCTCATTTCTGAAGAATCTGGATCCTCCCCCTCTAAGTAGTTATTAATGCCACGTTGGCGTGCCATTTGGTGCTGTCATTTTCCCAGGTCTTGTTTAGGCAGCCATATTTTTGAGGTTCCCTTACATACTTGGAAGACACTGTCTCATAGCAGGCATCTGGTTCCTCTGACTCTTAGTCTTCTGTTCCCTCTCTGTGATGTTCTGTTATGATGAATCTTTCTGCCAAAAGCCGCTGAGCCCCACGGCCACATGTGTGGTCTCCACAAGCTGCCCGAGTTCTGCCCGCCATGTGGATGGACAAAATAATACAGAGACATATTAAGTACAAAGCTACTTGGCCAATGACTAGGATTTCTCATCTGTTAGCTCAGTCTTAATTATCATAAATCTATATATTTTATAAGATTTATCTTATAGAGGATGCCTTTCGCTGGCACCCTCTCTTGCCAGTGGCTCACATGGCGCCACTGGAGGAGGAAGGGGAAAAGGGGACACTTCCTGTTTTTCCTTGCTAAATATGATTCTCCTTGCTATGTCACTTCCAGCCTGGATCACCACTTCTCTACTACATTTCCCAGGATCCTCTTTGACTCCTAGTCCTGCCTAACTTGCTGTTTCATTAGCCAAACAGTATTTCACTCAATAATCAATAAGATGAACATACACAGTACATTCCCCATCATCTCCTCTTTTCTGTCTAAATAAAAAGAAGGGTAACTTATCTTTTATAATAACTGAAGAAAACTATAACCATAACTATCTGTCTTCAACTCTATCAAAGACCACAGAAGGAAAATATATAAACTCTAGAATTGATAGAGACATCTGGCTACCTGGACAGTCACCCAAAGTTCCTCTGTAACGTTGGGGCATCCATCTTCAGCCTGTAGGCCACAGTGTGTCTAGCATACTTCTCCATTTTAACAGGAACCCTTCAGTACTGTCTTGTTTTGTAAGTTCAGCAGTCATTTTCTTGTGGGTCCTGCACATCCAGTTTATACAGCAACAAACAGTCCAGGCAAGAGCAGTTTCTTGCTCAAATAATCTTGGATAATCTTGCCATGTTGAAAGCAAACTTCATAACGAGTTTCCTCGATGCCCATCATCCTTTCTGACGTAATTGGTGTACCAGGAGCAGTTGTGTCTCACTGCCAAGAAAAACCCCAAACCATTTAAGTGCCATATTTCTGTAGGTCTTTAAAAGGTTTAAAGAATACTTAACCATCTCAAATACATCTCTGTATATCTAGAAAACCTAACTAACCTAATCAAAAGTTTTGACTATCATAGGTGACTATATAACCTGTATTTAATTATGTATATCATTTTAAAAGATCTGTATAAACACAATACCTAAACAAGAGGAGACATACATATATCACAAAATTGACCTTAAAGTTGTATCAATAAATGAAAATCTATACCAATGCAAAGTATTCATTCCTATATTCTATTTCCCCCTTTTCCTTTAAAAAAGATTGACCATGCTCATTAACATTTATGAGTAACCCCATTTAAATGAAAACAAACATTTATAAACAATATTTGGGAATATGGGTGTCGTTCTTTCTAAACTGCTTCCTGCTGATTGGGGATGATGTTCATACCATTGGAATTATGATAAAACACAGAAATCTGACCAAGTTCTTGTTTTTGTAGTCTGTAAGACTGTATCATCTCAGCTTCAGGGGATCTTGCTTGATTAAACCATATTAGTCTGGAAGGAATCTATAGCTTTTTATTTTCTGTGGAAACACAAGCAGAAATTCTTTTTCCAAGTAGCCTGTCCTTAGACTTAAATTTTGAAGTCAAAGCATTTTTAAAATATATAAGTTGGATTAATTTAGTAGCATTTATAATCAAATGTATTTTAGCAGCAGTAAGTCTTTCCTCAGCAATCAAACAATTTAAAGACAACAATATGGCATAAAGTATCCAGATTCTCTGTGTATTTTTCATCTCTAGGTGGCTTTTTTACTATTCTACTTTTCCTTCCTTTTGTTTCTTTTTTTTTCTGAGACAGGGTTTTTCTGTGGAAATCTGCCTGCCTCTGCCTCCCGAGCAAATCCTTCTGGCTGCACCACCACAACCGGCTAATCTATTTCCTCCTGTTATTTTTCTCTCACAAGCCTACATATATTTTTAAATGCAGTGTAAACCTTTAGAGGTTTTTCTTTATCTGGATCTGCCTTTATCATCTCAGAAGTGCTCAGTCCAAACCCCAAGAGCACTGGGACGGCTTGAGCACATGGAAGCTGCTCCGATGCCTCTCAGTGGCCTGACAGGGCAGGATGTGGTGGCAGATTTCCCTCTTTCTCTGGAAACCTTGGGTCATGGGGACATCCAGCTCACTGACAATGTTCCTTGATTCTTAGGAGCCGGGTCATACTGTAGATGCATCAATTATGGCTGGTGGTTACCCTCAGGACATAAGAGCAACTATTGCACCTTTCAGATATCTTGTCTTTCTAGTTATAGGCTTTCCATCTGGGTAGGACTATTGATTGCTTTGTAACTTTGGCAGCTTGAATAGCTTCTTCTAGGACTATGAGAGCTAGTCCTTAGGGAGGAAGTTTCCAGGTCAGTTGGACTGAGTCCTTTAAGTCCTGTATCTCAAGTGCATGGCTTCCTCAGTAATAGAGTCTTACCTTCAAGTACTGTGAGCAACCAAGGGCAATGACAACAGCTTATGGTTTTGGGGAATCTCTTTATAATTTGACTGTGTTCTAGAATTTGAACGTTTAGACTTCTGAAAGGCATCTGAAAAATGGAATGTTGAAAATATCCACAGCTTAATGAAACTCTAAGTGATGATAAACCATAACCATTTCAGAGGTAATTTAGAGAAAAACCCTCTATAAGCATGAATTGGTATTTAATTCACCAATATGTAATTATTTCCACCCATTACCTGATTTCATTATTTCCCAAACTTTAGAGTTAACTTGAGTTTTTGCATTTAAAATAAACAATATTTCTGGGGGAAAATCAAATAAATTAAAAGAATATAAACAGCCTAATTTTCAGCTGAGAATGAATAATTAATATTGTATAGCCTTTATCTTGCTGTTGGACAATGATATATTTCTTTTTTTATTTTATTCAATTGCATACTCCTGATTTGCTAGATATTGGACATGTGAATTCTTTACCATTTTTACTATTTGCTGTGTGTGGTTCCTAATTCTTGGGATGCTCATAAGATAAGTAGGTGTTAAGATCTCTTCAGCTGTATTTTCTTTTGTGTTCTTGGTCCATGTGCATGTTCATATGTGTGCTTGCCCACATATGTGGGTGAGTGTGTATACAGGTGTTTGTGTGTACATTTAGAGACCAGAGGACAATCTCAGAATGTTGTTTCTCGGGAGCTGTCAAAATTGTTTTTAGGGAGAGGGTCTCACACTGAACTGAAGGTCATGGAGTAGGATAAACATTTAGCCAACAAGTGCTAGTTTTCGCCAATGGAATAATACTGGATTTGTCAAACATACTCCAGGGCAGGCCCACACCCATGAGTAATTATCAAACACAAAATGTACTCCATATTTTTTAGTGCTGCGCTTAGTTCCTTTTGTTTTACTGAAATTTTTATGTTCATTTGATTTTTGTTTTTTTGTTGGAGAGAGGGAGAAAGAGAAGCTGGGTGGATAGGGAGGTCAGGAGGATCTGAGATGAGTTGGAGAAGGGAAAGAATATGACTAGAATGTATTGTATGAAAGAGTTTCAAATAAAAAGAAAATAATTTTATACACACACACATACACAAGTGTCTATATAGACAGGGGCTATGTCACACCTTTACAAAGCTTCTCCTCATAATTATGGACTGGTTATTCATGATGTAAATGTATCTTCTGTCACTGACACTGCTTGGTAGTATAGCCTTTGTCTGTGGCCTCATGTCTAATGACATTCTGGCAGTTTTTCTGGATTAGCTAATGTGTGACTCAGGCCTAAGAAATAACTTAAGGGTTCCATAGCTGCTACTAAGTTCTTATGTTTCTGAGCTGTTCCTCAAGTAAATTTGAATTGCAAATTGAATCCAATAAAAATACTCTGTAAACCTTTACTACTCACATAAAAATGACTCTCTGGTAGCGTGGATTACTGATGTGTGTGTGATTCTGCGGACCTTGGATCTCAGGGAAATAAATTTTTGAAATTTTCCCTCTTTTAAAAGTCCGGTGGCTGAAGTGGTAACTGAATTATGCAAACATAATAATGTGTATCTCTAAATGATGCTGTATTTTGAGACATATCACTATGAAAAGTTACTGTATGTATTCATGTCATGGGCGTTAGATCCATTTGCTATGCTTTAAACACCAGATACTAAGTAAAGTCCCAGCAATTGGAATTCCTGAAATAACTTTAAGAAAAGTGAACTGAATTTCCTGATAGGTCATATTATAGGCAATTGTATTCTGCTGAAAAGATTCATAGCAACTGAAGGTGATGCTTAAGGCTTAGGGAAATGTTGTTGAGCTATTTGAGAAATTTTATAGAAGTACTGGGTGATCATAGTTTGGAATTTGTTTGATGTCCACAAAAATAGGTACAAAGCCACACAGAGCAGAACAGTAGAGTGGCTAGGCTTATTCACTATAGACAGGAGAGAGGTAGGCAAATAACCAAAATAGAATATAGATGAAATTACTTCGACAGAATTTTGAAAAGTATCATTTCATGAAAAGTTGTAGAGAACAGGTAGAAATTGTCATTAATATAAATGCCGGAAGGACAGTTGATACCTACCCTTGTGTAGTCTTGACACCTGGGGTAAAAAGGGAGGTTGATATAAGTGCCACTGATTGTGGGATGTCTTTTGAAGGTCGCATGATATTACCACTAAGAATTGTGCTTTGTTATATGGCAAACATGGGACTCTGTGTCTCACTCATGATTTATTGATCACATATTCTGTTTTTATTTTTACATGATTTTTCATTTACATTTTTGTGAGGTGTTGACAAAGTTTTTCTCTCTTTTTCATTGAAAGTCAGAATTTACATGCCTGAGAATATGTTCAAAGCAGGCACAGCTAAGATGGACTCTCATCACAGATGTAAACAGAGGGACTGCTTTTTTTTTTAACCTTGCATGTCTACATGTTTTTCCATTTGAAATATGGCAAGTTGCTCTGATATTTCAAGATCTATGACTTCCACTCCATCAATCATTGACTTAAGGTCAATCAAATGGAGACAATTCTGAAAATGATGTTATCTAGTATGACTGCCAAAATGGATGGTTGATAAGTATTCTACAAACTGCTTAATTGTGTTATGATTGTTAACTTGAGGAATAATTTATAAACTGTGTGTAAACTTTGAAGCCCAGGGATTTGTTAAGTCCTGTTACAAACACTAGGGCAGGAGGAGTATGGGGCAGGACAGTCTATCATCAATAAGCAATAGTGTGTGAGAGCAAGCATGGGTATATCCACATAGTAAAGAGCAGGGTGCCTACCACAGCCATCCATCATCAGCAAACATTCCCAGGCGTGCACTCTCACACGATACAGCTCTTTCCTGGAAGTGATTGTTCATTATGCTTTCAGTGTCCATTTTGGTGGTAATAAGCTCCTTTTCCCTTGACAAGGATTAGCTGAGAGACAGTTGTTTCACAATTGTGTGTCAATTTGAAATACAATAAATTTTCTATTATGTTAATTTTGGAGTACTGCCAGTGCCTGTTGTTTCAAATTCAGGATGATGCATTGTAGTTTGGGGAAGTTTGGATAGCTCGTGGTTGTGAGGTCCCCAGTGCTTAGCTCTGTCCTTCTGTTTTATTATTTATTAGGGTCTTTCTGTGTATCCCTGGAAGATCTTTTAAATCAACAGAAATCCATTGGTATACTGAGATTACGGGTGGGTACCAGTGTCATCCTGGGCAAAGCTGTCCATCATTCTAGATTTGATGCTGTTCCTACTGAAACATAGCTTGGTTTTTGTACTTTGTAGCTCCAAATCTTCAACAGCTTTCCCTAGCTCTCTCTCCAGTTCATTTTCCCTACATGTTTTCTCTCAGTAATTTTCACATCAAGAAACTGCCCACTCTGCCTCACAGAGGTCTTGGTGGTCTGATTCTTGTCTCCTAGTCCTCTGCTTGTTAAGTCATAGAATGGATTCTCTTCCAGCAACTGTTTTTATTGTGTTCACAAAGATACTGCCTGTCCCTTGCACCTCATATATTCTAAGCATTTAAAAATTCATTTTAGCATAAACGATTTTAAAGTATTGTTTTATCTCAGGTTTATGGGTGTTTTGTCTGCCAGTCAGTATATTACATGTATGCCTTGTGCCTGCAGATACCAGAAAAGAGTGCTGCACCCCCTCAAACTCAAGTTACAAGTGGGCGCTGGGGATCAAACCCAAGTCCTTGGGAAGTGCAGCAAGTGCTCTAATCTGTGGAGCCATTGTCACCCCCTTGTTCATGGACTAATGTGATACTTTAGAAAGTTGTTTTCCATGTAACAGTCTTCCTTGTCTTCTGTTTTGAGGTCTCATATTGCATCATTATATAATATGCACATTTTACAATTTTAGTTTATTGCTTTGTTTCGTTACGGGGCAAGACAGTACAAAGGTTCTTCCATCTTGGATTCTTGCTGGGTGGTTTCTAGGTTTAACTGGTCTCCTTGATGGAGAATCCCCAGGAAAACCACCCAACCCTATTCTAGGAAGCAAAGGTCAGGATGTCCTGGCTCACTTATCTTAGCCTTTGTTAAAACTGCTTGTTTGTGAGGAACCTCCTCCAGCTAACCACTTATCTTAGCTTCTGTTGAAGCTGCTTGCTTACTCTGAAAAGCCCCCTGCCCGATGGAGCTGCTGAGCAAGATGCCTGGATGAGGTCTCTGTCCTTAAAAATAACATTCTCTGGGCATGTGGGCTACACCTCACTCTCCAAACACTTGGGTGTGGTTCCAGCCAGCTGGAATAGACACTTTCAACTGAGTGCACACTGTGTCTGAGTGGTCATCTCTGGTGAGCTCCCCTTAATAGTTTTATACTACCATTATGCATGAAAAGCCTTTTTCATGTGTCTACTGGATTACAATCTCATTTCAGGAAATCAATATATTTACTTTGTGATGTTTTGTGGTCATACTACAGAAAATTTTGGAGTTATGAGCACTCATTTATTGCTTATGTTATAATACTACTTATTTTCTCTTTTAATTTTTGAGATTATAGTATTAATTACATTATTTCTCCCTTCCCTTTCCTCCTTCCAAGACTTTCTTTGCCCTCTTTCAAAATCATGGTCTCTTTTTTTTACTTATATATATATATTTTACTTATATATATATTTTACTTATATATATATTAATTATATATATATATATATATAATTAATCACACACACACATATATATGTACACACATGTATAAATATCCTAAACACAAACATATACCCTGCTCAATTTGTATAATGTTACTTGTGTATGTTTTCAGGCTGACAATTTGGTATTGGATAACTATTTAGTGTGCTCTTCCCTGAAGAAGACTGTTCTCCCCACGCCTTCATCTTTCCTTAGTTACCTGTAGCTCTTTTTGTAGAGTTGAGGCCCATGGACTTCCCCCACACCCACATGAGCGTGTCTGTTGGTGTCACCATTGTTAAGCTCATGTTTTTATTTCTACCTGTCTTGTTTGCCACAGAATGCTTTTTAACAAATGGTGTTGGCATAACTGAATGTTAACACATAGAAGATTGCAAATAGATGCCCATCTATCGCCATGCACAAAACTCAAATCCAAGCGCATCAAGAGCCTCAGCATAAATCCAGCTACCCTGAACCTGTTGTGGGGGTGGGTTCTGTAAAATAGGAATTGACTCCCCCTTGTTTCTTTCTTGGCCTGTCCTTACCCCTCCTACCAGGAGATGATGATGCAGCAAAGACCTTGCCATTCATCATCTGACCTTGGACTTTGTGGACTCTAGAACTGAGACAATGGGTTTGTCTTTTGTCAATGGCTCCATCTTTGGCCTTCTTTAAAAGAAACACAATACATAGTAACTACCATGGACACCTGAAATGTGTTGGTGGTATGGGAAGGAATGTTTTCTTTTTCCTTTGCGCATAACTAATGAAAAGGGGAGGGGGAATCTACCCTCATTTCAACAGGTATAGGATTGAAAAAGTTCTGGAGAGGTTTCAGCATAAACTAAATTCTAAAGCAAAGCACCTATAAAAATGATATAAACGAAGTTGCTAATTTCTTCAACAGACAGATAGGTTTATATGGCGGGATTCTGGAAGCTGAGCAGTGTCTCTGGCAACACCACACTCCTGTCCTTGTACATCAGATTTCTACTTTTTTTCTTTTTTTGGTTTTTTGAGACAAGTTTCTCTGTGTAGCTTTGGAGCCTATCCTAGCACTCACTCTGGAGACCGGGCTGGCCTTGAACTCACAGAGATCTACCTGCCTCTGCCTCCTGAGTGCTGGGATTAAAGGCATGCACCACCAATGCCTGGCCAGATTTCTACATTTTTTAAAAAAATAAAAATGAATGAACTGACATACAGAGTGAGGCATAGGAAAGACAATGCAATCCTTTTTTTAAAAAATAATTTTTTTATTTAAATTGAAAACGATCTTATTTTACATACCGATTCCAGTTCCCACTCCCATCCTTCCGTGCCCCCCACCACCAACCAACCCCCCAATCCACTCCCTAGGGAGAGTGAGGCCTCCCATGAGGGATCACCAAAGTCTGACACATTTGGAGCAGGACTGTGTATCTAGGCTGAGAGATTATCCCTCCATAGGGAACGGGCTCCCAATGTCCATTCATGCACTAGGGATAAATACTGGTTCCACTACCAGGCATAGGCCTCCCAAATGACATCCATGTTGGGGGGGCCTGGTTTGGTCTTATGCTAGTTCTGTGAGTTTCCCCAGCATGGTCTTGCTCCTTTGCTCATCACTGCTCCCTCTCTACAACTGGATTCCAGGAGTTTGACACCACGATTCTTTACTGAATTAGTATCACTATTATATAATATAGGCATGTTGAATTTGAGTCTAGAGTCAGTGTCCTTATAGGTCCTCTCTTGGACTGCTCTTAGTCTGATAGCTGGCATGTGGTGTATTTTTCATCAATAACTGGATTTTAAGTGTTGCTTAGTTTTCTAGTTATTAGCCATTTTGTTACCTTATGAATGCCTTAACTCATAGTCTCTCCTGTGATCTCTTTGTTTTACACTGTATCCCAAGCACAACGTTTTACTGACAGTAGGCTGTCAGCACATATGTGGAAAGAACAACAGATGCTTAATGTATGACATTGAATCATAAGCCGTCACTGTGTAACCAACAACATGGGACACACCCTTAGTTCTTAGTGCTGCTGCTAGTCATTTCTTTAATTGGGGATGATAAACATATTGCCCTTACTACATTTTAGTACACAAGGCTTCTTAGACTACAAGTAACTTTTGGGGATGTCTTCATGAAATTAAGCATTATTCTCACTCTCTCTTTCCGGGGAAAGACTGATTCAGGCTTCTGTGAGAATAATGTTTAGTGTTGTTTATATGTTCCATTATCTGCCCTCAATCCTTTCACTTGGAGTCTTTGCAAATGCAGGTGTACAAATAGACTTGTTTTCACTGAAGGAGAACCTTGCCCTTTGCAAGCCTCTGCACAGTTGTGCTCTGCACCTGCAGCAATAAAATTCAAGAGAGATAATGTACTGAATTTTAATCACTTGTTGCCTTGTTACATACTCACTTTTAAAAACCATTTCCTTTATTGTGCAGTGGTTAGTAAAAAGGGGCAGTGTTGCTAGTTAAGCCACTGAATGGCTCAGGGAGTGATTTTACACCAGGGAATGATTGGGTCTCCTGTAAAAATAGCAGAGTCTTTCGTTCATGTTAAAAAGTCTGGTAAACAAGCTTGATGACGACTGACCTCATCATAAATGCTTCAGATGTGTGGATATGCGTTGAAGTGTGGAGGCCACTGGGATTTTGTCCAAGTACACACAAGGAAGGGATCATTTAGTCATTAGCCAAGGACACTAGTCACTTCTTCGTGCTTAGTTACATTGGACACCAAAGACAGCTGAATGAGCTTAATGTAGAGCCTTTAGCTTGCTTGCTTTCAATTCTATTTGATGTTCATAAAACACAAGCATGTAAGAAAAATTAATGTGAAAAGAAGCCATGGATTTTCAAAGAGAGCAAGAAAGGGTATATATGGAAAAGTTTAAAGAGAGGAAAAGAAGGGAGGAATGATACCTTAGGGTTACTAAGGTTACTTAGGGTGAAATACCATGACCAAAAATCAAGATGGGGAGGAAAGGGTTTATTTGGCTTACACTTCTACATAGTAGTCCATCACTGTAGGAAGTCAGGGCAGGAACTCACAGAGTTGGGACCTGGAGGCAGGAGCTGATGCAGAGGTGAGGTCTGCTGGTTACTGGCTTGCTCCCAATGGCTTGCTGAGCCTGCTTTCTTATACAACACAGAACCACCAGTCCTGTGTTGGGATCACCTACAATGTTATGGACCCTCCATCACCAATCATTAGTTAAGAAAATGCCCTATAGGTCTGCCTAATGCTTGATTTTATGGAGGCATTTTCTCAATTGAGGGCCCATCCTCTTAGAATCCTACTGGTATCAAGTTGACATAAAACTAGTCAACATAAGTGATATAATTATATTATAATCTCAAAAATAAAAGAAAAAATCTAAAACCCCAAAAGTATGTATAGAAAGTGTAATGTGTATATAATTACTTTAAATCTACATCTTATAGGTATTAGAATTTAAAATGATATGCCGGAAACTCACAGCCTAAGGAATTTAGTTAGCTCATATGTGGAGAGACAAATTTCTGAATCTGTAAGAAGTTTATTAACTACCCTAGGTGATGTTAGATGCAATTTTCACTTGACAAAGCCAGAAATTTCAAGATGTATGAAACAGGTAGAAACATTTCTGCTGTTGCATGGATAGAATAGAAAAATTGTAAGTCCTTGACAGCAGCTTGGATAGAAGAGAGGTATGAACTTGGCTTCAGCCCTTTATTAAGCTTCTATAAGTTTGGAACATTGCTTTCTGTGTTTAGAGGGCCCTGTTTCCTTGGTTTCATTTTTGCCCCCTGGCTCTTGCACTCTTTCTGCCCTCTGTTTTGCAGGATTCCCTGAGCCATGAGTGGAGGGATTTGGTGGAGACATTTCCTTTAGAGCTGAGTGTTCTGAGGTCTCTCACTCTTTGTCTATTGTCTGGCTGCAAGTCTCTGTATTTGTTTCCATCTGCTGCAGGAGGAAGCTTCTCTGATGATGGGCAAACAAGGCACTGATCTATGAATAGAGTAGAATATCCTTAGAGTTCATTTTATTGCTATCTTCCTTTATTAGAGTAGCAGTGTTTGGTTTTCCCCTAGTTCGGCCCATCTATTTCAGGTTCTTATCACACAATCAGTGTCAAGTATGAGTTCCATCTCAAGGAGTGGACTTTCAGTCAAATCAGATATTGGTTGGTTACTCCCACAAGCTTTGTGCCACCACTGCTTTAGTGTATCCTGCAGGCAGGACATCATTATAGACTGTAGGTTTGTAGCTGAGTTGGTGTTTTTATTTCTCCTTTGATAGGGTGCAGTGTACCTTCCAGTACTAAGAACACTAGCCCATAGTGTGAAGGCTGCAGGTAGGCAACACATCAACCTCTCTGTGTTCAATGTTTTTTGTAAATGTTGTCTTCAGCAACAGCCTTGCCATCAGTTTATGGAGAGCAACTTATAGCCGCAGCATCAGCTTGGGTCATTTAGGGGTGGGTT
Organism: Cricetulus griseus; assembly: GCF_003668045.3. Taxonomy (NCBI): domain Eukaryota; kingdom Metazoa; phylum Chordata; class Mammalia; order Rodentia; family Cricetidae; genus Cricetulus; species Cricetulus griseus. The sequence goes on from NW_023276807.1 coordinate 160,558,139, forward strand.
CCCATGGGACCCCTTTGGCTAAGAACTTGCTTATATTTAACTCATTCCCAGTACTGGAATATTCATTTGGTGACAAGAGATGTCCAATTGGAGCTCTGTCTCCCCAATTATTTGATGATTTTGTTTAGATTGCCTCATATGTATGTATATATTAGGAAGTTTTTATTGTATTAGGTTTCTTTACTACCCCTCAAAAGGCCCTTGACATTAGCTATCTCTGCCCATATTTCCTCCTTCCTCTCCCTCCTCTTTCCCCCTCCCCTCTTGATTTTCTTGTTCTGGTCCTCCCATCCACCCCTAGTCCATGCAGAACTATTCTATTTCCCCTTTCTAAGGAGATAAATCTCTTACTCTATACCCTACTTCTAGGGTTCTATGAATTGTAGTTTGCCTATCATTGATTTAATAGCTAGTGCATATAAGTGAATACATGCCATTTTTGTTTTTCGGGATCTGGGGGAATATAGTGAAGGTCTATAGGTCACCCACCTGCTTCCTTGACCTACTTGCTTTTCTGGCAGGCTTGGCCAAGGAATTACTACTGGTGTTGGGAAATGAGACAAAGGGATGAGTTTGGAGGAGATTTGCCTCAACAGGTGGTCTCCTGTAGAACTAGGGGTGAGAATGGAGGTTTGGATTTGGAGGCGAGGAGGAGATGTGCAGTTTGCTTATCAGCTTCCCTCAAATTCTGTGCTTTTTAGAAACTGGAGTAGTTAGATCAACTGTTTTATGCACATGTATAATGGAATGTATTCTTATGTTATTTTATAAGTGTTCTATCTTATTTTCCGTGTTCTATTATTTACTTTGGTTTTTGCTTTTGTTTCTTATTTTCTTCCTCTTGTCTATTAATTTACAGATTGTCTTAATCAGGGTTACTATTGCTGTGATGAAACACTGTGACTAAAGCAACTTGGGAGAAAAGGGTGTAATTGACTTCCACTTCCACCTCACTGCTCATCATCAGAGGAAGTCAGGTCAGGAACTCAAACAGGATAGGAACCTGGAGGCAAGAGCTGATACAGAGCCATAGAGGATGCTTCTTACTGGCTTGCTCCACCTGGATTACTCAGCCTGTTTTCTTATATAACCCAGGACCACCAGCTCAGGGATAGGGCCACCCACAATGGGCAGGTCCCTCCCCCAACAATCACTAAGAAAATGCCCTCCTGGCCTGCCTACAACCTGATCTTGTGGAGGCATTTTTCTCAGCTGAGACTCATTCCTCTTAGATGACTTGAGCTTATATCAAGTTGACATAAAACTATCTAACACACAGATCATTAAAACTTCCATTTGATTTATCTATTCTTAATGTGCCTATTTGCATAATTTAAATTGTTGCTCTAGCTATTAATTATACATATAACACACAAACGTCTCCATACAAAACTCATTAAAAGCTATTTGTCTAATTACTCTTCTAATTTGAATGAAGCATTAAAGTTTTAATTCTATTTGACTCTTTCCTTTAAAGAAAACATTTAGGACCAAGGGACATTCTAACTTTTGTTTCAATCCTCAAACATTTATTAGCTGTTGTGTTTCTTCCTTGAAGCCTGTTGGCTTAAATGACACTCAGCTGCTATACTTATCCTTTAGCATTACCATAATGCTCTAGGAGGCTGGCAAATATATACTTGTTCCCGTTACTTACAGGGCTGGACTGGAGGACTAGAGGTAGTTCTCTAGGGATAAGAGCAATATTTTAATTCCTTTGTTGAATCATTTTTCTTAAACTTTCCCTTTTCCCTCCGGTTATAGTAATCCAGAAGAAAGTTAGCATTCTTATTCACTGAAGTCCAAAAATGTGTTCCAACAGTCGATAAATGCTTTTTTTGGGGGGGAAAAGAATTTTCCTCTGTATCCCAGGCTGACCTTTCAAACTCACAATGTGTCTCAGACAATTAAGAGAAAATAATCCCATGGGGAGACACCCTCAGGTCTTTTTAAAATTTTTTTATTTTAATTAGAAAGAAGATTATTTTACATGTCAATCCCAGGTTCCTCTCCCTCCCCTCATCCCCTGCACACCCCAACTAACCCCCTACCTATCCCATACCTTTTCCTCCCTAGGGAGGGTGGGGCTTTTCCTAGAGGGTCTTCAAAGTCTGTCATATTCTTTGGGATAGGGCCTAGGCCAAGCCCCTTGTGTCTAGGCTCAGGGAATATCCCTCCATGTGGGATGGGCTCCCAAAGTCCATTCCTATGCTAGAGATAAGTACTGATCCACTTAAAAGGGGCCCCATAGATTTCTGAGGTCTCCTCACTGACACCCACATTCAGGGGGTCTGGATCAGTCCCATGCTGGTTTCCCAGCTATCAGTCTGGGGACCAAGATCTCTCCCTTGTTCACGACAGCTGTTTAGTTTCACCAGCCTGGTATGGACTCCTTTGCTCATCACTACTCCTCCTTTGCAACTGGATTTCAGTTCAGTTCAAGGGTTAGCTGTGAGTGTCTGCTTCTACTTCCACCAGCTGTTGGATGAAGGCATGTTTGTCTTTTTGTGACTGGGTTACCTCGATCAGAATGGTTTTTTCTAGTTCCATCCATTTGCCTTCGAATTTCAAGATTCCATTCTCTCCCCCCCGCCAGCTGAGTAGTAATCTACTGTGTAAATGTACCACATTTTCTCTATCCATTCTTCAGTTGAGGGGCATCTAAGTTGCTTCCAGGTTCTGGCTGTTACAAATAATGCTGCAATGAACATTGTTGAACAGATGTTCTTGTTGTATGAATGTGATTCTTTTGGGTATATGCCTAAGAGTGGAATTGCTGGATCTCCTGGTAGACTCATTCCCATTTTCCGGAGGAACTGCCATACTGATTTCCAAAGTGGCTGTACGAGTTGGCACTCCCATCAGCAGTGGAGAAGTGTTCCCCTTTCTCCAATCCTCTCCAGCATAAACTATCATTGGTGTTATTGATTTTAGCCATTCTGACAGGTGTAAGATGGTATCTCAGAGTTCTTTTGATTTGCATTTCCCTGATGGCTAAGGATGTTGAACACTTATGTGTTTTTCAGCCATTTTAAATTCCTCCATTGAGAATTGTGTATTTAGTTCTGTTCCCCACTTTTTAATTGGATTATTTGGTGTTTTGGAGACTAGCTTCTTGAGTTTGTTGTAAATTTTGGAGATCAGCCCTCTGTCGGATGTGGGGTTGGTGAATATTGTGGCTCTGTGAGGTGTTGTTTGAATTGGTTATGCTTGATTCTCAGTAGAACTATTTCTGCTGGACCCAAATGGCTTCGTTGCTGTCCATGGCCTTGCCCTGCCTCCTGTACTTCTTCCAGGTAATGGAGAAGCAGCACTGTTGGTATTGGAATATGAAAACTCACATTTTCTTGTAATTTTCTATGACGATGCTCTGACATTTTTCTTTTATACTGATATCTATGTTCTTTATAGGAGAGAAAAATGTACAGTAAATATGTATCTGTTTCCCTCCAAAAAACAGATAGTTAATTTAAAAAGTGATAGCTCTTCTCCCATAAGTAAAATAATTTTGAACATAGGGCAGATATTTGGAGGGACAGGGGACTTCATGGTCAAAAGAAACTGAAGAAAGGTGAAGTGTTAATTGCCTATCCCATGTCTCTGCACGTATGTAGTAACAGCTCTGAAAAGTTGTGTGGTAGAGAAGAAGCTGTTTAACTTTGCTCAACCCCACATTGTTGGGCATATTTAACCATATTATTCTCTCCTACTAAAGTTTCAATTTTGCTTTTTGTTATCAGCATGAACAAATTTTAGACTATTATTATCTATTCAAACCACATGTCGTTGGAAAACAGGAAAACTGGTGCCTTCTATGCCCAGTGTGTTATCATTACTTTTTTTCTTTTAGATTTATTATGTATACAACCTGCAGGCCAGAAGAGGGCACCAGATCTCATTATAGATGGTTGTGAGTCATCCTATAGTTGCTGGGAATTGAACTCAGGTCCTCTGGAAGAGCAGCCGGTGCTCTTAACCTTTGAGCCTTCTCTTTAGCCCCCGGTTATCATTTGTTATCTGGATTTCTAAAAGATGTAACAGATCAGTAAGTTTGCTGCTCACCCATCTACTACACGTTTTCCTAAGAAGCATGGAGTTCTGCAGGTTTTTTTTACAGACAGCAGGAATACTCTCAAAGTTGCATATGGCACTCAGATGTGCACATTTCTGTAGAAGGCATCATATCATCAAAGTTAGAGTCAATTGTGACTCTTAAGGATTAAGATATACTGCACTCTAGAAGATCAACTGTACCATCAACCTTGTTGATACTTTCTCAAACCAAGAATGAACTAAACAGCATTTAGGTTTCTAAGTGAGGTAGAAAATACATCATATTTCATGACTAATGGTATTTTTAGAACATTTTATTTTTATTCAAACATCTTATAATTCTTAGAATTTGTATAAAAACTAGAGAAATCTATATGTTTTAATTTTAGATATTTAATAGCAGATTTAATTTTTGTGTTTTTCTTCAAGTTCAGATTCTTGATGCTTCTATTATTTTATTATTTTGTGTTATTTTAGCTAGTTAAGTAATATTAATTTTAATTTGAAATATTCTATTTCTTGGTAAAGCTGATAAAGTAATCCCATAGATACCAAGTTATTACAGTAACCAATAATTACCAAATAAAATTGGCAGAACTTGAATGAATGAATTTGGTCAATGATCGTGAAGTGGTCCTACACCTTATCCAGTTCTTATTTCTTCTAGAATCTGTTCTGATGCTCTTCCTCAGTTCTCTTAGTTTCTCTCAGAATGTCCTTTTCTTTCTTGTTCTTTTTAAATTCTATAGAGTTTCTACATTCATCCTGTAACTATGTCTATCCATTTGACACCTCAGAATTTGTACCTTATATAGACTGAGACCAGTCTTTTGTCTGTTGCTTATAAAATGATGTAAGTAGGATTAAGTTTCAGGCCATAATGGTATAAGTTTAAGTGACCTATGTGAGGATGGGAAATGGCTGGAGGTAGAGAATCTGAAATCTTGCTATTATAACTGTGGCTTTAAAAAAACAAAACTAACTGAATTAATTATTCTAGGAAAACAATGCATAATAGAAGCAACATAGAAAATATTTCTTTGAGAGGAATATTTCAACAAAATAATATTACATTCTTTTTTGGGGGGGTTCTCATCTTTTATTTTAAGTAGATTTCTAATGTCTATGATAGGTGAATGAAGTCTAGGTTAGGATTTATCATTTACCATTTCCGGATGGTAATCTAAGCACATTTGTTATTTCTTGGCCTACTTTCTTTCTTTTTTTTTCCAACTTTTTTTATTTGAATTAGAAACAGGATTGTTTTGCATGACAATCCCATTTTCCTTCTCCCACCCGTCCTCCCCTACCGCCCCCCAACTAAAACCTTATCTGTCACATATCTTTTCTGCTCCCCCTGATGGTGAGGCCTTCCATAGGGTGTCATCAGAGTCTTTCATATCCTTTAGGATAGGGCCTAGGCCCACCCTCATGTGTCTTGGCTCAGGGAGTATTCCTCTATATGGAATGGACTCCCAAAGTCCACACCTATGCTAGGGATAAATACTGGGCTTCTACAGGAGGTCCCATAGATTTCTGAGGTTTCCTCACAGAAACCCATGTTCCTGGGGTCTGGATCAGTCCCATGCTGGTATTCTAGCTATCAGTCTGGGGAGCAAGAGTTCCCGGATGTTCAGGTCAGCTGTTTCTATGTGTTTCACCAGCATAGTCTGGACTCTGTGCTTTTTACTGGTCCTTCTCTGCATCTGGGTTCCAGTTCAGTTCAGTGATTAGTTATGGGTGTCTGCTTCTACTTCCACCAGCTGCTGGATAAAAGGCATATAAGTCAGTCATCAGTCTCATAATCACCGGAGGGCATTTAAGGTAGCCTCTCCTCCGTTGCTGAGATAGTTAGCTGGTGTCATCTGTGAAGATCTCCAGATATTTCCCTAGTGCCTGATTTCTCTGTAAACCAAAAATGTCTCCCTCTATTATGATATCTCCATTCTTGTTATCGTGCATTCTTTAAAGTGAAATCATAATTGTCAATAAACTATTATCTCCAGAATTATTTGCGCTCCACATAAGTGTGGCTATTTTCCTTGGCCCCAAACATTTCTCCACTACATTAGGCTCAATTCCACTGGACTGTATTTGCGGAAAGAACATGAAGCTGTTTGTGGGATGATTGCTTTACAAGCCCAAGCACTGTACAGTGTAGAGTTCAAAGTTGAAATCACAGTACTGTTTTCCTGATGAGCTCCTTCTGGCAAAGGGCCTAGGAAAATTCTGGAATATTTTCATTCATCCCACCAAATATGCAACCAATATAAAATCAATCATCAGATACAATGCTCTGGAGTTATTTATCTGAATAAGATGATTCCTGTTAGCTTTGTTGAAAAAATAAGGGCATAGTAACTGAACAACTCAAGTATGAACACCTTTGTGTAAAACTGTGTGTGTGTCTATAAGTATGTGAACTGTCTTAGAAAATTATATTTGAGTTAAGATATAACAACATATAAACATATATCTCAATATAGAAAGTCTAAAATCATGATGGAGACTTCCTGGGGGTATTTCTGCTTTATCATCATTTAATTATATGTTTCTCTTGCATTCCTGCTATGCCATCAGCATTCTTCACCTATTAATTTGTTTTGGTGAATACGGTGCTGAAATGTTATGTCATTTCAAACTATAAACTTAGCTTTATTAAAATCTTAAATAACTTTTAGATAGCGAAGACTCAGTTTGATTATTATGGCATGAACATAAAATTGAATTTTAAGAATGTGAGCAAGCAGGGAAATTTTCCATAACTAATAACTTCTTATCTCTTTTCATAGAACTAAATACTGCTTCTTAAAAGAAGTTGAGTTTTGATTAAAAATTGTAATTTGTAATATGTCAATATAAATTATGCAAAAGGCCATATTGTAAATGTGCATCTTTTGAGATAAAATAAAAAATCTTGGTTTTAAAGAGAGCATTAGGAATGTACATTTCATGTTGTATTTCCACGTTTTCCATACACTATTACTCTCTGGATTTTATATCAGTGTCACCTAGAAAACGAAGCTTTGATAGCTCCCACATTTTTAATGTAACTGCCAACAAGAATTATATCACATCATAGCATAATTGCTTCTTTATTTTAAATTTTATACTAATAAATGAGATTAATTTAATTACTGTTTTTATAGAACATAGACTATGGACTAGGCACTGTTCCAATGCCTGATAATTCATGTTGTAGCAAAACCACAAATTGTAAAGTCCAGTGGGCAGATTGTAGCACACCTCCTATTTGACGTGCAGCAGCATTGAACATAAATGCCTTTTTCTTTACCTCACAACACCCCCTTCACTTACTTTTATATTTCTCTCCCTACCCCATCTAGCTCTTCTTTATCAGTATTTTTTCACTTGTTCCTCTTCGTCCTCTTAATTCCTTAATGCTGATGTCCTTTTCAGCCAAGCCATTGTGCTTCTGTAGCTTGCTTTCACGGCACCTCTGATTTATGAGCTGGAAATTAAATGTGCTTTTTGATAACACGTATTTGGTAGCTTCCACTTTTGACCTTTTCCCTGCCTTCCAGATTCATTACCAGATTGCATACTTCACAAGTCCTCTTGACCACACCTACACCTGTACTCTGAGAATACCTCCTAAATCTTCAGCGCCTGCACATTCTCTACATGAGGAACTGGCAACAGCCTGGACTCCCTGGCTGCTCTTTCTCTCCCAGCACATCTCATGCCCATTGTCATTTGGCTCACCAGTTTGACTTCCTGCACTGCAGTCACTTGTGTCTCTTTGCTATTCCTCATACACTCCAGAGCCACCCAGACTTAGAACCTCTTGCCTGGAAATCAGTCCTCCTCAAACACCTGGTCTATTCCTCACTTTCTTCTGGTTGTTTTCCAAATTCAGCCCAGTGGGACCTCTAAAGAATATATGGAAAGGTTCATTTCTATCCCCATAATGCAGTTGTCTCTATCTCATCAAAGTCTTAGCTATTTGAATTACTCTACATTAAATAAACTATGTATTTCACTTAAATTGTGTTTATTCCAGGAGCATAACGGCACCAAAATGGGCACTCTTTGTGCAGGGATTTTCATCTATGCTTTTCAGTACCTGAAGACAGAGCTTAGATCTTTAATGCAATGTAGAACCCCAGCAGCACAGCAACACCCCTTAAAAGGCTGTCCCTTCCTCTCTCCCTTCCTTCCCTGCTTCACACTCTGCTCCCTCACCCCTGCTTTCCCTCTCCTCACCTTTCTCTATATCTCCTTGTTCTCCTCCTTTCTTTACTTCTCCATCTCTTTATTCTTTCTCCTCTTTCTGCTTCTTCTTCCTTTTTTCTGAACTGACTCAAAGTATCCCTTGAGTTAGGGCCGGTTTTCCATTTCTAGCTCTCTGTTTGGGTTGGCAGTCACTTGGTTATGTGGAAAAGCCTGTGTGTAGTTTCTCTGAGCTCTTGGCTCCCTGAAACTTCTCAGAGATGCCTCTGAACCTGGTGGGTCCTCTCTCATTTACCCAGATGTTTGAAGTTTTGCTTGCTGGCAGCTCAGTAGTCATTGCATGTTACTGATACATATCTCAGAAAACAAATCATTCTCCAGAGAATGGCTTGTTTCTCTAGTGAATGTCCAGGCTGCCGAGGGCTGATGTAGTTCTGTGTGTTTCTCCTTTGTGAGTTTTGATGCCGCATTAAATTTATGGAATGGGTATGTTCTTTGTGCTGCTACAGGATAAGCTCTATCTATGAGAACAGGGATGTTTCTTGAATACCAAGGCCTAGAACAGTGCCTAGTTTATGGGGAGACCAACCATAATAGGTACTTTTTAAATGAACGAATGAATGAACGAATGACTGAATATCATTTATAAATATAGATAGGAGAACATTCAATGGAAGCTATGTTATGATAGGCTACTAGAAGTGAGCCCCAGTTCTTCCTTTTACTTGTTTTATCTATAATAATGTCATCTATGCAAGAAAGTGAAGGTGAGGATGTAATTATGTCACTAGACCCAAGATAAATGATAAATGGCTGTTTATTGGAGAACAATTACACAGAAAAATACAAAGAACCACGGAAGCATTTCCTTGCTCTTCCTACCATATCCACTGACCCAACAGAAAGAGAGCACCAAGGAAAGTCATGCCTCAAGCTCCTCTCTTTCTACTTCTGTCTCCCTGAAGCCACAGACCAGATGCCTACAAAAAGTCTTTGCTATTATCAGCACTTTTCCCCCTTACAATGGATAATCTATTTTAAGATACATTGGTGCATGGTAGTGAGAGTCTGTAGTTGGAAGCAGAGGAGTGAGGGTGCTTGGCTCCATATCATTACCTGATTCTTTTTATTAGTGCTTATTTTTAACACAAGATATCACTTAGGGTTGGGAAATAGCTTGGTTGGTAAGTGATTGCTGTGTAAGTTCTTGGACCTGAGTTTCTATCTCCAGCCTTCCAAACACTCTGGTGTAGGAGCTTGTGTCTGTAATTCCAGTGATGGGGAGGCTGAGACAGGCAGGTCCTGGGAGCTCCTGTAGCCATATTTGTGAGTTCCAGATCTAGTGAGTGACCAAGCGTCAGCAAAAAGGTGCAGAGTGATTGAGGAAGATGTGTAGCATTGGCCTCTAGCATATGCAGACATGACTGGGAGACACACACACAGAGTATAATTCTTACTTTTTAAACTCACATTGCTGATAGAAAATTACATGGCTTTGCCCACTCTCACAGAGCAAAAACTATCATCAGAAAGACATTGTAGGAATTCCCCATGGCACAGAAAGAACTGAGCAGCTGTCTCTTTTGAATGACTTTAATTTGCACATCAGTTCTCAAATGCCAAAAATTGTGGAGGAAAAAAGACCTCATAAAAGCTAAAGATGTGTGATTTTCTCTGAGATGTTATATCCTGGAAACAATGGATGAGCTGTGTTTTTTTTTAAAGAAGCCATAGTGTCAGGAAGTGTGCATTACTGATTGAGTAATTATAGCACATGCTTATGTATGTGTATAGGTATCATTTCCCCCAAAGAATATAAAATCTTACGAATTACACATCATAACAGCTTTAGCTGTGGGTTAAAAAACTTCTGTGGTGATGCCCAAGTCTTGATTCTAGGAAGGACATGGAACTGAGAGGCCAAGTTCTGTTTTTCTCTGCTTTTCTTGGTGACAAATGAATCTTTTTTTATTCAAAAATAAAAGTACAAATGGCTTTGATGGTTTAAACCAATATTTCCTTTCCATTAATTTGAATAGGTTAAGAAAGCATTCCAACTTTAGCAAATAATTACATGTCACAATTGCATATAATGTGTTTTAAAACAAATATTGAACATGAAATATTTGATTAGCAATTTAGTACAAATAAAACTTATAAAATAATAGTCAATTATTTCTTCTCTTTGCTCATGGAATAACTGTTTTATTTGTTAAGGTAAAAGAAGATAACTAAATTTTATGGTTTCTTTGAAATTATAAAATTCTTTGAAAATGCATTTGATTTGGAAAATATTTTCTTTATTCTCTAGGAATTTTGTTTAAAATGTCCTGATTATTATGATCATGGCATTTGTTAAATGTACCTAGTGCTTCATTTTCATGGTGTCATTTGTAAAATCTTCAAATCTCTTGTTATGGGACTGCATGTCACACCTTAAATCTCTTGATAGGCATGTGGTGCATACCTGAGATCTCAGTTCTTGAGAAATAGAATCTGCAAGTCTGAAACCTTGTCTACACCCAGGTTCTAGGTCAGCCTGGGCAGCAGAGTCCAACACATACACTGCCTCACACCAGTTTCTAGGTCAGCCTGGGCAGCAGAGTCGAATAAACACATTGTCTCACAGCAAGTGCTCAACCAATGTTACTTGGGCGATTAGTTCGCTCATGCTTGATTCACAACTTTGTCAGTGCCTACTTCATCTTAGGTGCTGGGCAAGTGCAAAATGTAAAGTGCACATTTATATTTATTCTAGTATTTTTACTTTCATACATTGAGAAAATTCTCATTGACATCACCAGAGTAGCAACTGTTCCCCAAATAGTATCTAATCAACATATTGCTTGCTGTTGTTTCACTGTAAACATATTAGATACAAATAAACAAGTCACTTGTTTTAAACTTGTCATATAAATAGGTCCCCCAAATCTGTTTTCTCTCACTCTCTGATAATTGGAGACCTTTCTGTAACAGAATATGTGTCTGTCTACAAAATAAAGATAGCATTTTCTAGGCACCTCTGGATGTGACATGTGCTTCTTTTAGACATAACCTTAAAGCTGACAAAAGTTGCACATTTTATCACTTTTTTTCAATCTTGCTGCTTTGAAAAGTGCTGTGGTGATGAAGTGCCATGAAATACCTGGAAAATAGCAGTATCCCAGAAATGACAGAGCTTCCTGGCAATGAACCCAGGCTCCCATAAGTACTCTGAGCAGTACAGAAATGAGAAAAGACTTCTAAGCCTAGCTTCTTTACTTACTACGTGGGAACCTCTGTTATGCATTCCAAACATATATCTTAACTGAGATTTTTTTCAGAAGTGAGATGTCTTCCAAGTCATAGCCTAGATATGTGGCATACGACGTTCATCATCTGGGAGATAGGAGAAGAGATGTGGAGACCAGAGTCTGAAAAATAGATTGATCTTAAGGACACCAGGAGAGACATAGTAAAATTGTAGCTTTAAATATCTTAGAATTCAGACCACATGATAAAACCAAGACATAGCATTACAGGGACTCCGAAGAGAGTGGCAGGATTTTGATGTGTGTTGACTGTTGCTTGCTCTTTCCAGCAAAATCCTCTAGCAAAAATGGACTCAGATAACAGCTAGCCAGTATACAAGCAGGAATGGAAATGCTAAGAACGTCTCTTTGTGCTGGGTTAGCAAAATAATTTTCACCGAGAGTCCTATAATTTGAGGTCTTTAAGGGTTGAAAAAGTCAACTCCTTCTGTACTCCCAACCAAAGCAGTTATAATTGGTGGCTTCAAAGCCACGGCCTCAGTAGGAGATAAGCTTGAGGCTCTGCCAAATTTGGGAGCCAGACCAGAGGCAAAATCAAATTAAGGGTATTGCTTTCCCACCCAAACAAAGTTCGGGTAGCCTGCATGGAGTCTCCCCCAAAAGAGATGGAGAGCAAAGCACGCAGGATAATAAGAAAAAGACAGGAACCTTTAGGTTTCAAAACTGCATCTAGATTAGATCTTTGGCTCTAGTTTCTTACATATGGCTCTAATCCAAAACAAATTGCCTAGAAGCTTACCAAGTTTGTGAGGGAGTTGTATGGATAAAGAACAACAATATGGCCTGCAAAAGCCTGTAATTGTCCCACCTCTAAGGAAATCCTGGGGCTGACAAACCTGGAGTAGGAGAGTCAGGCTGTGATAACATGTCAGCTCCTACAAGGGGGTGATCTTTGTAATGACTGCTTGATTCATGGCAAGGGAGAAGAAAACACAGGAAAGCACCATGCAAAGGATAAAAATGGGCTCCAAAAGACAAGATTTCTTCAAAACAAAATCAGGGGTTTCCACATAAGCCAAACCAAGGGACCTACGCCATGGTTAGACCAACTAATAGTCTATGATTCCTGCCTAGGGGTTATAATATTGCAGGGCCTAGTGATTGTTGTGTTTCCCAACCCCTGCCATCTTTGAGGGCATTTTGATGGCCATATGTGGATTATTTTCAAGTCTTGAGCATCTAAGGTACTGAAGAACAGATAGTTCCCTATCAGGTTGTGCCTGGGTATTTCAAGTACCTCAGGAACAGGTCGTAGCAGAGTGAAGGCTATACTCAGATTTCCATTTGTTCTTCTTTTGTGGTGATGCATTTCCTGAGTTGTAGCTGCACACATATTTTCCTGTTTGTCTGGGCATCATTGTGACCAAATAACTTGCAGCTGGCTGAGAGCATATGGAGAAATATGGTGGGCAAAACCTGAGCTGTTTTAAAGGAAAGGGGCATTGCCATCCTGTCACTCTTCCTCCTTGCCTTTTTTCATTTTTGAGAATGTAAGTGAGAATGTTGAACTGTCATGAGTAAGAGCATGGTTTGGGGTGAGAGACAATAGGAAAGTGAGATGGTATGAGCCCTGTCCCCACCCCGGGTATCTTCATCGGACAGTGCAGCAGCACCACCATCCCAGTCCTATAGAATGTAGCATAAACTGTTATCACATGAAGCATAAACTTTTATCACATGAAGGTGTTGATGTTTTGGGCTTGTATCTGTCATCCATTGTGTAGCAAACAATGTTAAACTGATAGGGACATGAAAAAAATAAGCATTCCTTTTTGACTCATTGTATTGGTTGTGTACACATCTTTTTGCCATGTTCATACAGTCTGGCAGATTTTGTGACATATCTGTCTCCTTTTCCTAGAACTGCAGGGCTGGTCAGGAGCTAGCCACTGTGACAATCAGCTGTCAGATAACTGTTTGTGGTGAATCAGCTTGCAAATATGTCATGCTACTAAGTGTTACTAGGTAAAAGAGACCAGGAAATGGGTTTTCTCAGGTGTTATTTAATACTATGCTGCATAGAGATGGGTGCCTCCAACATTGCTAGTACTGGCATGTATGTAAAAAAGGTCTGACATTTTGCTGTCCATCTCTCAAAAATGTAAAAAGATCTGAGAGTGCACCCTGCTTGCATATTGGTAGGTTAATCTGTCATAATTTAATAGATACTGACAGGAGGCTAAGCACTCTTGGTTGAAAGATGAAGTTTTTTCTTCACAACAATGGCAGAAGCCAGAATAGCCACCCATTTGGCATCTGTTCCTCAAGGAACATGGTGAGGATGAATTAATGCCTGTGAAGTTGGTGGGAGAAATTCTGAGACACAAATCCCGATATTTTAATTTTATGTGTGTATGTGTGTGTACACTTGTATGCAGGCACAAGTGCTTATACGTGTGTGTGTGTGTGTGTGTGTGTGTGTGTGTGTGTGTGTGTGTGTGTGTGTGTGTGTGCACACGTGCGTGCGTGTGTGTTCCTTAATTGCTTTCTCTCTTAGTTTTTGAGGCAAAGGTTTTCACTGAGTTCACAGATTTGCCTACACTGGCTGACCATTGAGACCCAGCAGTACAATTAAAGGCTCAAGCTTTTGTGAATGGATGCTAGGGATTTGACCCAGATCCTCATGCCTGAGAGAAAGAACTTTGCCATCCAGGTCATACCTGTGGCCTCCAAATCTTTCAAAGCATGCTTGCCTTTTCCTCCAGATGAGGAGCTTCATTTTTTAAGGCTTGAAGCAAACCTGAATTTTATTCTACAGATAGACATCACATATTCCTTGGAACAAAATGTATCACATCTCTGTGCTAGCAACAAAATATGGGAAACCCAGGGAGAACTGTTTTAAACTACTCTTGCCACATTCATAACTAACATCCTAATTCCTATTCAATGGGCACCTTTGTCTGGTTTTCTAGCCTGATGCCCCTATAACCTTTGATTGTCTTGTCTTTGCCTACTCTGGCTGCACTTGTTTGGCATTTTTTTTTTTGGATTCTTTCACTCATTCATCAGTATATTTTGAGCACTATGGATTCTCTAGTTGTTTGGTAGGCAGTTAGAATCGAGCAGAGTAGTGAAGCCTTGTTTTCACAGAGCTTGCAGTTGAGGGCGTTCAAATAATAAACAAGATAGGTAAAGTAATACCTGACTTGTTAGCCGGTGGCAAATACTAAGGAGATGAATGAGGGGAAATGAATAGGTGTATAGGGATGCTGACAGAGTTGCAATTTAAGAGCAAAGATGCTGTTGAGAACATCACCCCTGGTGAGACACCTGAAGGGAGTGAGAAAACTCTGTGGTCATTTGGAGGAGGTGAATGAAAAGTCTAGAACAAGAGGGCAGGAAGTGGAAAGGCCTTAAGCTCACACAGGGAACAGTACCACACTCTGGTTTGCATGCTTCGTGTTCAACTTCATCCTATGCTAACAGTGTAAGTATACTTTTCCCCTCTCACAAGTGTGTGTGTGTGTGTGTGTGTGTGTGTGTGTGTGTGTGTGTGTATTATATACTTTGTTTTTGTTTTTTAAAAGGCAACTTATGATTCTGTTTCTTTCTTTACCAAATTTAACTCACCTAGAAATAAATTCCCATCTGAATTAGTTTTTATATTATTATTTATTTTATTTGCTTTCTTCTATTTTACCCTTCTGTCCACTTCCAGCAGTGTTCAGGGTAATTTTAATCTTCTTCCACTGGGTAGCTAAAAAGAAATGGCAGGTGCATTAATTCATCTCAGATAAAACTATGGTTTATCATCTTATTTTTTGAAATATTTTTGTCATGCTTCTCATTAGCTATTTAGAGTATAATAACAACATTCTCACCATTTTCTTTGTGAGTTTTTGTTATTTTAAGGGGAGTGTTTTTTCTAATTTCTCAACAGTACTCAGAAAAGCTATTTATTTTGTGCATTTATTTTTACTTTCCAACTATTCATTTAATATAACCTCAGTCTACGAGTCTATTAATCACCATGTTCGTTAATTTACTTCCTGACACTTTTCTTGTAAATAGCAGCACTGTCTTCCTTACCTAACTTCTTACTCTCTTCTGCGGGTCACTGATAGTAGATTTAACAACCTTACCTCCATTTTTGACACCCTCCTTTTCCCCTGCCTCGTTCTCCACTTTCTTATTCAGTTTTCTGTATTCTTTCGAGTTTATATTTTTTTTTAACAGTACAGAGCGTACTAAGACCTTCTCCTCACTCACTTAGGTTTAGACTGATGAGTTCGAAGTTTTTGGCCTAAGACTCAAGCAGTCCCTTAAATGATTCTTCCACAGTTCTGCAGCCTGACCTGTTCGCACTCATGCTGTATAGCTCAATAGCTCATGTACTGGCCTCTGAAGAAGGTGTCTGTGTGCCCATCACACCATCTTGCATCCTCTAGTGCTGTCTGTGAAAGTCTTTCTGCTCTCCTTGTCCCACTCTGCATCAATCTTGCAGATGTCCTTTCTCGACAGCCAAATGGTATTTTATTTTCTTTTTTCCTCTGAGCAAAGTTTGCATTCACCTTTGGTGCCTCTTGTCTGTCACGCTGTGGTGTAAGCTTCAGCAGCCACATGCACTGTGTAGATGTGTCAGATGATGTCAGGAGTGGCACCATGCCCTGGCGACTTAATATTGTTTATAGCTTCTAAGAATGCTTCATTCCTTCTATTGTTCATTTTATCCCAAGCTCTAACCATCATTCTGTTCAGAAAATAGTAGCTTTGAAAGGGCCATAAATTTGAAAGAAAGCTGGGAGGGAGGGCTTAGAGGGAGGAAAGGAAAGGGAGAAATGTAATTAAATTATAGTTTCAAAAATAAGATAAAAATAAACAGGTTTTAAATATTTTATAGAAAATGAATGATATGTCAAGTTGTATTTATTTTAAGTTGCCATTTAATGCAACATTCTTTGGTAGTAAATACAATTCATACTTTACAATATAAACATGACCCTTAACATTAAACAACTAATGCTAAACACTGAATGAACATTTAGGTAATTTTAGAATTAGATAACTTAGAAAAGGTATTTATCTTTCTGGTGAGTAACATTCTGTCTGTTAATAACATTGTCTCAGTTGTAATAACTCACTTTTACGTATTTATTTTGCTTTTTCAAGACAGGGTTTCTCTGTGTAGCTCTGGCTGTCCTGGAACTTGCTCTGTAGATCAGGCTGGCCTCAAACTCACAGAGATCTGCCTGCTTCTGTGAGTGTGGTATTAAAGGCACGTGCCCAGTAATAACTCACTTTTATTGTTAATTTAAGTTAGTTTTAGGATTCAAATAGTGAGGCTTAAAATAGTCTAATCAAATTATGAGAAGCTCCTTATAGAAAAGCGTCCCAAGTGCACTTCCTGAGGAGAGCACTTACTCTGGATCAAATCTAGTCAAACCAGAGAGGCCTTGGATCCCCTAAAGGCCTGCATGTTACCCACTTGCATTTCTCTTTCATTTTTATTTTCAGATAAAGTTTGAATGGTGACACAGAAAATCTCTCCCTCACTTTTCTACCTCAAGCTACCTATTATTTTTAAAATTATTTATTTTTTAAAATTTCATTTTACATTCCAACCACAGTTCTCCTTCCTACCCCCCCTTTTCTCAACCCCGGTCCACCCCCAGTCCATTCCTGCTTATGGGTAAGGGCTCCCATGAGGAGTCAACAAAGTCTGGCACAATAGGTGGGGCAGGGCCAAGCCCCTCTCCCAGGCATTAATCTGAGCATGGCATCCCACAATAGGGAGCGGGCTCCAACAAGCTAGCTACTATTATTTAAATCACAATGTTTACTAATGAAATCTGGCTAGAGTGGTAAAAGTAAAACCTTAAATTTTCTTCCACATCTATTTTGCACTGAAATTATTTATTCTTTTAACTTTATTGTTATTCAAAGTCATTTACTAGTAATTATTTGTAAGGAAACAGAACTATTTTGTTAGTTCAGCTTTCATTCTAGCTTTTTATGGTTCCTTATTGGTTGTTGATATAAAAGAAATTCAACTATGCATGTCTGGTTTTTGACATAATTTCATTACTTTCTTATTTAGAAGTTGAAGTGATTTCTTCTTGACAACAAATTATTACTGAATAATTTAATTTTTTATTAAAGGGGATTGTATGACCTCTAGTATAGCCAGAAGACTGGATTTTAGAAAAATCATTCCACTGTTATTATTTTGGATTGCTGACCTGTGCAAGTTAAGTACTCCATCCCTGTGTGTCCCCTGAGATCATGCAACATTGTGATTATCATATATATTTTCTGAAGTTTGTTTTGTATTATGGCATGAGATTTAGTAATTTATTAGTAATTTTCATCTTGATATGTGATATTTTAAATGTTTTCTCAGAATGATAAATCTGAGAAAAAAAACTTCAATAGATGTTTTTCTGAAGATAAAAGGGCCCATAATCTCCTTAAGTCCTTCACATTCGTTCAGTTTGACTTAATAATTATAGGTATTAATTTCTCACTACAAATACAACTTTCTTCTCAAAGCTAGAAAGTTCTTTAAAAGTCTGTCACTGCTTATACAGTATAATTTGTAAATATTAAATTTTTTTTATTATTACGAAGTGATTTTTTTCCTTTCTCTAGCTAAATGTGTTGACAAGGATATATAGAAAAAAACTAGAATAAATAAACTGTGCTTGCTGACAATTTCAGAAACTGAGGTTTGTGATTATCAACATCATCAAATTATATTCAAGGTTCTGTGTGCAGGATTAATGAGCAAGTACAGGAAAAAAATGAAAGAAAGAATAAAAGAGAGATGGAAAGAAAGCTGCTTCTAGTTATACAAGCTGTTAAATAACCATAGAACTTATCAACCCATATAAAAACCTGTCCCTACTGCAGTTGAAACCAAAGAAGAAAAGAGAATAGGGAAATTCAGTTTTCTAAAATATTACTAGTAAGTTCATTAACATTTGTGCCAAACATAATAGAAAAGTGAGTGTAGATTAATGAAATAAAGTAATACTTCAACTAATGAAAGAGATATATGGATAGAGGGAGCCATTTTGGGGTTAGGGAGAAATTCTCAGGAATCCACAAGGACGATCCCAGCTAAGACTCCTAGCAATAGTGGAGAAGGTGTCTACACAGATCTTCCCCTGAATTTAGATTAGTGACTACCCTAATTGTCATCATAGAACCTACATCTAGTAACTGATGAAAGCAGATGCAGTGACCGGCAGCCAAGCCCTGGGCTGAGCTCCTGGAGTTCAGTTGAAGAGAGGGAGGAGGGATCATATGGACAAGGGGGTTCAAGAGCATGATGGGAAAAACCACAGAGACAGCTGACCCGAGCTAGTGGGAGCTCATGGACTATGGACTGAGAACTGAGGAACCTGCGTGCGGCCGAACTAGCCCCTCTGAATGTGGGTGACAGTTATGTGACTTGATCTGTTGAGCGGGGCCCTGGAGTGGCACCAGGCCTAATCCAGTGGCATGAACTGGTTTTGGGGAGCCCTTTCCCTATGGTAGGATACCTTACTCAGCCTTGATACAGTGGGGAGGGGCTTGGTGCTGCCTGAACGTGGTATGCCAGACTTCCTTAAATTCCCAAGGAAGGCCTTACCCACTTCGAGGAGTGGAAAGGGGGTATGGAGGGAGATGGGGAGGGGGTGGGGAAATGGGAAGGGAGGGGGAATTGGGGTTGGTATGTAAAAAATAAAATAAAAATAAGGATGCAAAAAAAGTAATGTTTCAAAGAGAAGCAGTGACTAAGGGCTGGGGGAACGGTTCATGGGTAAGCAGAACCAGTGACTAGGGGCTGAGGAAATGACTCATAGGTAAACAGCATTTGCAATGCAAGCATGAGGACTGGAGTTTGGATCCCCAGAACATACAATAGCCAGGAAAGCACTGCAGCTGCCTGTAACTGTCCATTTGGAGAGGCAGAGAAAGGATTCCTGGGGCAAGTTGCATAACAAGACTTTCAGAAGAGAATCAGGAACTGGAAGTTCAGTGATAGACCCTGCCTCAAAAGGTGGAGCTGAGGGGGATGTGATGGGGGGCAGGCGAGAGGCTGGGGGGGAGGGCTGGAGGAGGGGAGGGAGAGGGAAAAGGGATTGACATGTGAATCAAGCTTGTTCCTAATTTGAACTAATAAATAAATAAATAAACAAACAAACAAATAAATATATAAATAAATTTTCATAAAAAAGATAAAAGTTTTAGTTTTAGTTATAGGTATCTGTGTATCTATGCACCTGTAAGTGCCCGTGTGAGTGCAGGTACCCTTGGAGGCTAGAAAAGCATGTTGGTTCACTTGCAGCTGGAGTAACAGGCAGTTAGGTGTAAGCTGCCTGATGTGGGTATTGAGAACCAAGTTAGGGTCCTATGCAGCAGCATGACTCACTATTAACCTCTGACACTTCTCTCCAGTCCCACTTCCCTCTTTTAACAGTACTCTACACAGTCAAGGTTCAAGCGATGGAAGGATTAATTACCCTACAAAACTATGTTGTTGACAAAAATGGAGTTAAGATCCAGTCACACTGGCATGATGATGATCCCAAGAAAAATTTGATCCCAGTAGGTCTAAATTCTGTTCCTCCCTTTTGGAAACGTTCACTTGAGAAACCGACTCTCACTAGATCCCGCAGTGAACACATAGGCATGTGATAGGGTTGTTACCTACCACCTTGTGTCTTCTGGTAGGGAGGCACACAATTCCATCCCAGAACGTACAGTAAGACTGGAAAATATAAGCCAGCAGCAGAATTCAAATGTCGATTCCCAGAAGCCCTTAGTACGTCTTCGCCTAAATGAATGTTATCCTGGTAGTTGATGCTTTGTAGGACCCAAGACAATAAAACCCATCCTCTGCCTGAGAGTGCAGCCTTGAAATGATGGTGGGGGCACTAAGATGTGTGTTACAACCTGGATTCTATACTTTCATGAAAGGAATGTGTAACCTTTGCCTGGCTCTGTGGATATCCGTCAGTCAATTACATCATGTTGTTGGGACCACCAGAACTTCAGCTATTCATTTTATTCCATAGTTGCTTCTCTTTGTACCCACCCACAGAATAAATTATAGGACATGCGGATCCAAATTAGCTTTTTCTGGCTACTGCCATTTCTGGGAAAGAGAAGAGGATAGAATTACTTTCAGAATTTCTTTTGAGAATTTATTGGTCTCTTAGGTTTGTAAAGGCCATGGGTATTCTATATGGAACTGACTAAGTTATGTTAACATGCTGCTATTAGGATAATGTCTATTGTACAATGCATCTGATGGTTGGTTTGCTTTATAGGGCAGAAATTTAATGCCTTTTGGTGCTAAAGCCACTATTGTTAATATCCTTAACATCGAAAAGGCTGTCAAACCAAGCTGAATGAGAACAACGTGGTATAACAATACGTTTGAAGAATAATGTAATTAAATTATTATATTTTACTTGATTACTTGTTAAGCAGTAGAAATTGTGGGGGTAGATTATGGGATTTGTTTGAAGGGATATAACACATTTCCCCAAATGAAAACATCTGTTCATGTTGGTGTTTTCCATTAGTCATCTTCAGAGATGTTAATTTAACTTAAAACAATTCACACTCTTCTGTTGATGATTAATTTCAAAATGATGTTTGCATTATTAGTTGAAGCCAGAGACACCGTGAGAGATGGGAGTGGAAACAGATGGTTAGATGATGCATGTGGTTCTTTGAATGTTTACGTTAAAGCACTGCCTGGTGTTTGCATCTAGATTGGGAGAAGAATAAATGCTAAAATGGGCACAAGTTACTAACATGCCTGACTTAAAGAGTCCATGGAAAACATCTCAAAGGCCTTGCAAACTTATCAAGTTCAATGGATTGGTATAAGAGGTGCTCATGTGATATTATTCCAAATTTTGAAGAGAACTATAACTTTGTTGCCTTTGTTTCTTAACTTCACCTCCTGTTTCCTCTTTGTCTAGTTGGTGACTCTGCCCTTCTTCTCAGAGTCTTCTCTGTCCTTGGAAGTCCCACTTAACCTCTTCCTAGGTATTGGCAGTTCAGCTTTTATTATACCAATCACAGCACAACATTTTCACATGGTATACAAATATCCCACAACAACTATTTGAGTTCATACATCAGGGAATTCCATTTTACCCATTTACTGTCTGGTGCTGACTAAGTACCTGCTAGATGTCCATCACTGTCCCAAAACAAGAAAAAAAGAAATATTAAACAAAAATCACTGTCCACAGAGCTTACGTTTTCATGCAAGAGTATAGAAGATAGATAAATTAAAAAAACATATAATATGAACAACTGTAATAGGTTATTTTGAACCCATCAAAGAGATAGAATGATTAAGGAAGACTTCATTTAGAAGTTGATATTTGGGAAAAAACTTTTAAACACCTGAGGTAGGAACCTCCCAGAGTAAGTGTGGAACAGTATTCCAGGACAGAGTGAGGAGCAGGGACAGACATCCTTGGGTGATAGCCAGGCTGGTGCTCTGCAGCAGAGCAACAAAGAACCTGAGTTGCTTCATTGAAGTGATTTAAAGTCAGATGAGATCATAGAAATAAAGAATGGGACAAATTTATGGTGGGTCATTATAGAATTTCTACCTTCTTTCATTTTTGAGATTATGATTGAATCATAGCATTTCTCCCTTCCATTTCCTCCTTCCAAACCTTCCCACATACCCCTGCTTGATTTTCTTCCTATTCATGGCCTCATGACCTCCTTTTTTACTAATTGTTATTGCATGCATATTCCTAAATAGAACCTTCTCGATCCATATACCTGTATGTATGTTGCTTGGCACTAGCCATCTTTGAGATAAGAAGCGTGAGAAGGCTTTTCCCAGAAAAGCAGCAGTAACTGGCACAAAAGGACATCTCTCTGAGTTTGAATAAGAAAGAAAGCAAGAATAGGAATTATTGAAATTAGCTAAGCAGTGCATGGCACCTTGTTGACCAAGACAACAGCATTCAGAGTTCTCAGTGTGCTTGGGTATATTTTGAAGATAAAACAAAAGCCACCCCTGGATGGCTGGAAATAAGGTGAAGAATGGAGACTTAGGATCAGGAGTTTGTAATTTAGACACATCAAGTTTGACATGGCACTTTATTTTAGATGGGGTTTCAGTGTGTCCCCTCAAAGGTTCACGTGTTGAGAGGCCTTTTCTCAGTGTGGTAGTGATGGTAGGTAGTGGAACTTTTAATAAGAGGTGGGGTTACTGTCAGGTGACTAGGTTCTCACAGGCCCCCACTTGTTTCACATGTGTGTGAGTGGTCCTATAAAAGAAAAGCAAGAAAGCTTGCTTTCTAAACTGATTGCTTACTCCTCTCATACTTGCTGCTCTGCCATGTGATTCTACATTCCCACCGTGAGGTCCTCACAGAGGCCACACAATGAGGTCACATGAGGCCACACAATGAGACCACATGTGCATGTGTTTCCAGCCTCCAGAGCGCTGAGCTGTTTAACTTCTGCATACCTAACTCAGCCTCAGAGATTTTGATACAGCTACAGAAAACAGACTAATATAAATTCATGTAGAGATTCAAGTGAAGATAGAGGTGACAATTAAGTGACCATGTCAGAATTCAGGGTGGCCTTCCTTGGGGATATTAATTTTTGAGGCCTAAAAATATAGTGATGGGGGGAGGGAGCTAGGAGAATGAGAAGGGGAGAAGAGGAGGGGTGAGAAGGACATGAGGGAGCAGAAAGATTGAGTTAAGGGAAGAATAGAAGATAACAAGAATGGAGATACCATAATAGAGGGAGACATTTTAGGTTTACAGACAAATCAGGCACTAGGGAAATGCTGGAGTTTTACAAAGATGACACCAGCTAACAATCTAAGCAACAGAGGAGAGGCTACCTTAAATGCCTTCCCCTGATGAGATTGATTACTGACTTATATGCCACCCGATAGCCATCACCCAGCAGCTGGTGGAAGTAAAAGCCAACACCCACAACTTATCACTGAACTGAACTGGAATCCAGTTGCAGAGAAGGCCAAGTGAAGAGCAAAGGGGTCCAGACCAGGCTGGTGAAACCCACAGAAACAGCTGACCTGAACATCTGGAATGGGACTGATCCAGACCCCAAGAACATGGGTTTCAGTGGGGAAACCTCATAAATCTACGGGACCTGCAGTAGTAGTTTAGTATTTATACCTAGCATATGTGTAGACTCTGGGAGCCCATTCCACATAGAGGACTACTCCCTGAGCCAAGACACACAGGGGTGGGCCTAGGCCCTATCCCAAAGGATATGTTAGACTCTGATGACACCCTATAGAAGGCCTCATCATCCACGGGGAGCAGAAAGAATATGTGATAGGTAGGGTTTTAGTTGGGGGGAGTGGTAGGGGAGGAGGGGAAGGAGAGGGAACTGGGATTGTCATGTAAAACAATCTTGTTTCTAATTCAAATAAAAAATCTGCAAAGAAAATATAGTGATATTTAAGTTCAGTAGCAGGTGTGAACCCTGCAATGCTCCAAAATATATGGGTTTGGGTAACAATGAGCTAACTAGTAGAGGCCCAAAAGGGCTAGCTCCAAAAGACTAAAGGAAGTAAAATGTATTGGATAAAGAGAGTATTTTGTAGACATCTCTATAAAGCAAAATATACAGTTGATTTTGTCTGTAAAAGCATACTGGTGAGGTTCTTATTATTTTATAAAGTTACTAGAACATATAAAAATGGAAGTTATACTATACAAATAGTCAGCATTATACCAAAATGGAGCCACTTCAAATACAGCTTTGAAGTACACACAATAGAAATAAATTATTCAATTAAACATTCAATTGCAAGGCAAGAGTCAGAGTATTTGACAGTCTGCAGGCAGTGGTTTTTTTTTTTTACCACCAGCAATAAATCACGGGCATTGAATAACTTTGTTGTTACTCAAAGTCCTAGTAACATCAGCAAAAACTGGAATCATTGCTTGGGCACTTCGGAAAGCTGTTTATGGTAATTTCTCTGCCTGGAGAAGAGAGTCAAGCAAGCTGTCTTGTAGGTATTTGGGGATATTTTTCTTTTGTGTTTTCACACTGAGCACAAAGTTAAATGGGGT
This sequence comes from Cricetulus griseus, assembly GCF_003668045.3. Lineage (NCBI taxonomy): Eukaryota > Metazoa > Chordata > Mammalia > Rodentia > Cricetidae > Cricetulus > Cricetulus griseus. Next base: position 160,582,731 of record NW_023276807.1, read on the forward strand.
GACAGATGTTTCATCCACCAAGTCCCTTAGGCTTGGATGTATTCACAGAGTAAGAGGAAATAATCTCTTTTAAAACATATTCTCTGAGTGCCTAGAGTGCTATTAGTACTTCATTCATTATAAATGTCAATATGTGACAACATTTTATACATATTTTGGCCCTATATACTCCTTTTGTATACTTCAGACTCTCCTTGCATTTCTTCCTTGTTTATTTTCCTAAGTCTCTAAGTTGCAGTCCTGAAGAGGAAAAAGAGTCTACTTTGTGACCATAAGAAGCAGTACAGGATATGATTCCACCCATCTCAGTAGAAATGGAGTAGTTAGACCTGTAGAATAGGGCATTTACCCCCATCCCAGAACAGTAGTCTGTAGGGGAAGCTGTAGCCATGCCTACTTAGGGGCTGGCTACAGCTTCCCCGTCTCAGAATGGAGGCGTGGGTTCAAATCCCACTTCTGACACCAGATATAATGGGAAATTACCAATACGGAGTCAGGTGGGAATATAAGGGTATTTAATAGGGAAAAGCCTTACTTACAGAGCGACCTAGCCAGCCGGCGTGGCAGCAGTCTACACGAAAGTACCAAAGTGATACTGAAAGAGAAACCCAGTCCCCTGAAAGTCTCACTCTATGTCACCCTGACCACGCCCTCGCAAGCGTGATCAGGCACACCTGTAGCCAGCCCCTAAGTAGGCATGGCTACAGCTTCCCCTACAATAGTCTGTCTCTGAGGCCTGTACTCTATGAATGGAGGGCCCCACCATACCACGTTCTGTGTCTCAACTACAGCAGAGTGACAACCCTCAGATTCCAGGGTCCCTGTATCAAGAGCCAACAATGCAATTCATTGGCCATCAGGAGTTATGGAACAAAGTTTTACACAAAAGTTCTATTTGATACCACCATGTGTGTTATCTTGCCCTTGATTTCTATGGTACTGCCCCTAGTTCTGGGTTTGGTAGACAGTTCTTCTGAGCTGACTATTTTGCTGGCTATTTCCTATCTTGTGTAGATCATTTTCCAATGACTTCCAGATCCTCTCTATCCACATTCCATCATAACACTCATTTTAAATAGAGTTACTCCTTTGTCCTATGCAAAACTGAGTCCTCTACTGATGTCACACTTTTATTTTTAGTTTTTATCAGTCATATAAAATAAAAACTATTCATGTCACATGGGAAATCTGGCTATTTGTTGATTTTCTCAGCCATTATTCCTCTATCTACTCATTTCAGATAGGGAACCAGTGGCAGATTAAAGTGGGGAAAACTGCCATACCAACTTGGTGAATTTATGAGTTTATTAGGGCAACATATCAGAGTATTGGTGAGGGGTTACTTACAGGAGTGAAAATAACTTAAAGGCTGCATTACCAAAGCCTTTCTGTGGTTTTATATTGTTTATGATCTAATAAAGCCATTTGGGGATCAAAATGCAAAGCTAGCCACAGCCATAGAGCCAGGAGGTGGTGATACATACCTTTAGTTCCACCAGTCACACTAGTTAGCTATAGAATCTGGGTAGTGGTAGTACATACCTTTAATCCCAAGACTTGGGAGACAGGCAGATAGATCTCTGTGAGTCTAAGGCCACCAAAGGTTACATTAGAGTGAATCAGTCTAAAAGAGAGACAGCTCACACAAAGGAGATCTCAGCACTTGGGATCCCACACCTTTAATCCCAACTCTAGAGAGATATGTAAGATAGGATTGAGGCATTCAGTCTCAGAGATTAATTCTCCAGACATGATTAGGACAGGACAGCCCTTTCAGGCTGAGGTAGAGAAGAGCTAGTGGTTCAGTTGCTTTGTTTTTCTGATCTTCAGCTTGAAGCTTGAATCTGAATATCTGTCTCTGGATTTTTATTGTTTGTGTTATGCCCTTCCCTGTATGAGTAACAGCTCATAAAAGCTATAAGCCTGGAGCATACTGCTTGACTGGGAGGTAGCCTGATGGTTGTTGCTTTGCCTAATGGACATAGAGTCACCCTTTCTTCTGTACTTGTTTATATCCATAGATCAGGATTTCTCTCGGCATTGGGCAGAGAAGTTTCTGTTTGTTATGGTATACAGATAATTCTCAGACTCATAGCTGGTCAAAGTGATGAGAAGAGATGACTGCTCAATGCTTAGTCCTAAACAGGACATCTACATTATCCTCATAAAGTTCAGGTAACATCATGAAAGACGCAATTTAAGGGCCAAAGACTGGGAAGGTGTGCTGGGTCTGACATGGCTGCTTATCCATGATTGCACACTAGCAATGGCTGTCTGCACATGACTGGACCCAATAGCATTCCACCATGATGGGAGAGGAGATTATATGATACTTCTTGGAGCTGTAAGCCGTTAATGGTTGCTGGGGAAGGGGGCTTGCACTACACTCCTCAGTGGTGTAGACGCTGGTAAGTTATCCTTGCTTAAGTAAATAACTGTCTACCCCTCCACCCATGCTCATGCACCCAATCAGAATTAAACTCAGCGAGTCACAAACAAGCAACAACAACAACAACAACAACAACAACAACAACAACAACAACAGATGTGGGGATAGGAGAAGGAGTTGTTTTGAAGAAGAGGTTCCGTGGGAGAGGAAGGGAGATAAAGTAGACAGTAGAGGGTATGGTCAGAATACCTTGTGTATGTATGAAAATTTTGAAAGAACAAATTAATTTTTTTTTGCAAATAAAATACAATGAACTTGAAGTAGTGATATGTAAACATTTAATGGAAATACTCTTGCCATTCTTTTTAAGGGTATTCCTTTGCCTTGATGATGTAACAAAACACAACAGTTCGGTTGACTTAAAGACTAAAACCTTACTTTATAGTTCTGTTTGGCCAAAGTACCAAACTAAGGTGTGGTCAGGATTGGTTCCTGGAGGAACCTCTCTTTCTGACTCACAGATGACTTTAAATTTCAGTCTCATGCGGTCTGTGCATTTTTCATGATATCAGTCCTAGTGTATTATGTCATGCCCTTATGACCTCATTCAACTATAGTCTGAAAAGGCCCTATCTCCAAATAGTCTCATAGGGTTAGAGCTTCCGTATAGGATTCAGGGTGTTCCCTGAAGTCTGTCACATCATTCCAGGCAGAGGAGAGACTCACTGGAGTGCTGTTTTGCTGAGTATGTAGCATCATTAGTATTTGCACAGGCATCTATGCACAAACACTAAAGTATTGTCAACTGGACCTGGTCTTCATCAGCTACAAATATCTGCAACATCTCCTTTTTCAGTTAATGTTTATTAAACCAGAAAGACATAATAGTATCTATATTTAGTCAAAATGATGTGGATATTTTTTTGGCTACCTTTGACTAAATAACTAGACAAATAGTTTTTTACTTTCTTTTGTGAGACACAGAAAAATATACAGTGTAATAAGAACTTTTATGCCAAATTTAAGCCTGGAACAAACATTAAGACCACATTACAAGTCCCCTAAATATGTGGGAGGCTGATAGATCCTTCATATCGACAACCCACCCAGAGCATGCTGCAGTTTCCTTTCTCTGCTGGTTCTGAGACCAAGCGTGGCCTCACACTGTTGGCACATTAAATGGTGCACTGAGTGTCTGTGTTTTATTCTGTGTTAGCATTCTCCAAAAGAGCATAATAGTTTTATATCTGAAAGTGAAAAGGATAGCATTTATTGGATTTGGAGAGCACCATGGTACTGTTAAAGGCCTTTGTGTGGTGGAGAACCCTGTAAACAGCAAGTGTCTTTCAATTTTCCAGTATTTACTTCATTCCTGGCATTTCCCAGCGTTGCACCAGGAGTATATCATCCAGGATCCCAAACTTCAAAGACTTAAAAAATAAACTGCAAAACTAACAGACTTTCCCTTTTTGTTTTCCTTCTGTTATTTTTCTAACCTTTCCTTTTAAAGAGTCTTTCTTGCATTTGCCATTTGCAGATAAAGTTGGGAGTATTTGAATGGTTCATTTATAGTAAGTTCTGAATGTGCTAAGCTTTCTGTGAGTTTGACCAAATGACTTATAAACGTAAACCCTGGAGCTGTTACAGCCTCTTCGGCCTTGTCATAATATTTTGACATCTCCTCATGAGCTGCATATTTAAAACTAACTGGAATATTGTAGATTCAGAGAAAAACAAGGATCCTGCAAACTGCAGAGGATGCCTTTATGTCTTTTGCTTTACAGTTTTTTTTTTTTAATTTACTCTGGCCAAAATAGAAGTGAACAAGAAACAAACAAACAAACAAACAAAGCCAACTGTTTTTTTCCTCTTCTTTGATGTGTATAAACCATTTTAAAATTAAGAATATCATTAATGATAAATTCTATCATAATCACAGTTAAACATGTTCTCCTAGGTAAGTCATCTCAAGATATTGGTCAAACAGTAACAGAAGAAGGTTTATTAGAAATGGAATTCTTTGATGGATGCCCAGTTTATTTATTGTGTATGGAACCTAGAAGATCAATACTATTTTGCTAAATTATTATTTGCTAGACTTCATATACCAGAAGATGAAAGTCAGAAAAAGCAAATGGAACTTGACATTTCTACCTTACTTGATAGTGTAATTTAGATATACAAGTAAATTTTCTAGAAAACCTAAAAATAAATAAATAAATAAGTAAATACACACACATATATACATAAATAAATAAAATCAAACCTTTGACTAGAGAAGCAGACTAAGTATTTCTGGAAGGTGATATAAAAGAGTTCATCCCTTGCAGGAACTCGTGGTGACTGAGGAGAAAGGAAGAGTGAGTTGTGAGGTCTCAGAGAATAGATGATAGGAGACAGAGAGTGACAATTTGTCTACAGATCCCAGGAACAACCTGCAGAGGGGCTCTGACTTTATAACCTTCACTGGCTGTACCTTCTACATTCCACAAACTATTGCCATTTTACAAGGAAATCAAAGTATATCTTGCTCCCTCCACAACAGCATCCAAGTCCCTCTGTGTCTTGGGAGAGAGTAAGGAAGGAAAACCAAGAGAAGAAACAGTGACGTAATCAAAAACTAAACAAACACACACATGTAGGCATCACAGGCTCAACCCAGTTCTTTGCTTTTCCCCAAATGTCTGAACTTTTATTTAGGCTTCGTTTTCCTTGAACATACATGGAAGCTGTACTTCTGAAGCAGGCAGTCCCAAAGCAAACAAAGCAGGGGCTCCTGAAGAACAAACACACCATTTGATTTGCATTCTCAGCTCTCAGGAACAACCCAGCACTCCCAGGCTGTTCTTCACCACACAGGGATGCCCGAGACTTCTGTCACTCAGCCACCTGGAAGAAACAGGTTCTCTCAGAAGTCTAGGGAATATGGAAAACTTACGGGGTTCTTGGTTGGAATTCCATAAATGAGGTTACCTGAAAATAATTCAGGATCCTTTGAAAATCAATTATTTTTCTGGTCAAATAATATGATATTAATTAACAACTAAGGGGAAAAATGAGAAAAAGCATTTTCCTGTGATGTTTCCCTAGCAGGAGGTGCATTTACTTAAATGTAAAAAAAAGGATTAAAGTGAGTTAGAAGCCTTTGTGAAGGACTAGAGCTCTGGCTAGAGTTCCTTAGTTTCTGAGTCCCATTCCCAGAATCCACTTGGGCAGTTTACAGCTGCCACAGCTCTAGCTGAGGGAATCCTTTATGGGCAGCAGCATACAGGTAAATCTACACACACTCTACACACACGCAACACTCATGCACACATATACACACATGCACACACCCACAAACACATTTACCAGTGTGAGCATGCACACACATATACACACAAATTGCCTTTAGAGGAAGTGCTTTGTCAGACAAGCTCTCTCTAGAACTCTCTGATGAGAAGGAATAACAAGGTTATTACATGGTACTGACATGAAAAGGAGTAACAAATATAAAACATAGAGCACTTCTACCAACCGTCAATGCTGTATTCTGTTTCAAGGCTGTACTAGTTCTGTGTGAGTTGCTCACATATGTTTGAGTTCACACAGTAAACAAAGACCTTGATGTAAAATTACACTTTAGAATGTGTCAGAGGGCTCAGATTTGACTACCATCATCTGCTGGTACATTCATTAGCATTAGAGCAAGCTTTGACTACCATCATCTGCTGGTCTTTTAGTCACCATTAGAGTGAGGCTTGACTTCCATTATCTGTTGGTCTGTTGGTCAGCATTAGAGTGAGCTTTGACTGCCTTCATCTGCTGGTGCATTCAACAGCATGAGAGTGATGGCAAAGAACCATTAGACCTTTCTTTCCAACGAGAATGGCTTCACTCCCAGTCCTCTTGAAGCCAACCGTGAGAGCTGCTTTTCCCCCCACCTGTCCACTCCAAGCCACAAGAACTCAGCAACTCAGCATCTGGTACCTCAGCTCTTGACTTCTATGTTTTGTTTTACTTTTCCTTTCCATCCACCCAAGCACCCTGTACTTGACTTCCATTCTTCTCTGTGCCATAAGTATCTTTCTCATGCTTGTCTTGTTTCACAGGTCCATTCACTGTAAAATGTAGCTATGGAGCAGCTTTTAAAGTACTGAAACAAGGAAGAAACACGTGCCTAAGCATTGTTTTGACACTGTGAAGACGACTTGACACAGCTACACAGAAGTGATGCTTCTAGCCTGACACAGAACCTATAGCCACAAATTTAGATAGACACCAAGGAGAGGGCTGTGAGCTATTGTCATAGAGCTATGTTTGAAAGCCCATCTTTTCTCCTATGTTGTGTTTTCATGAAAGGTGGAACTGTGAGGGGGAGAAGCCAACATTCACAGACTTGAAGTCAGTCAGAAATTCTTAGATCAACTGTCAAGGTGCAATTAATTGTGTACACTCTTGACACTGGCCAGTGTTATCAATCACCCTGTGGCCCCATCCCTTGCTTGGGCATATCAATGGAGGAGAGTGAGAGTAACTACACTCTAGAGTACGGTCTTCCCTCTTTCTCCTCATTTTAAGTTTGCCCTAACCTTCTCCTCTAACATTTATTTAAGTTTGCCTTTATTATAATTTCACTTGCTTTCTGAATCTTGTCCTTGGGAAAAAAAAAAAAAAAAAAAAAAAAAAAACCTCCCCTCTGGTTCCAATCCTGCCTGCCTCAACCTATCAGACTTCTAAGGTCAGAGCCCTGCCTATCAAATCTTCATGAAAGTATTTTCATTTCATGTATCCTCCAACTCCAGAATATGTAACCCTGTCTCAGTAATGTGGCTCTTAGTGCTAAATGATGTAACACAATGTGGAAGAACATCAACTTATATAAGGAAAAAGATGCTATCTTATAGGTATGCTGTCACCTGCCTTTTTGTGTGTGTGTTGTTTTAGTCCTTAGCCATAGGCCAGAACTGTTTGCTCTTATGATCAAACCAGCAGAATATGCTGGAACTGTAATGCCTTTCGATAGATGGAGACAGTGAGCCAAAGTGAGCACCGATTCCTTCATTAGCTTCAGAAAAACTCTTGGCAAATGAGGAGGAATAATATTCCTTGTGCCCCGACCCCTGTTCTGTTATTCCTTTTCTCAATGATATGCCCTATATTGGGACTTACATTTCCAAATAAGTTTGGATTACTGAGAAAAGCAATCAGCAGAAATTCTCTGTTAAAATTGTGACACGTTCAAATCCTATGAATGCTTCTCCTTACGTGATCCATCTCTGACCAGAAGCAGCAGCTGCCACCCTTGGAAGCCTGTTTGAAATGCTTGACAAACAACAACCCACTGGATAAGTATCAATGGGAATGTCTTGAAACTGTGGTCATGAAAAAGTAATGTGTGGGTTTTTCATGTTACCTCCCCCTTTTCTCTCCAATGCTATGTATTGCTCCTTAGGCTTTCAGAATCCAAATTAGGAAAATGTCTTAATAAATGAAGTTCTTTTTTGCTGGTAGTTGATGGTTTTATTGAGGTAGCTCCTTAAGTGGGAATGTCACTACTTTTTTTGTTGATGTGGCTGTTTTAGATGCCATTCCTGAATTAATTGATGCCATTTAATGGGCCACATTTGTTTTATTTACCTCACAAAGAGCTGAGATTTTAAAGTTGTCTCTTGGGTTAACTTAATTTTGTCACCTATGTTTTAAATGAGTGCTGATAGCGTACCAATGAGATCCAAGTACCATCTTTCACAGGACATTTACCCCTCTCCCTCAAGAGACTTTTTTTTTTTAACTCACGAAAGAAGGTAAGGCAGGGAGTTATTTCTTAGAAATCAGTTATAAATATATTCATATTTTACAGTCAGTCAGTTACTTTGGAAACCATATTAAATAAAGTTAAATTCTACATGAAATAAGCCAATACTTACAACAAAGTGGCAAGATGAACAGCAATAGTTGTTTCTCACTATGAATAGGCACAGGATTCAGTACTCTTTGGGTACTGGGTCATTGATTCTGTGAAATGACTTCCAACAGGGAGCTATTGCTAGAGAGTTTACAGAGCTTGCTCAGGAATCATAGCAATAGATGGTTCAGATAAAATGTGGCATTTGAGTGTTGGGCCAAAGGCCACCCTGATATTATTGTGTATGTACTTAATGCACCTTTGATTGTAGATATGTCAGAAGACTAGATTAAACCCTTCAAGACAAATAAAACAACTTCCCCACAATTACCAGAAAAAACCAAACCTCCCAAAGAAAGCAAATGCTTCACAAACCCAGAACTTTTAACTAATGTTATTAATGAGCTTCTGGCTAAAAGCATGGCAGGGTCATTAAATATTGTAGCCTAAAATAGCACTGCTGTGTCACTAGCAGATTTTGGCAGGGGAAATCCTCTGGTGACATTAATTCCATGCAGACATTAAAAGGATCCTTTGCTAAATGCCAGCAAATGAGGTAGCAACAACGAGACTACCTGGCTCAGTGGGCAGAGAGTCAGAGGGGCTAACAATCTGCTCTCAGATCTTCCAACTTTTCAACGTGAAACAGTGATGTGAGGTCTGCCTTCCAAGCCAGTCAAACTGGGAATGCGTGTGAAATAAGATGTGTCGGGTTTACAGAAATGATATATTCAACACTTGGCATTCAGGCACCGGGTGTATCTGCCAGTGTGTCCGCAGCCAGGGGATGGGAGGGCCCGAGTGTGCCTTCCCACACACCTGTGTTGACACTGAGGCCTTGGCAGCGCCTGGCCTGCAGCGATCCCTCACTCACAGCTTTGCTGTGTTCTCAGCCATGGCAAGCCACACTGCCTCTGCGTTTTCACTGGCTCACCCTGATGTCTTAGCAGCTCTAAGCTCGGAGTTTAATAGAAATCTGTCTTGTTGAATCTCTCACTTTAGAATGTTACACAGACATTTTTTTTTTAAATCCTGATCTGGAAATGTTTTTTCTTGTGTATACCATGGAGATTTACAAAGGGGAGGAGAGGTGGTTTTCATACAGCCTTCTACTTTATATATATATATATAAGGAATATATATATATATAAATATATATATATATACCAATTGGTATCTCCAGGATTTTCGATAAGGTAACTATTTTAGGAAGGTAGATGAAAAGAGGGAGGAGAATGGTCATTGCTGAGACTTCTTAGGTTTTCGTCTCACTATGTTAAAGCAAGATACTGCTCAGGACCCAAAGCACCTCTTGGTCCCAAGAAGAGCACACGTGGGCTCTCTCTGCAGGGCTCTGTTTTGCTGGCTTTTATTTGGGTTTGCTTCCTGCCAATTCCATGCATCTGATCAGAAAGTAAAGCACGGAAAACTGCCCTCTTCTTACAAGATAGAGCTCACTCCTGGGGAGGACCAGGAAGACCCACTGACACTGTGAGCAGATCTACTGTTTTCAATCTAAGAAAAAACTTAGGATTCCCATTCCAGGAAGAGCACATGTCTGAAGAGAAGAAATAGGAAAAAAGACTCAGGAGGAGGAAGGGTGATGAGGGAATGCTAAAATGTCAGAAGGCCTTATGGGATGCACATTACCATTACCCAAATAACTCTCATGCTGGTTACAGGCACAAGTCAGCACTATTAGTACTGATAAGTGCTCTTATTTGACTAAGCTTAGGCTCATACGAAGAATGGGTAAAGAACACATAATAAAATGTGTTTGCTCAGCTAAGTCATTTGGGTGTGGGGCTGGAGAGATGGCTCAGCAGTTAAGAGCACCTGCTGCTCTACCTGAAGACCAGAGCTCAGTTCCCAGCACCAGTGTCAGGTGGATCCCATCTGCCTCTAACTCCAGTGCCAAAGGACACACACACACACACACACACACACACACACACACACACACACACACACACACACACACACACACACACACACTCACTTACACACACTCATGCATGTGTGCACACAAGTATAAAATAATACAAGCAAATATTTAAAATGGATTTTATTAGAGAAAAGAATTTGGATGCTACTTTTTTTTTCCTCTTTTTTTCTCCTTGTCCTTGGTTTTCCCAGCCAGAATGAGCTGACCCCATAAGAAAATGATGTCTGGTTTACAATCCAAGCATAGCTACCTTTGCAACCTGATTTCCTACACTAGACTCTTTATAGTTGTGTTCACACTGCTCTGTAAAGCAAGATTTCCCCCTTTCCCCAAGCCTCAAAGCACTTTGTCAGAATGATTTTGCCTTTTGGATGCTACTCTTTAAACAAAACTTTACTCATCAATTTTTAAAGATATGTACCAGAACCTGAGTGTATGAACCTCAGGTTTGTTTGTTTGTTTGTTTGTTTGTTTGCTTTTTAAAGAAAATAGTAAGACAGTGTGGTTATATTAAAGTTAGGTGAGTGTTAATGTTCTAAACAATTTGAGGAAGTCTGTGAGAAATGACTAGTTGTGTCTCTGAAACAGAAGCCTTGGTGAAAAAGATAACCAGCTCCTGATCTCAAGGTTTATTAGTACTTAATGACAAGCAAAAACAGTACCATCACATGAACACGATGAAGAGATGAGCAAGGCACTCTGTGATCCCTTGGGAAGGATGCTAACCAAGATACTGTGGATCAGGAAGCCCATATAGAGGGGTGAACAGTCAGGCTTGGAGCTTATTGATGAGGAAAGGCAGCCAGATAAACATCAGAGTAAAGGATGGTAGAGTGATCTGTAAAGGTTGTCCACATGTTAATTCCCACAGCCAGGAATATTTTTCCCTAAGGGAAACTGAGAAAAATGAGTCCACTGGCCAATGTCATTAATACTTCTAAGTGGTCCTGAAGTTTAATTTTTATAGTTTTTGATGTGTTTAAATGCGTCCATTTAAAATGAAAATCTGAAACAAATTTTGAAGAGGTGAAATATCCCTTATGGAGTATCTACTTTTAGATAAAATAAACTATTTTTAGACTTATTATTATTATTATTATTATTATTATTATTATTATTATTATTATGCTATTCCAGATTAGAAATTCTGTTTGAGTCAGCAAATTACCCAAAAGAGATTGACTGCATCTTTAGTATACTAAAACTAAATATATTTTTATTAATTTTTCTACTATTAGGTAGGTATGGTGGTAGCAGGCAGCTAAGGCAGGAGGTCCTGGAATTCCTTGCCACCATCTGCTATACAGTGAGACTGAAAGACTGAGTATCAAGGGTCCATCTCACATGTAGAGCACTTGACCTAGTGTGTACAAGGCCCTGGGTTCTATCCCCAGCACTCCAAAAATTCACTGCAGTATCAAAAATGTTTGCTGTCAATTAATTATTTTTGCTTTTTTGACTGTAACTTCTTCTATTATCTTCCACTATGTTTTTAGTTGTTCTAGTTCCACATTAACAGCATTTTCATTAGGCAAAAAATATATTGAGTAGTAAGATGATTAGTGTTTTCATTTGTTCCTTTAGAGTCCACACATTTTTATTTTTAATCAGTATATAAAGCATTAGGTCTCCTTCTGTCAACATTATTTGCTTTGTTGATCCTTACTCGAACCTGTCATCTCCCCATCTGTGTCTTCCACTTGGAAGATTTATTTTGAATTCCTGTATATGTACAGGAGCCTGGGTGAGTTTATTTGCACCACCTGTTCGAAGGAGCCCATGGAAGCCAGAGGAGGCCATTGGTTCTCCTGAAACTGGAGTTACAGGCAGCTGTGAGCTGCCATGTGGGTGCTGGCAGTGAAGCACAGGTCCTCCACAGGAGTGGCGAGCTCTCTCCAACACCACTCTCCTGCTTTGTAGTGTTGCTCCAGTAGTTTCCTTCCTACTTTTCACTCCACTGATGTGAACGGACAGTCTACCTGTTTGGAATCTATGTCTGCAGAGCTTCTCTGGGAGATGTCATAGCAGCTGTTTTCGTTTTTTCCTAAGACTCTTAAGTCAAGTGAAGGAAGTTCAAGATTCCTTACAATATCCTTCTTAGCTCAGATATTTACATTAAACAGCTTTTATCCTATTTTGGAGTGTCTTCATGATAGCACCAGAATTGACCTCCCTGTCCTGTTTATCTCTTTGTGATTATACAGACATTCAGGGTAATGAGCTTTCACAGGGTCACTCAGCATCTTGCTCTCCTTCCCCCCCCCCCCCGATCTAGTTCAGCAACCAACTTATTTTCAGCTTTGATTAGGCCTTAGACCTTGAATTCCTGATACTGAGTAATCAATCTTAAGTCTAGCGTCCAATTTTTAATTTTATTTTAGGAATCACTGTGGTTTGAACCCCAGGCCTTACTGGGCTGCCCTTTTAACTTATTATTAGATACTGTCCCCCTGCATACTCAGACTTCCTCTGTGGACTTGGTTAATCTTGAACTTGTAACCCTCCTACCTCAGTCTCCAAGTGGCTGAGACCATAGCCTGTGACACCAGACCTGATATAAATATTACTCTTTCTCAGCACTGTCACTAAAATTTCTGAAGCTTTCTCTCTAGCTTTGAAGATTTATTTATGGTCTTCTATGAGACCTGTAACACATTGTTCTATCATCTGGTTTACATCATCACTTACAGTCTCTACTCTTCCATGGCATCCCTCTTCAGCTTAAGCAATCAAATAACATTGTAGTTGCTCCTTGTAGACACACACACACACACACACACACACACACACACACACACACACATACATATATACATATATATATATATATATATATATATATATATATATATATATAGAGAGAGAGAGAGAGAGAGAGAGAGAGAAAGAACCTTGGAATAAGCCATGACTATTAATCTGTATGGACCATTAATTTGTCTCATTGTCTGTACTTTTCTCCTACAACCTGTTGCTTTTGCCAGTAGTCCCCAGGTGTTATTTCATATACTCTCACAATGAATTTTGAAAAACTACATATGTTCTCATAGTTTTTAAATCTATCTATAATGTTCTCACTAGAATTTAAGTAGTTCTCAGTTATGCTTGGTATGTTGTATGCATCTTTCAAAATTTCTCAGTAGGAACAAAATGCCTGTTTTTCATTTGAAAATAGTGACACTATTCTATAATCTTTGTAAATTTTCAGCATGCATCTTCTGAATTCTATTTCCATTTTGTTTGTCACACCGACATTTTTAAAATTAATTATTATTATTATTATTATTTTGGCTTTTTTGAGAGAAGGTTTCTTTGTGTAATAGCCCTAGCTATCATGGGATTCACTTTGTAGGCTAGGCTGACCTCAAACTCACAAAGATCTTCCTGCCTCTACCTCTTGAGTACAGGGATTAAAGGCATGTGCCACCACAGCCCAACAATTACTAATTTTTTTAACTGAAATAGATTGTTTCCTATAGCACAATCTGATTATATATTCCCTTCCCCTAACTTCTCCCAGATTCTCTCCACTTCCCTACCCACCCAAATCTACACCCTTTCTCTGTCTTATTAGAAAATGAACAGACATCTAAAAAAATAACGTAAGATATAAACAAACAAACCAGAACAGGAAATAACAAACAGACAGGAAAAAAATGATCCAACAAAAAACACAAGAAACACATCCAGACACAGAGATACACATGTTCATATACAACGAAAACCCATAAAAACAAAATTGGAAACTATAGTATGTAAGCCAAAGCTCTGTAGATATAAAGGGAAAAAATGTCCAGACAAATCATTATGAGATATAGAACCTCCAAAAAACGTGTCATTGAATTCATTTTGTGTTGGTCATCTACTACCGGGTGTGGGGCCTATCCTAAAGTGTGGTTTGTATATCCAGTAAGAATCCACTGGAGAAAACTAATTTTCATTTGAGAGTCTACTTCTCCTGTCAGCGCTGGGACCCCGTCTGGCTTAGACTTGAGCAGGTCCTGTGCATGCTGCCACAGTTTCTGTGAATTCATATGTATGTCAGTCCTGTTATATCTATAAAGCCTTGTTTCCTTGGTTTCTTCCAACCCTAATGGTTCTTAAAATCTTTCCACCTCCTCTTCTAGAGGGTTCCCTGAGCCCTGAGGGTAGGGATTTGGTGGAGACATCCCATTTAGGACTGAGTGTTCCAAGGTCTCACTGTCAGCATGTTGTTCTGTGGTGGGTCTCTTTATTTGTTTCCATTTTCTTCAGGAGGAAGCTTACTCCCATAGCCTTTGTGCCACTATTGCACTAGCGTGTCTCATACACATGTCACAACAGCAGATTATGGTGTTTTTAGATGGATTAATGTTTCCCTTTCTCCTCTGGTAGCATGCAGAGTACCTTCCAGTACCAAGAACACCAGTCAGTAGAGGTGAAGGCTATTGGTAAATACCAGATTGACTTCTCTGTGTTTAGGGAGTTATGTAGATGTCTTTAGTGATAACACTGCCATTAGCTGTGGAGAGCAACTGATAGCCTTGACTATAACCTGAGTTACTTGGGGGCCTCCAGGGGTACCCTTTGGCCAACAGCTTGATTAGATGTAACCCTTTCCTGGCACTGGTTATTTTATTTGGTGATGAGATATATCTAGTTAGGGTTTTGTCTCCCCCATTATTTGGTGATTCCATTTAGAGTTCTTCCATATATGTATATATTTTAAGAAGTTTCTGTTGTATCAGGTTTCTATATGAGCCCGAAAGTGGCCCTTCGTTTTAGCTGCCCCTCCCTGTATGCCCTCTTTCCCTCCCCCTCCCTGTTTGATCCTCTCATTCCAGTCCCCTACCACCCCACTCCCACCCCAACCCTCACCCCATGGAGTTCCTCCCCCAACTCTATACCTAGGTACTCTATACCTAACCTCCAGTTTTACAGATTATAGCCTCCTTACTGAAGACTTAAGAGCTAGCATCCACATGTAAGTGTATACATACCATATTGCCTCATTAGATCTGGGCCACCTCACTCAAAATGACTTTTGTTTCCTGGCTCTGTCCATTTACCTTGGATTTTCATGATTTCCTTAAAAAAAAGCTGAGATCACTTTTATACAACATTCTATTGTGTAAATGTACAATATTTTCTTCATCCATTTAACCATTGATGGACATCTAGGCTTTTTCCAATTTCTGACTATTTTGAACAGAGCAGTAATGAACATGGATGAGCAAGTGTCTCTGTGATGAGATAGAGTCCTTTGGGTATATGCCCAAGAGTGGTACAGCTGGCTGTACAAATGTTCACTACCCAGCAGTAAATGAGTGTTACCCTTACTGCACATCCTCACCAGCACAAGCTGTCACTTGTTTCATTGATACTCATCATTCCGACAGGTGTAAGATGAAATCTGGAAGTAATTTAGATTCACATTTCCCTGATGACTAATGATGTTGAACATCTAAGTTAAGGTAGGAAATAGCATCATAATTAATTTTTATTGAGAAATTGATGAAATTGAAAAATCTGGTATATATTCTGAAAAACAATCATTAAGTCTCTTTATTTTAGTGCAGGATCTTCAAAGTCAAAAGTAGATTGAGCTAATTTCTCAGTTAAAATGCTTTATCCTGTGTGGCCACTGTGAAGCCTCTGGGATTTCTAATGTAACAAAGTTTGTGCAAGTTGACTCTATTTTCCTATATGTTTTTTAGGAAAAAGTTTACTCACTGTCTTAAAAAGAATGACATTGTACTTTGCTGTGAGAGGTATTTTACAGTGGGGTGGCCTAGACAGAAGTGTGGGATAAAGGCATGTTAATATGCTGAAGTCCTGTAACTTGCATGAATTTCACATTCACAAGGGAATGTGTAGCAGAGGTATAAGACAAGTAGAGATGTGTAAATTGATTTCTGACTCTTGGGACAGACTACAAGCAGTAGACAAATTCCCAGTGTTGCATATCTTAAGTTAAGGTAATTATAGACGGTTTTTAATGGCAAGAAGTCCAGAGAACAATCAGACAGATATCAATTGTGATTTATCAGATAATAAATAGTAGGACTCGCCTTTAAAACTGAAGAGATGTCAGACAAGATAGCTTTATAATAATTCCCAATACAGTGCCTTAGTGAATATGATTTCATTTATCTGGTTGCACAAGGTTGTGGTTAAGTTTACCAGTTTTTCCTGACATCCACTTAAAAAAAATAACAAAAGAAAAGAAATGAAGAGGGGCTTAAATATCAGACTTAAATAAAAGACATAAAACTACAAAAAAATTTGGGAATTTACAGATTTGTCTAGTAAACTACTTAACATTTAGAAATTCAATACAGAAAGAAAGCTTCATGATCTTCGTACACGAGAGCTTTAAAATTATTTTCTGAATGAGGGTGGTAGTTTTTCTTTTCCATCTATTTTATTTGAATTAGAAACAGGATTGTTTTACATGACAATCCCATTTCCCTTCTCCCACCTGTCCTCCCCTACCTCCCCCCCCAACTAAAACCCTATCTATCACATATCCTTTCTGCTCTCCCTGGATGGCGAGCCTTCCATAGGGTGTCATCAGTGTCTATTGTATCCTTTGGGATAGGGCCTAGGCCCACTCCCCCCCCATGTGTCTTGACTCAGGGAGTATCCCTCTGTATGGAATAGGCTCCCAAAGTCCACACCTATGCTAGGGATAAGTACTGAACTTCTACAGGAGGTCCTGTAGATTTCTGAGGTTTCCTCACAGAAACCCATGTTCCTGGGGTCTGGATCAGTCCCATGCTGGTGTTCCAGCTATCAGTCTGGGTTTCTGTGGGTTTCACCAGCCTTGTCTGGACCCCTGTGCTCTTCACTGGTCCTTCTCTGCATCTGGGTTCCAGTTCAGTTCAGTGATTAGTTGTGGGTGTTTGCTTCTACGTCCACCAGCTGCTGGATGAAGGCTATAGGATGGCATATAAGTCAGTCATCAATCTCATAATCAGGGGAGGGCATTTAAGGTAGCCTCTCCTCTGTTGTTTAAATTGTTAGCTGGTGTCATCTTTGTAGATCTGTAGACATTTCCCTAGTGCCTGATTTCTCTGTAGTTTTTATGAGCAAAAGACTCTATGGTCAAGTGACTTTTCAAATACTGAGTTAAAAATCAAACTGATGTATTTGCTTCAAGTTTTCTCAGACCATTTGATGTAAGTTAATGTGTATAAGACAATTCCAGGTTAGGGAGATGGCTCAGTCTTGCTGCACAAGACCTGAGTTTGGATCTCATTACACATGCAATAGTGCAGGCATCTGTGATGCCAGCACACACTTGGTAGGAGATGGGAGTTGGAGACAGAACAATCTCCTGACTTGCCAGGCCAGTGACCTGGGCTTACGCAGTGGTGAAGTGATCCTGTCTTAAACAAGATGGAAAGGTGACAGCTGATCACGAAGTTTGTCTTTCATCTCCCACATGGGTACTGTGGTAGTATATGCCCACAATCACACACACACACACACACACACACACACACACACACACACACACACACACCTGCTCACATGCTTGCCTATGCATTCACACTACAGAGAGGATAGAGAGAAGAAATAGAAGAGAAAGGAAGAGTAGAGACAACTTTCATATTCCTTAGCATATGTCGGGAGAAATGCTTGATTCAGACTCTATATAAATGCTCTGTTGACTTCAATTGCTAGGTAAGGTCAAGACACATTTCTGGTCCAAAGCACAAACACTGATGACTCACTAATAAAGGCATTCATTATTCTTTGACATATGTAACTCTCTCTTGAGAAGTGTTTTGGTTGGTCTTTTGTCGGCTTGATAAACCTGGTGTCGTTTGGGAAGAGGGAACCTCAATTGAAAAGGTGCTCTCTCACCCATAGATTTGCCACTGGGCAAGCCTGTAGGTAATTTTCTTGCTTAATGATTGATTTGGTAGGGCCCAGCCTTTGTGGGTGGAGCCATGCCTGGGCAGGTGGTTCTAAGTGGTATAAGGAAGCAAGCTGAGGAAGTCATGGGGAGCAAAGCAGAAAGCAGCACTCCTCCATTAGTTCCTACTTCCAGATTTTGCCCTGAGTTCACATACCACCTTCCTTTCATGAACTACAAACTGAAATAAACTCATCCTCAGTTTGCTTTGGTCATATTTTGTCATGGCAACAGAAACCTAGCTAAGACTAGGAACCTGTACCCACACTTGAGTATGTCTTAATTTCTGCATCTTTTTGAGGAAATGACACTGTATTCCACAGTGTCTCACTGCCATCAGGTGGCCTTTCTTTTTCTTGACCTTTGTGTTTAATACTATGTCTAATTGTCTTTCTTACACCCAAATCTGCCCCACAAAGCAAACAAAAAATAAATAAACATTGGTCCATTTTGAATAATGGTTTACAAAGAATTTTGTAACATCAATTTGTTTAATAGATGAAAATGAGGTATTTTGTTTTAAGCGATTATATAAGAACATTTATTCTAACACTACAAAGAGCTCTGTCACCTTAGCACAATAAACTTGTTTAGCTCAAGAAAATTGACCTAAATATTTGAATTTGAGTTAGAAAAAAAGCCTTTGTAATTGAATTTCAGGGACACCTGGAATGTTTACACATTGTGGGAAACCTTACAAGACCAAATGACAAAAAGCTTACAGCCTTTTGCAATAAGATTAAAACAGTTTTTGATTTACACAGGCTAAGTGTCCGCTAATGGTTTTTATCCCATTTTTAAAACAGTTATACCCAGTGGTAGCATTTTAAGGTGTGCAGGGAAATACTGAGCTCATATTCATCCTGACATGCATACTAGGGCATCTCCCTTAAAAAAAAATCAGTAAACGTAAAACGTTTGTGTTCTTTGTTCGTTCATCCTTGGGCTTCCTTTATGGTCCTGCACGAAGAACTTTCAACTAAAGGCACCCAAGAGGTGGCTGTGGAGGTGCCGCCTGCTTTTGTATATCTTGTTAAAAGGTGAATTGGGGGATAATGAAATTTTAATGGTTTCTCAGAGCAAACCTTTAAATTTACAAATTGGGCAGCTCTGAATCAGAAGCAACTGGGGGATGTGCTAAGGGAGGTTCTCAAGAGGATAGGCACACAATGAAGACCCAGCAGTTGATTGACAGCTGCAGTTACAGCATTCCTTTACATGGGTTCTTTCCCATGGAGAAAAAAATCACTAGTTGTATAGACAGGCATCTGCTCCAGTGTTGTTTCCCTCTAATATAAACATCTACAAGAAATAGTTCAATTTCAGTTTCTTTTAGTTTCATACTTTAAGCAAAATTTAAGATTGTTTTCTGGATTCCACTAGCTGTATTTGCTTTTAGCTTTCTTAGGGCCAGTTGCCATTTTAATTTGCTTTAGCAGTTTGATAAATTATTTCAAAAAAGTTGAGTTTTTCAGGATATTTTGTATCTCTCAAAATATTTTTCTACTTGCAGTGTGTGAATGAAATTATGAAGTTCCAGTACTGTTATGCTCTGATCATTTGCTTCTCAGCTCAATCTACGAAGAATTTCCAACATAAAATACTTTAAAGATCATTATCTGTGTATAAGGTTGGGCATGGCAGTTTGCACCCTTAATGCTAGTACCTGGTAGGCAGAGGCGGGGACATCTCTGTTCTCAGCCTGGCAGTCCTACATAGGGAGACTTTTTCTCAAAAACTAAAATCATTCTACCTTAATTTAAGTCATAAATCAATCAAGTAATTGCTATTGTTGAAGACTATGTGATGTCCAAAGATTATGTCCATTATTCCTAGAAAAACATCAGAAAGCCAAACAGACATAGTTCTAGTCTGTTAGCTTATAAGCCATGTGAGCGTAGATGGTCTTTCTCCATGACACAGCATCATGATTGACAGCTGGAAGGGCCCAGGCCCAGCCCTGCTTGCAGAAGTCTACATTGTGGAATAAGTTTGGTATCAGTAGAATCAGCCAGTGTGTGAATTTAGGGTTTTACCTGTAAACAGAGAGTTCAGGCAGTATATTTTATCAGAAAGGAGGATGTGAAGTTGTGAAATTCACAGCAGTTGATTTAGGAATACTCTCTTACCTCAGAAAGCCAAAATAATGTGATAAGATGATCAACCATCACCAAAATCTCCCTGAGATGCGTAGAAAATAGTCTAGTATTTCCAAGATTCATGTCTATTAATGAAGCATTGATTTTTCAACTTTGATTAACACACTTGAAATGACTGCAGATTTGTCATTGGCTAATTGAATAGTGGTATGTTTTAGAACTCTGTTGACACAGTAAATCTCTCTTATTGGTTTTCCAAAGCACATATGAAGTGATTTTGTTATTGTAAATTTTTTGAAATAATTTAAATGAGTGACTACAGCCACAAAATGTTGATAACAAAATTTAAAAATGGAAAGAAGCACCAAGAATGTTTATTTTAACTTATTTTAGAGATTGAGGAAACCATGTACAATGCCAAGGGCTAAAGATTGACTTGCTTAAAACTCACACACTAATTAGTGACAGGACTGAGACTAAATATTTAATGTCTCTATTTCTAAACTTGAAGATAGAAAGTATGCCTGCATTATTTTATATTTGTAAGTGTCACCCTCCATTTTCCCTCTGTCTATTCTGTGCAACAGAGTAGGTGTCTAGTTTATATTTAAGGCTTAGCTTACAATGAATATTAAAACTCCCAAGACGGCCATCCTGGGAAATAAAGAGACAGTATCTGCCTCCTTGTTTATTAGTGATTTCAAAATATACTGTGATATCTTCTTAGTGATTGCATGAACAAGACTTACTAAAACTGGATAGCAAGAAAGCAAGCACATGAGTCCCAAATCCTCAACAGTGGCCTGAAACTGCAACAAATGGCCACTATGTCTGGGATGTGGGATGCAAGGGAGGATGTTATTACACTTAAAATCTTTCTTACCAGAGATGTGAGCAAGACCCATAAGAAAGTGTTTGCTCTGTTCATTGCAGTAATGTTGTAACTGACTGACTTTCTTCCTTTTCTGACGTTGACGAGGTATCAGAAGTTGAGAGGAAATCCAGAGTGATGTTCCTATGGTTTCTCTAAAAATGTCACCCAGGAAGTTTTCTTGGATTAGTTCAAATACCACCAGAGATGATAACTCTCCAAAGAAATGTATGACACCATCCAAGAAATGTAGGTTTGGGAAAATCCACTTAATAAAATGCCTTAGCACTAAGACTACAGCGACTTAAGCATATTACAAGTAGTTCAGTGTATAATAACAAAGAACAAGGTAGTAGAAAACACTTGACATTCCCCGGTCACAGGTAGAAGTAGCTCTCAATAGTGTGGTATTGGGCAGGGTTTCCACTGTTTGCTTGTCTACTTGGTAGAGCCTCACACTCTGTAAGGTGCCATTGTCTTCATTTTAGCCTAGCAAGGTGCGCTTCTTAATCTTTCAACATCTATTAAATGCTGAAGACCAAACAATACACTTTCCCTGTTGCACACTGTTAATATCAGTTACTGTGTAACCACAATGGTCCAATACAATGAATTATTGAAGAGGTCTTATATTAAAAATTGATTTTTACTAAAATATCTAAACTTATATTCACTGAATTTACTCAACAAACTGCATTGTTGTATTAGTCAACATGTTCTGTAAATGTAAGAACAGCTCATTTACCTGAAAGTGTATACCTGAAGTAAATACTAATAACAAAACTTATTTACACAGTTTCAGTTGAAGCTTTTCCTTGCAATATTTGCCACATTCTCTATGAAAAATTTATGAAAAAATTTTGCGTTTATTTTTTCAATGTGGATGGAATTATAGAAAAATAATTACAAATTTCAGTTTCAACTAAAGTAGTGACTGTAAATACCATTGTTCTTGTTTTAGTGTGTATATCTTATGTACCTATGCTAGAAAAAAAGAGACACATTTATCCAGAAAGTATTATACAAGTTATGTTTCATGATAAAAAATAACCCAAATTGACGAGAGGGTCCTCTTTTCGGAAAACAATCCCAGCTAAAACATGTAGAAATATTGCAATCATTAACAAATTATGTTTTAAAATCCCAATGAGATGACACATTGAGTTATTAACACCAGTGAATGCTGAAGCGAGCAGAAGAAAGACTGATAGTGAGTTTCACAAAGGAAAGAACAGTCTGTCCTTGCTTAAACTCGGCGTTATTAAGTAGCTTCAGCTGCATGTGATGTGTTTCTGGATCCACTGCTCCATACATTTCCACCTATGGAACTATTCTCACTGAGAAGCTAAACTTGACTTTGAGAGGGCCTTGAGTTCTACATTTAGTTTTCAAGGCCTGTGATGGAGGAAAGAAAAGAAGAAAGGACCACCAAGGGGAGGCAAACCAACAATTCATAATGTAGGGCATTCTGAGAGAACAGACACAATTTCACCAAGTCAGCAGTATCACTAAGTGGGGTGGGGTGGGTTGGAAGGGGTTCATTACTAAAGAAAATAATTTTAAAAAATGAAGTTAAATGAATGATTTTTGTTACTCAAACTTTAGTGAAGCAACTATGAAAAAGACATGTTTGAAGATGATTGTGTATGGTACCAATACATTGTTATAATTTTAGATGATGTAACTAAGTATTTTTGTCATATCTCTAGAAATATCTTAGTATAAAATAATATTACTCAAAGAATTTATTTGAAGTGAAGAAAAAAAAGGAAAAAGTGAAAGAGAATATATGAGACCATAGTAAAGTGACCAAAAATTTGAGTTTTTATCCCAATATATTTTAATGCATCAAAATAAAGAATTCCTAAATGATATAGTCCCAGACCCTCATCTGCTATCACTGTGTAGCCCAGACTGGCCCTAAGTTCACCATCTTCTCGTAATAGATGGGAGGTTGCTTGCATACACATGCCTGGCTGTGTCTGATGGCCTTGGGACTTCTAGACAAACAATCTTCTGCTTGGATTATTTATATAGATTTCTCCTTATTGTTACCATATTCTTTGTCTATATAGAGGAATTATAGTTATTTAGATTGAAGGGAAGGAGTCTTTTCTTTCCATGATTGTTGGATCCTTTCTGAAAAAGTCTCAATTTATTGTGTGTTCTTTCAGGACGTGGTTATTCGACCCCTGCTAGGTGAACAATGAAGACTGCAATTCCTCAATTAGATATGTCCAACAGTACTTTTATTGTTAAAAGAAAACAATTTCAGGTTGCAGCATGTTTGATTGGTAGCTGTCTTTCAAGTGGCTTGCATTGTTCTTTGTGTTGTTTGTTTTTGTTCTTCTAAGGCAGGTTTCTCTGTGTAACAACCCTAGCTGTCCTATAACTAACTCCCTTTGTAGACCAGGCTGTAGAGATCCACCTGCCCCTGCCTCCCAAGTGCTGGAATTAAAGCTGTGTGACACCACTGGCTGGCTCTAAGTTTTTATTTTCATTCCTTATGTGTTGCTTGATCCTAGTTATCCCAGGAAGATGGGAGTTTTCTCCATTGTCAACCAAAAAAATAGTTGGTATGTTGACAATGCACTCTACAGAAAGATTGCATTATTTATATAAGCATTTTAATCAGTAAGTCATTTTTTTCAATTCTAAGAATGATTTTATCAGTCAAAAATAGAAAAAAATAGACTGGACTCTAGGTTGTCTATCAGCTAAAAATCTTCATGAAAATAGAAGTACTGAACCAAACTTAAAACTGAAATTCAGAAATAAAAACTTTACTAAAATATGTTATTTGAATAACCTATATATATATATATATGTGTGTGTGTGTGTGTGTGTGTGTGTGTGTGTGTGTACACAAATACTGTAATCTTTTAATGAATAAGACATTATGTAATCCAGCTATCATTTTTTTACATTTAAAGGATACTATTTCTGTGTTTATTTAAACACAATATTACACGGTCCATTTATTTGTGAAATAATTTCAGAAAATTTCTTTTCATTGTGTTTATGTTTCCAAATTTAGTAGTGTGAGGTCTTTGACAACCCCATGTCAAGAAGAATTAATGATATGGATGGAGAAGTGAGGAAGTATGACAGCTCATCAGGATAAGGCAGTTCTTTGGTAGTTTGAATACTCCCACCCCCCCCCAGGCTATTAGGCCAGGAGAGAGAGACTTTGTGACTTTTTCTGGAGAATCAAATAAAGTACTTTAGAGGCTTGTGGGCCCTGCATTGTCTACTTAACCTATGAATGGGTCATTTTCAGGTGAGGTTTTTGCTTTTGTTTTTAACTGTCTTTAGCAATCAGCTACCCATCGAAGGGAAAGGCACTCAAGGGCTGTAGATTTCAGCCTATGAGGAAAAGATGTGTTCTATCAATCTTTCATCAGTCTTTGAAGTGGGTGTATTTATAATCATCATTTGGTTGTTGTACATCCCAATGGCGCTGGAGCTGAGAGACTCTGGCACCCATATCTTGTACATCTGTATATGGATGTAGTAGATTCTTGATTCTGTTCCTCCTGTCTCAGGCAATGTTATGGGCATTCTTGATCAGTATACCCCTATGTTTTAATGATTAGAACATAATAAATATTCAACATTTGTGTAATTGATTGATATATGTTATAAAGACTCAGAAAAGGTAAAGAAATTGTCTATGACAATGGAAAATCATTAATTCCACTGTATCCAACTTGAAGTCCAACACTTTTCTTATTATGAAGAGATAGGTATTCATTCTACTATATATTTTAAAAGATGAAAATCCAAATTTATGTGATTCATGTTATTTCATTCGCTTATATAAATCCAATATTCCTTCAAGATGATAAAATTTAGCATTACACTTTATAACAAAGGTGGTAAGAGGAGGAAGGAAGACTATTTAATTTGGCTGAAGCTTTTTCCTTCCTAAGTGTATACTTACAAGATATACTTTCCTAACAAAATAGGACCTACAGCAAGAACAAATTTTGCCTCTATATTTAAAATGAGCCTTATGAAATCATATAAAGGAAATATTACAGACACATTTAGCAGCCAATTCTTGGTCATTGTAAATTTTTAATGGGAGATGAAACTTACAGTTGTCAGTTTTCTCTTTGTTTAGAGAAAAATTCCCTCTGTTTTTATTTAGGTAATCTTAAAAGTCACATCAAAACTTACTTGTGTCAAGCTTCTCAGAGTAACAACAGGCAATAAGTGGAGTTATTTGGGGATGGAGTTCAAAGCCAACCTCTCCTCTATAAGGCATTCAACATCAGCCTTCAAAACACAAAACAAAACAATATTTTGCAAAGGTAGACAATGTGGATTGATTAACACATAATGGTGGTGGGAATCATGAGGGACCCGGGTCCCAAACAATTGCCTCCTTTCTGTTCTACTACATGGCAAACAGCTTCCCTCTATTCTGTATTTCATTAATTTCTACTTCAGAGACCCAATTAAAAACTACTGCTTAATTTTTCACATTCCAGATTTCCATGTCTTTCATTAAAACATAATCTGTAGCTTTAAATCCCTGTAAGTTGTGCTGTTAATTTCTGACGAGTTGGTGTTTTCAATTGCAGTGCTTCTATTAGTTCCATGTATTTAATCTTCCCATTTGTTGGGATAACCTGTTATTTTTGTTGAAACGGCTGTCAAAGCAGTAGTAAATTTACTCTAAGATGGTTTAGTACTTGTGGTATTTGGCAATGTATTCAATAAGTCTTTAATTGCATCGAATGGAAATGCACGTTCCATCTGTCTCACATGTGCGTCCTACTGAGCATGGCACCAGTGCACGTCTGTTTCCGATGCTCATGAATAAGATATCAACAAACCCACAATATTGGTACAGACTGTTCTGGAGCAGGTTCTAAAATGTTAACCACAGGAAGTGATTTTATTTTTTCTCTCTCTCTCTCTTTTTTTTTAACATTTTCCCCACTCACCAGCCTCCTACATGCTCAATGTGGCATTTTGGCCTTACTGGATCTTTAAAGTCCTCCGAATCATTCTTATAACCAAGCGGAAGGTGAGCCTATTCATCTAGATAACAGTGCAGATATGAAAAAACACAGCCAATCAAAATGCAGAGAAAAAGAGGCTGTGTAGTATCCAGCCCCAACTCTGATACATTTAGAAGTCAACTGATATATATATATATATATATATATATATATATATATATATATATATATCTGAACATTACAAGTAGATATTTCCTCACTGAAGGTGTGAGGACACTCATCTGTGGGTATGAAGATTAATATTTATAATGTAGTTAGCAATTATGCTAGTTTAGTAAAGGGGAAATTGTAGGTTCTCTTCCTAAACTCGTGACTTGACTAGCCCCAGGTAGTTGGCTAGACTTCCAGTATCAGGCAAGATTTCTTTTATGTTGAGCAGGTCTTAAATCCTGTTGCTGTTTGCTATTGTCAAGGTGTGTGTGTACCACTCTTACATCCTTTGGGGTATGCTGCCATTTTGGTAATTGTCTTAGTCTGTAGGCATCAGATCTGGGTAGGACTATTGGTTGCTTCTGTCTCTTGGAGGTTTTCATGGCACCTTTTACAGGTCAGAACCCCCTTAGATTCCCAGGGTACTGTGTCTAAAATGCTCAGTTTCTTTCTCTCTTTTATGTGTGAAACAAGCTTTTCTTGGTATATGACCTTGTATTTCTCAGCAAACTTAATCCCAAGTTGTAGGGATAAGAGAGTAAAATTCTAGTAGAGCTATGAAAATAAGCAACAAAATTTTAAAATCAAAGGAAGATTCTAATCTCCCTGACAAGAGGTGGGCAAGGGAAGATTTCCAGTAGGAACTGAGAGGTGAAGTCAGGGGTCACCATGATTTCACAGAGAAGTAGAAAATCAGGTGTGATTCTTGCATTCTGCCTAAAATTGAACTAAAAACCATTCTTTTTTATGTTTTTTATTTGTTTAAAAGTTTTTTTTTCATTTTATATATCAACCACAGTCCTCCATCCCTGCTCTCCTCTTGCTCTACCCACCTTCCCCCACCCGACCCCATCCACTCCTCAGAGGGGGTAAGGCTTCCCATGGGGAGTCAACAAGTCTGGCATATCAAGCTGAGGCAGGATCAAGCCTCTTCCCACTGATCAAGGCTGAACAAGGTATCCCCCAATAGGGAATCCAAAAAGTCAGTTCATGCACTAGGGATACATCCTGGCCAGGATAAAAACCATTATTTTAACAGTACTAGAAATGATGTAGTCTAAAAGAGAAACAGAGCTCACACAAAGGTGATCTCAGCACTCGGGATCTCACGCCTTTAGTCCCACCACTAGAGAAGAATATAAAGCAGTTGAGGGGCATCTAGGTTGCTTCCAGGTTCTGGCTATTACAAATAATGCTGCTGTGAAAATGTGGTACATTTATACAATGGAGTACTACTCAGCAGGGGGAAAAACAGTGGAATCTTGAAATTCACAGGCAAATGGATGGAACTAGAAGAAACCATTCTGAGCAAGGTAACCCAGTCACAAAAAGACAAACATGGTATGTACTCAGTCATATATGGTTTTTAGACACAGAACAAAGGATTACCAGCCTATAATCCACACCACCAGAGAAGCTAGTAAAAAAGGAGGACTCTAAGAGAGACATAAATGTTCCCTCAGAGAAGGGGAAAGCGACAAGATCTCCTGAGCAAATCGGAGCATGGCGGGAGGGGACAGGGAGCTAGGAGAATGAGAAGGGGAGAAGAAGAGGGCCGAGGAGTACATGATGGAGCAGGAAGGTTGAGCTGGGGGAAGAAAAGGAGAGAGCAAGATAAGAGATACCATCATAGAGGGAGCCATTATAGGCTTAAAGATAAATCAGGCACTAGGGAAATGTCCGTAGATCTACAAGGATGACACCAACTAACAATCTAAGCAATAGAGAAGAGACTACCTTAAATGTCCTCCCATGATAATGAGATTGATGACTAAATTATATGCCATCCTATAGCCTTCGTGCAGCAGCTTGTGGAAGCAGAAGCAGACACCCACAGCTAAACACACAACTGACCTGGAATCCAGTTGCAGACAAGGAGGAGTGATGAGCAAAGGGGACAAGCCAGACTGGTGAAACCCACAGAAACTTCTGACCTGAACACGGGGGAGTTCTTGGTCCCAGACTGATAGGTGGGAAACCAGAATGGGACTTATCCAGACCCCATGAAAGTGGGTGTCAGTGAGGAGGCCTCAGAAATTTATGGGGCTTCTTGTAGTAGATTAGTACTCATCCCTAGCATATGAATGGACTTTCGGAGCCCATTCCACATAGAGGGATATTCCCTGAGCTTAGACACACAGGGGAGGGCCTAGGCCCTATCCCAAAGGATATGACAGACTCTGAAGACCCCCTAGTGGAAGACCTCACCCTCTCTGGGGAGCAGAAAGGGTATGGGATAGGTAGGGTGTTAGTGGGGGGGGCAGGGGATGAGGGGAGCGAGAGGTAACTGGGATTGACATGTAAAACAATCTTGTTTCTAATTTAAATAAGAAATGAAGAGCAACAACAATAAAAAAGAATATAAAGCAGGAGGAGATAGGAGCTCAGAGCAATCTGAGGTTTGGTGGAGACAGATGGAGTCTGGAAATGCAATCACCCTTTCCATTTGAGTATTGATAGAGGTGAGAACTCTCTAGTGGCTGGCTGCTTTTCTTCTCTGATATTCAGCTTTAACCCCAATATCTGACTCTGAGTTTTTATTATTAAGAAGAATTAGAAATTGTGCTACACATCTTAGATAATAATCTGCAAAGTAAAGTGAAAACCTTATAGCATAGCACTCACAGGAAGTCACATTCAGACCTCAAGGTAACTTCCTCTGATTGCCAAGCACACTCTTCTTGTAAGTGTCCCTCCAGTGTAAGTGAACATTTGAGACTTTGATTTTCTCTGTTCTCTTTGCCTGCATTGACTTCTTTCTCCACATTTCTCCTGGTGAGCAGCTCTTACTCATCATCCAGCACCCTGGCACAGTCCTTATGTGCCCTTCCAAATTTATATGGCCCCAAGGGACCTATGCAGAACTCTTTACAGTGTTCATTATAGTTTTACAATTCGCTGTACCATATTGATGCTAAGAGCAGTGGGATCCCAATGGAGACTTCCTCTCTCATGTCCAAGTCAACCTGAGACCCTTCCTTGGCATCTGTGATGGGATCTGCCTAAAAGGGTCTTAGGAGGCGTCTGTGTTAGCAGAAGTCAGGTTTGCAGTTGTGGCAAACCTGTGTGCACCACTTTCAACTATAAGATTGTTTGGGCCAGAAACTGTCACACAAACATCCTGGACATTGAGGTGAGAGGGATGACAAAAGGCTGAGTTTATACTTCTAATTAGCTGATGGAGTGCCATTCTCTTGTATGCACTAGACCCACACATACTTTTCAACAAATCTTTATTGTGCAATTCATTATGCAGGACACAATACCAGGAACTATAGATAACTTGTGTAAGGAAAAAGGGCTTATACCTTTGCTAATTTTACATTATATTGGTAAGGAAAGACATTAATTAAATAATTATGAAGAGAGATACATAATTTAAAGTGTGTATAGTGCTACCAAGGATGATATGTGGCATTCTTACACTGATTATGAATAGTGACCAAAGTGGTTCCAACATTTTTTTCCAGGCAATCATTTGGATTCTAAACAATGCTATGAAGGTGACTACAGAAGCATAAATGATATATAGTATGCAAACTGAAAATAAGTTCCCTTTAATACACAATCTCTGAAGACACCTTATTTAAAAGGTTAACATACATGCAGTATGTAAAAAAGGAATATTTCTTGTCTCAAAAAGAATTCCTTGTGATGCTATTTCTGAGATCTTCATGACAAAAGCCTCTCCGGGGTAGTTTCTGCACATAGATGCAGTCAGACATCCTTAGTTTATGCAGTCTTCTTTATGTGGGTGTGAGAGATGACATTTAGATGTAAAAGATAAGAATGGCATTATAATCTATTCCAGCTTTAAATAGGAAACACTGGCATTCATAAATTTCAAGACTGAGCTTGATAAATGCATTTTAACATCCGTTTTTATTTTAAGAAGTTTTAGTAATACTAAATCCAGATGAGGCCATCTGAAACTGATGCCTGAGCAAGAGATTCCAGGGTGTGGGGAAAAATTTTAAATATTCATGTGGTAATTATTGGAATGAGTGGGAATTTGTATACATGCAAAGATAATAATCCTGGAATCAAGAGATTGTGTTTGTCAGCAGAGAGTGTAGACTTGCTAAATAACAGTCCATGGCTCACTGTTCCTAAGAAATCCTGCAGATGAATTTGGAGAAACTTTCATTGTTCTGTGGTTTGAATTGATTGGCAATGCCTCAACCAACAGGACATTATAAAGAACCTAGGTGGCTTTTACAAAATTTTGAAGCAGACAAAATTGATATTTGCTCACCCATTTTTATTTGCTTCAAAGCTCTTTTAAACTAATAATCTCAGATAACTCTTCTTTACTCTTGTCTTGTAAACTTCAGTTCATAATTGCCAGACAAGCAAAGTACAAGTGATAGGAAAACATAACAAAAATGGATTAAGGTGAGTTACAGTTGGTGCTGTAGTTGTTGATTTGATTGCTGAGTTCATGCAGTTTTAGTTAAATATACACAAAGAAATGTTAGCCATGCACCCACTCATAGTTAACTGAATTCTATGAACTAAATCCTAACAGCATTTTAATTTTTACATAATAAAATGTTATGCTCCCTAATGCTATTTGCATGTTAATTGAAAGGTGGATTTATTTCAGGTTAAAGGGAATTTATCCCTTAATCGTTTTAACACAGTTCCAGGCTGTTTTACCATTTCAAGCTCTGGATATGCTGCCTCTCCTCTTTTTCACGCCTGCTCAAACTCTGTCATGAAGGTTTCTTTCTTCATTTATAGCAAGCATGTGTGCATGTTTGAGTTTGGGTACTCAGAGTGGGAGCTGTCAGCATCAGACCCCCATTGTTCAAATTTCCAGATGCCTCCAGGCAATGCTAGAGATGAAGTTTCTGTGATACAGTTCTAAACAGTTGTGACGGGAGTAATGCTCCTTAAGCCATCCCAGCATCTTTTTCCTTCTTATGTTCTTAAGGCACATTATTTCAAAACACTAATAGCACATTTGGGAACCTTTATAACTTCACACTATAAAAAGAATCAAGGAAGCTTTTCAATTAGCACATGGAAAGTGCTGCATTAATATTTAATACTAGCATCAGAAGTGTGGCTTTCTTGGCAATATGCAAATCTTTTGGGAAGTGCTAACCTGTCACAAAAATCATGTGAATTATACCTCAAAAAGAGATGTCAAGTCCAGGCACTTCCCCATTTTCCCTACCCGCTCTGATCTAATCTAATTTCCACTTTGAGTATCATATCTACTCCAATCCTGGTCTGAGTGTTTTTGTTTTTGTTTCTCATAGCTCCGAGTGGTATTTTTTATAATGTAGCTATATTTCAGATGCAAAAGCTGGGCCTGTGTGTTCTAGAAGTTCTACTCATTGTGGGTTTATATTTTCTTTCATTGATAAAGATAAATGATAACTGATATCCACGTAAAGGAGATGACACTTAAAATAAGTTGTATTCTTGTACTATACACTGTAATTATTCAGGCTCAAAATAACTTTAATTATTCTAGCTAGGCACATTCTCAAAGTTAGTTTCTGTTGGTACACAAAAATAATCCATAATTGAAACCTCACAAGTTATTTCATATCTACTATACCCAAGGGAAAAATTGAAAAAAAAACTATATTGTACTGAAAAGGTGTATCATTTCTTTAGAGGGAAGGAATTACTGTGTGTGTGTGTGTGTGTGTGTGTGTGTGTGTGTGTGTGTACCTTACATTTCTGAAAGTATGGGGTATATACACCTTTGTGATTGCATGTAGAAGCCACAGCAGGATGTTCAGGGTCTTACTGCCCTAAGACAGGCACTCTCATTAAACTGTAATCTTGCTGTTTCAGTGAGGCTGGATGGCCAACAAGCTCTTGCACCTCAATGCCAGAGTTACAGTCTTGTGCATTCATGGCCAGATTTTTATGTGGTTGCTGGGGATTCAAACTCAGGCACTTAGATTTACCCACTGAGCAATCTGCCCAGACCCCACTTTGACATTTTATACTTTTTGATCTCCCCGACCCAGTTTTTGATAGTGATAGGGTTAAACCAGGGGTCTTGAGTGTGTTTGGTAAGCACTCTTAACAGTGAAATGCACTTCAGCCCCATTTATACTTTTCATAATTTCTGATTACACTGACTAATGTCTTGCAAATTGCTTCATAAAACTGTAAGGTAATATTAGGGCTCTTTAATACATGCATTGTTCTACAATGTTGCTGCAAGATCTGGTTTCTTTTGTTGATTACAATCAACCAATTTCATGGAATGTCTTGTACTCGTCTTCTTCTTCTTTTCCTGTTAGTGTGATGAATACTGTAACAAAAGAAACTGAAGGGGAAAATGATTGATTTGACTACTCTCAGTTCCAGTCTGATAGTAGGGATAGCACAGTGTCAGGAGCTTGATGGCATTGGTCACAGGGCATCCATAGCCAATAATCAAAGAGCAACCAAAGAATGCATGCCACTGCTTAGCTCCCATTCTCTACTTATACAGCTCAGAATCCCAGCCAGAGATGGTGCTCCATAGTAAACAGGCCTTCCAATCCGATTTATTGGTCAAGACAGTCCCTTACAAGCATGCACAGAATCTTAGGTGATTCTAAATTGTGTCAAACTGATAATTAAGATTCACCATCACAGTCCTGTATAGATGACTTTTTTGTCTGGTGGTTTTCTTTTTTTTGTTTGTTTGGTTTTTTTTTTGTTTGTTTTGTTTTGTTTTTTGAGACAGGGTTTCTCTGTGGTTTTGGAGGCTGTCCTGGAACTAGCTCTTGTAGACCAGGTTGGTCTCGAACTCACAGAGATCCGCCTGCCTCTGCCTCCCAAGTGCTGGGATTAAAGGCGTGTGCCACCAACACCCGGCTTGTCTGGTGGTTTTCTCCCCAACATAATAAGCACAATAGGAAAGAAACTTGCACCAAAAGAACTCCATTGCATCTGCTCTGCAATGCCTTGCTCTTAATAAATCAGAAACTTCGTATATTTTGGCTCTTCTTTTATTTTCAAGTGTTATCAAC
The DNA here is from genome assembly GCF_003668045.3 of Cricetulus griseus. Classification (NCBI taxonomy): domain Eukaryota; kingdom Metazoa; phylum Chordata; class Mammalia; order Rodentia; family Cricetidae; genus Cricetulus; species Cricetulus griseus. Next base: position 160,615,994 of record NW_023276807.1, read on the forward strand.
ACATTTGGTCACTTAAATTAAACTTATTAGAAGGCTACAATTAACATAGATACCTGTGCTGAGACCTTCTTTTGCACCAGGAATTTGGACCTCACTAGGGTGGCAAGGGAATGGAAGAAGAGGGGGAGAAACACAGAAATTGGATTGGAATCTCTGATGGAGAAGCTTCAGCACTTAGTGTGTTTATTTTATGCAGTTAAGCAAAACTATATATATAGTAACAAAGGTTACTATACAAAGTAACAAACATTACCATACATAGTAACAAAGGTTACAATACATAGTAACAAACACCACTACACATAGTATTGAACATGGTGATACATAGTAACCAAGCATCATGATACAAAGTATCAAACATCGCGATACATAATATGTTACTATGCATAGTAACAGATGTTACTATATGTAACCATACAAGGATGCAAGATTGATGCTCCTTCCCCATTTTTGATGGTGATTAATTGTGGTATGGTATGTGATGATGATGCTGATGCATGGATGAACATGTGAGCCATAGAGTGTTTGGAAGTCACACAAGAACTTTGTGGAATCAATCCTCTCCTTCCACTTTTAAGTGTTTTTACCCATTAAGCCATCTTGCTGGTCCAACTCTAGAATTTTAAATTCAAATGTTTATAGGACATTTCCACTTACTCACATTTGAGACAACTCAAATTTATCATGCTCAAAACTGAACTTCTATGTGAGGCATGGTGTCACACACCTTTAATCCCAGTACTTATAAAACAATACAGGAAGATCTCTGTTCAAGGCCAACCTCGTCTACAAAGCAAGTGCTCATGCAGAATGTAAATATGCAAGGTATTCATGCAATTATTAAACTTTATTTTTCAATGTTTAATATCATTTTGACTATATAAAAATTATACACAAGCTGAAATATCATTGCTTAATAATGTTGGCTATAGCTGGGTGGTGGTGGTGCATGCCTTTAATCCCAGCACTCGGGAGGCAGAGGCAGGTGAATTGCTGTGAGTTCAAGACCAGCCTGGTCTACAAGAGCTAGTTCCAGGACAGCCTCCAAAGCCACAGAGAAACCCTGTCTCAAAAAAAAAATAATGATGGCTAAAGGAAATGTCAACTCACACCTTTGTACTCATTGTATAATATACAAGAACAAGTTAATTCAAGAGTAGCTTTGGCACACTAGATCATTACATAACTTACTTGCAGTATATGGTTTTTCAAAATAAAATTAATTTCCTTTCTAGGATTTCTTTGTAACCTACACCCCATCCACTGTTTAGTACACTTGGGCAGTCTTTGTCCATTGCTCTAGAGAAGACAGGAGTCATGAAAACACTAAGAAAAAAAGAAAGGCAAGAGAATATTTTGATTGGAAAGTGTTGAGGTGGAGATTTCAAGGAAGAAAGTCAAACTTTATATTCTATCAGCTTTGACCTTGTCATAGGGAGTCCCCGAGAAAAGAGTAACACACTCTAACTGCCTTTCTCTACCAGCTGAATCCTAGGTGAGGACCCAGAGAAACCTCATAAGCTGTGAAATTCCAGCAACCTTGAACTTCCATGGGAGATCTTGAGAATCACCATAGATATATCTGTGTGCCATGTCTAGACTCTGATGCTGAGGTTGTTAAAAAATTCTTCCATTGCATGACATACTCTTAAGTGACTGAGAAAATCCTTAGATGGGCAGTATAGTTGTGAAAGTGGGAGAGAGAGAGACAGTAGACATGACCTTATAGATGAGAGTTTGGTTTGCAGATATATAATCTCAGACCTGACTTCTAAGAACCCAACAAGATGATTCAGAGGGCGTAAGCATGGACCCCAGGCGTGTATATGTTTTTTGGCAGCTAGAGACTCAGTCCTGAGCAAAAGTAGCTTGACTGTGGGTGAGTTCAGAAATTACATTATTGTAATAGTGCTATTTTCTCACATAGATGAACTTGTCCCTGGAGCTTCATACCTGCTTTACGTGTTTCTTTTCTGAGCACATTGAAAGGCTTAGCTAATGTGTAGCTTTGGCTCAGTGAGCTTCGGCAATCACAGGAGAGCAGATAGCACTTCCTCAGCTGCATCCCAGGGACCAATTGGATGACATATGGCAGTACTTTATGAGGCTCTGACTGGCAAACATATCCTCTACAGGGACTGTGGAAATGAGAGTCCTCTGATCTTGACGTTACTTGAGATCTGTGTAAGAATAATTCACACGCTCTATCATTTATGCAATAATAGCAGGAGTGAGTAAGTTCCTGTCTGTTTCATCTAGGAAGGAGATAAAAGTCACATCCAGAGATTTCTAGGATTTCAGACCCGACACCAAGTAATTCCCAAGTTCATGTTGAATTTCCTCAGTTTATAGGTTTATTCTGGAACACAGATCTCCAGACACCACAGCAGGCCAGATGACAAGTTGCCAACAGAACAATATGGCACACGCTCGAGAGCCCTTTTATTCAGTACCACAGCCTTCTAGAGTTGAAAGTCAGCTCTAAATGCTTAGCCTTTCCTGCATCTAAACCTGTTGATGATTTCCTGATGTCAGATATCTATAGAGACAAGATTTTTGTGACTAAGGAAGAGGATGAGGGTTTTTAAACCACAGGATGTAATGTAATTGGACATAGACACCTAAGTATGGCTGGTGTTAATTAAATGCAGAATTTAAACACATTCTAAATATATGAAATTATTTTATTTTAGTTTTAAACACCTTATAAAAATTAACAGCCAGCACTCTATATTTTATTAGCTTGTAGCATGCTAAAAATATATCATTACATCTCTAAATTTTTCAGAAAGAATTTCAGAATAGGCTTAAAAAGAGAGGGTTGAATTACATTTATTTACTGACAGCTGTATGCTGCTTACAGAGGAAACAGAGTTTTAATATGTTTGTGCACTAAAGTGAAGTTGGTCTAAAGTACAAGCTTAATATCTGTTTTCTTGTGTGAATGTGATATACAGTAAGGACTGTATTGTCATACACATTTATGGGTTTTCCTTATTGGAGTCTTCAACTCTTGATTACACAGTGTGAATATTGAAACTCTGTATTGGGTCTTACAAACCTACATACCTCTGAAGTATTGTTACTAGCAGAAGAATTTGTCATAATTTGAAGAACATTATCCATTTTAGGTATCTAATTACTTATTTATGTAGTGTTGTCTATTTCGAATGCATCATTAAGTAGATAGTGACAGAAACTATCATTTACTTTTAAACATGTGATTTAGACCTTGCATTGTATAGAAATTGTGATGGCTTTGTCTGATCTTTGACTGTTCTGTGCATTGCTGCCTGGGATACTTTTTATTCATGTATACCAGAGCATAAACCTCATCTATTTCAAAAACCAGGGTTTTCTCCTTGGTCACAGATTCATCACCTTTTTGCCTATCTTCAACAGAGCCAACTGTGAAGTGCCAGTGTCTTATACTTAGCAGTACAGTACCCCATGTTTGACCTAATGCTGTCTTCATCCTATGTCTTTTTAAGACTTATTTATTGTGCTTTTGTTCTATGTGTATGGGTATTTTGCCTGCATATCTGTATATGCATCATGTATGTATACCTGGTGTCTAAAGAAGCTGTCAGATCCCCTGGAACTGAAGATATGGACAGTTATGGGCCACCATGTCAGTGCTGTGAACCAAACCCATGTTCTCTGCAAAGGCAACTGGCCATGTAAATTATGTGGAAAGCCTTTTCCACCTGCCCCAGACAGAATTCCTTCTTCCTCTGCCGTTCTGCCCTTAAAAACATCTGTTGGGAGTGTGTTATCAAGTTACACACAGGATAATTATTGCCACCTCTAGGAGAAACATGAGTTTTGGTTGGTTTTGCAGGAAGTGGAAGGTAATTCAGTGGCAGAATCAAAGCTGGTTCAGCCAATGGCAGTGTACCTGGACAGCCTCTTACAAAACCCCAAAGAGAATCTCAGCCTGTCCCTCACCGCACAGCTCACATGGTGAGGAACTCAAAGTGGGCAGTGGGATCAAATGTAGAGTGTAAAACCACCTCACTCTTAGAAAAAATCGGCTAGGGAATCCGAAGCTTCTGGCACGCACAAAGCAGGCATAGGAATGTGCAAAAGGTGACTGTGGGAATCTGAAATGTTGTTGGATTGTATTAATGTTGATATCTGGTTGAGATCTGCTGGGATGGCTCTGTAGATAAAGGTACTTGCTTTCAAGGCTCAGAACCTGGGCTCTGTCTCTGGAACACCCATTGTAGAAGGAGAGAACCAAGTCCTCCTGCAAATTGTGCTTTGACTTCCATAAATACCATGGTGTGCTTTAGACTCCCACCCTACCACTAAGTTTACATTTTATTAGCATACTGGATGCTGACACTGCTATATTTTTATGTACACCTTATTGAAAAATGTAGAATATTGATTTTTAAAATAATTATAAAATTTCCCAATGAAGTGAGATTGATGATAGTATTTTTAGAGTGTGTGCACGTGTGCTGATGTTCAGCTGTGTTTGGCTTGATGCTGGTAACTAGAAGGGTTTTTTAAAAGAGGAATTTACATGGGTCTTTATTTAATTACATTTGAGAACTGCAATTTTGTTGCAGCTGGAACAGAATCTTGGCACAGAATTGATCAATCTTCTGGAACCTTTGACCTTTTCCTGGCTAAATTTGTTCATAAGAATGAGAGCAATTCTTTTAAAAGGTGCTATATGTCTTTAATATCTGCTGGTGACCACTCACTGTGCTTACACTTTAGATTCAAACGCAAAGAAAACAAGTGAAATGGATTCAGAACTGAGTAGGACTTTCTACAATCTGCATGATTGGAACGATATATCCATATGACAAGCTTTCATATTTTAAATGTTTTCTGTTTAATGGAGGGAGAAAAGAAGGCATGGGAACACACACACACACACACACACACACACACACACACACACAAAACACACACACACACACACACACACACACAAAACACACACACACACACACACACAGAGAGAGAGAGAGAGAGAGAGAGAGAGAGAGAGAGAGAGACAGAGACAGAGACAGAGAGAGAAGAGAGAGATTTAAATTAGAAATCTGCTTTGCTGTTCTCCCAACACCTCCCTATTATGTATTTGTTTTTCTTGTTACTTTATTTTTTTCAACTTTTTTAAATTTGAATTAGAAACAGGATTGTTTTACATGACAATCCAGTTCCCTTCTCTCTCTCCTCTCCTATCATCCCCAACTAAAACCCTACCTATCACATATCCCTTCTGCTCCCCCTGGATGGTGAGGCCCTCCTAGGGTGTCATCAGAGTCTATCGTATCCTTTGGGATAGGGACTAGGCCCACCCCCATGTGTCTTGGCTCAGGGAGTATCCCTCTATGTGGAATGGGCTCCTAAAGTCCACACCTATGCTAGGGATAAGTACTGAACTTCTACAGGAGGTCCTGTAGATTTCTGAGGTTTCCTCACAGAAACCCATGTTCCTGGGGTCTAGATCAGTCCCATGCTGGTATTCCAGCTATCAGTCCAGGGAGCAAGAGTTCAGGTCAGCTGTTTCTGTAGGTTTCACCAGCCTTGTCTGCCTGTGCTCTTCACTCATCCTTCTCTGCATCTGGGTTCTAGTTCAGTTAGGTGATCAGTTGTTGGTGTCTGCTTCTACTTCTACCAGCTACCGGATGAAGGCTATAGGATGGCATATAAATTAGTCATCAGTCTCATTATCAGGGGAGGACATTTAAGGTAGCCTCTCCTCTGTTGCCTAAATTGTTAGTTGGTGTCATCTTTGTAGATCTCCAGACATTTCCTTAGTGCCTAATTTCTCTGTAAACATAAAATGTCTCCCTCTTGTTTCTTTATTTTTAATTGACACCCAACTGTCCATTCCATATTTCTGGGGTAGAATGTGATGCTATGTAGTAAGAATACAAGAGTTCATGGGATCTTAAAACAGCATCAATACATGTCTTCTCTGTACAGGAAGGTATTCTAGGTAGTATGACTTGATAATCAATGCAGACAAATGAAAGTGTGCTAATCAAGCCTTAAAAAACAAGCAAACAAAGCTCCAATTGTCTATCCTAAAATGTACTGTGTTATATATGAAATCGCTTGAGCTAGGGTACTGGCTGCTGGTGTCCTGACCCATTTTATACCACCTTAGAGAAGTGGCCATTTTCTATCTTATTCTGACAGTTAGTGACTTTATATCCTCAATTTTCTCCTCTTTGTTTTTTAATATTTGGTCAGCTTATAAAGATGAATCTGGTATTTCTCAGAGAAAAACATTACCCAGATAAGCTGAAGATCTTACCAGCACTTTGGGTTAATTTTTATTGTCATTTCTGGTGGCTAAGCAATTTAAGTGTGGTGAGTAAGAGCATGGGTGTTGGGTTGTGCTGCCTTGGTAATGGCCAAGGAGACAATGGCTGCTATGCAGCACACAGAATGTGTTTATTTTCCTTGGATGTCATTAAAGACCAGAATCATCAAACAAATTATAATGTGACATTCTCTAAAGCTATTAACCCTAGGCCCATCATGTGACCTAAAGGCTGACCAAGAAAATCTTTATGCCTTCTCCTGGCATGTGCAATTGGAGTTAAACCAGACATAAAATAACAGGCTCTCTTTAAAGTTTTATTAACTTAATATTGCTATATCTTAGAATCATTTAAAAAACCATGATTACAAAGGTAAGATGTCATATGAAATGCAAGTGATTCATAGTTGTCTAGAAATTGATTTTTAAAAATTATTAAGTTTGGAAAGTTATTAATTAGCTGTTACAGTTTTTTATCAAGATTCTTCTTGATTGTTTTCAGAAACTAGAAGACTCTTCCAATACTTTCATATGTGTTAAATTAAGTTGAAATGAATGTTAACTATAATCTTAGTGGAAAGAAAACACAGAAGTTCCACTTACACTTATTTTACCCCCAAAATATAACTTAGCATATATATCATAAACTATAGTTTGTATCTTATAGATTATAAATATGTCAACCACATAAACACAGAAATACATTTGTTTCTGTCAATATCTTATTGGTTACCTGTATACTGACTGACAAGGTCGAAGAAAATGCTAAGACATGATGTACTACGATAAATGTCACCATGACATTGGGTACCAGTTCAGGCCTCTCAGATCTGTGTGGCCCCCAGCTGCAGCATAGCCTTCAGACACCAACATGGACTCAGGTGGCCCATCTGTCTCTGGGCATCCACACAGCCTTTGGTGGCAACAGGAGCCACAGTCATCAACCTAGACCCTGGCTGCTATAGGGCCAGATTCACACAGGGCCCTTAGCAGTAACTAAAGGTCAGATGGTACCATGACCCCAGGTGGCAGCATAGACCACCCAGATCTGTATGACGCTTGCTGGAGGATGGTCCCCAGACTCCAACAGGACCACAGGTTGTAGCCCAGATCTGGAGCCTCTGCATGAGTCCTAGTGGCGACATGGCATGCATTTCAACACAGATTCTGTCTGCAGTAGGACCATGGACCCAGAAGACATGGTATGGATGTCACCATGAACCCAGGTGACAGTGAAGGCCACCCAGATTGGCATGGTCCCAGTGACAACACAGCCCTAGGACACCAATACAGTCCAGGGTGGCAGCCTAGACCCCAGGAATCAGCATGGCCTTCAATGGCAACAGGAGCCACAGGCATCAACACAGGGTCTACCTGTGGTAGGGCCACAGACTTAGATATGGCCCCCAGCTGCAGCCCTGGCCTGGATGTCACAATGGCACCAGGTAGTATTTATTATGTGTCACTCAGATCTGTATGGCCTTGGCTGCAGCATAGCCTTAGGGTACCAACATGGTCCCAGATGGCTGATCAGACCCTGGGCAACCACATAGCCTATGCTGGAAACATGGGCCATAGATGTTAACACAGACCCTGGCTGCTGTAAGGACAGAGACTCAGACATGGCTCTTGGCTCATGGCTTGGGACTGGTTGATATCATGGCTCTAAGTGCCTGCTGAGGCCACCCAGATCAGAGTGGCTCCAGCAGAGGTATGGCCCTTGGATACCTACATGACAACAGGTGGCAACCCAGACGCTAGGCATCCTTGTGGCCTCTGGTTGCAACATGGACCATGGATGTCCTAGGCTCCAAAGCTACACAGAGAACCCTGTCTCAAAAAACAATAAACAAAAAACCAGAAGAGAATAGAATAAAGAATGGTCTGGAGACATATCCCAGCAGTTCTTACAAGTACTGCTTTTCCAGAGGACCCACGCTCAATTCCTAACACCCATGTTGGGCAGCCCTGGCTGTGTTAAAACCACGGATCTAGACCCGGCCCTTGGCAACAGCCCAGGCATGGACGTCACCATGGCCCTGGATGGTTAGCAGGCCTTCCTCATCAGCCTACTTCTCACCACCTTCAACATGGCCCCAGGTGACCAGCAGGTCTCCCACATCTGCCTCCCCCCACTGCATTCATTTCTTCCATTCTGCCTCTTTCCACATCAAATGAACCATTCCCTTTTCTTTCTCTCCTACTTTCTTAACTACTTACTCTGACTTTGTCTTCTTGCCTCAAACAGTGATAACACTAACTCCTGAGAGCAGTTTTATAAGGAGGTAATTAATCATTGTACTCAATCACTATACTCACAATAATGCCGAGATCTTAGCAATCACTCCGTGTAGGCTCATTATTTTAATTCCTGTATTTTATAATGATGAAGTAAAGAAAAAATCCTTCATTTTTTGATTTCTACTTAGAAGCATTTGGTGTTATAAAAATGTTTCATGGTTTGTTGTCCTTTTGTACCTGTTCACATATTTACTTTGTTATTTAAAATAGTAGGGAACCTGAAATCACTTATAGTATATATGATTCATCAGCATGGGGATTTTATGTTAGGCAGAAATGCATTAGTAAAAATAACTTTATAAACATCCAATTTACTTCATTATGCTTCTCATAAATACATGTTGGAAAGCTAAAGTTGTAAACAGGAACCAGATGTGATGAATCTGTAATATACAGCTTCAAAGTCGTCGCACAAGCAGACTCTCTAAACCAAACACAGTCACAAATATTTAGCTCTCCAGAACTACTGTAATGGCAAGATACATGGTGTAGTTAGCCCAGAAGGAAGGCCAAACTCGCATTCTAACACAATTCCTGTACTTAAATCCGTGCCCAAGCCAGCTAGTGAAAATAAAATGTAACATCGGTTGGTTTGTACTGTGTGTTTTTACTTAAAACATTGAGTACTTAGAGCAGCATCGTCAGTGTAATTAAAATGTTTATTAGATTCAGTCAGGGCACATTTGGAGTTACAGTTTTTTTTTAATATATAAAGTATAAGCTTGAAAGTTAAATTGTAGAGAGAGATGGCAATTGCTTGGGAACATCTGCATTTTTCTCACAGTACCACATCCAGTCTTAGTACTCATTCCTACTGGTTAGCCTGGTGGCATGAGCTTAGAAACCAATGCTAGACTCTGTCCACAAGCTCACAACCCAACTCCTTTGCTCACTGGCTGTATGACTTTACTTTGTGGTATCCATTTCCCTTCTTACCCCTTCACTGTCCTAACTTTAGAGTTAAGGAGAAGATTAATGTTGCACACATGTGCATATGCAAGCTGAGAACCACAGCCTTATCTGCTTTGCTCACAAACCATTTTTCTTTCTGTTGCTGCTGAATTTAAACAAATTTCAACAGTTATATTATTTTGCTTAATGCAGGTCAATGAAGGTATTAGCATCTAGGCAAACAATCAGAAACATGTTTAATGGGAATAGATGTGTTTTGTTTTGTATTATGTATACATATATATGTATATATGTATACCTTCATTGATATGTGCTGAGTAAAATAATATAGCTGTTCAAATTTGTTTTTATTCTCCCATTTCTGTTTCTGCATGCTTTTCTTTTTCCCAGCAATACTCAATTTTCAGCTTTAAAATGACCTGTCTGGATTATTTCCTTATTTTCCTTGCAGGTACTCTATCAGGAAGCCAAAATAATGGCTTCTTTACCCCTCTGCCTCATCCCACACTCCCCAAATCCTCACACTGTCTCTTTGAAGTGTTTGCATGTAACATCCCAAGCCTTGCAAACAAATGCATGGGGTCTGATTTTAATGTAAAACTCTGTCGCTTTGTTGGAGTAGCAGGCACTGGAGTTGTGCATTTGTCTTTATGGATTTAAGTAATTGGAAAAGTGATGACAATTTTTAGAGGGGCAAATGCTAAAGAATAATAGATTGGACTTCTAGGGAAAATGGTAGAAGAAAAGCCCAGCAGTGACACTCAAGGAAGGCAGAGAGGATGAAGCACAATAATTTCTTTTTACAAGAGGCAACAGTTGTAAAGAAATTTATTAATCTGCTTGAGATCTCTACAGAGAAACTTGACAGGAGAGGCCAATACCTGATGCCACGAGGACACAGCCATACCACAGCACTTCCGTGGGAACTCCCAAAGGAAGTGCTCATCACCCTACATGGGTGCTGCAGGAACTGTTAGTTATTTGGTGTCTAAGGGCAGGTTAGTGAGACCCCAGGACTAAAGAGCCTGAAGAAGGGACTAAGTAGCTACATACAGGCTCCAGCAAAGGTCAATGGGACTGTCAGACACAGCTCTCACAGTCTCTCCTTCCTGACACACCTGTGCCTCAAACTTCAGAGAGAGAAGCCTGCAGAAGTAGGACCAAAGGCTGGAAACAAGATGAGGTCTGGTGTAGGTGCGGGCTGTAGAACTTGGGCCGAAGGGTGCTGAAGAGGTAAAGGCAGAGAGTCTCTTCTTTTGTCTATGATAAATGCTATGAAAAGAATGTAACACTCGTCCCACTGTTGTGTTTTCCCCTTTGTCTTATCTATTTACTTTTTTATAATTTTTAACTTTGTAGAAATCTTCTATATACTTATATTAAAGCAAACAAGTGACATTCCTGGGTATTTGCCTCTCCTCCAAAATTCCAAGTTAACATACCACATTGACACTGTACGCCAGTGTTTATTGCAGCACTATTTACAACAGCTTTTATGAAACCAACCTCGGTGTTCAACATCAAAGGGATGGTTTAAAGAATGTGATATAAATGCACAATGGATTATTTTTACCTGTAAAGAAGAATGAAGTCATGTTGTCTGCATAAAATGGACTAACTTGAGATAGTATTAAGCTAATTGAGCCAGTCTTCCAAAGTAGTTTTGAATGTTAGATACTTCCGTCAGAGGTGTCTAAGATCTAATTGTGAGTAGAAAAGTGGGAGACAGAAATCTGGTTCAGCAGTTTGTCCATTTTCATTTATGTGTAAAATTTTGATATAAATATGGGGTGTAAAGCATTAATGCTAGTCAGATTGTTTCAAAGAATAAAGTTCAACAGTTCACCTCTATAACAATTATAAATGAAACTATTAAATTTCTCTGGACAATGTTAGCATTTGGATTTTTTAAAAAATGAGTGAATTTCTTATTAACAACTCAAGTACATCTCTTCAATGGTATTTGCCTTCTATGCTGTCCCTCTATGTTTACTTTCAAATTACAAACAGAATCACCAATAGCTAGTACATCTATAGCAGCTAACCAGAGAAAGGCTAACACATTCTACCTGCTTCCTCCTGGCAGATGTGTTGTCACTGATCTCTTGTGACCTTCGGTCTTATGAGATGCCCTGAGCTCCTCTGAGGAACACTTGAAGTCTGACCTCCCATGAGGAGCTGCTTTTAGGGGGAAACAGTTGCCCTCTTCTATCTAAAGAAACAATTTTAAGCAGATGCAGTGGTAATGGTCTTCTTAAACATGCCTTTGGTCAGCTCTCAACCCATATGTTAAGGATCTTCTCAATGTCCAGCCGTGGAGAAATGGCTCTAGAGCTGTGTGCAAGGCAAATCTCAGGCTTCCAAGGAGGAACATTGAGTAAGATGTACTAGATGCTTCAGTGATGCAATGGTGAAGGGAAGGAGGCCTTGTCCTTGTGGCTGTAAGACTGACTTCAATTATACAGAGTCCAACAGCTGAGATTTTTTATAACTTCCTGTATTCTTTTTCTGAATCCCAGTTTCCACATTATGTGGTTAATGACAGTGATCAAAATAAAGTATATACTGGAAAGTAATTCTAAAAGTAATTGTTGAAAGCATAAAATAAACAAGTTAAGATTATTTATAATTATAATATAAATTGAGTTCCCATTTGGATTTTGCTCATTTTCTATTTAAGAAAGACACGGGACAGCAGTGTGAGACCACAGATGTTAAGGAGGCTGTATGTACATGTGTGCCTTTGTCTCCTTGGAGAAGTTCATCAGTTTTTTCAGTGGAAAGGCTCACAGCACTCCTTTTTTTTTTTTTCCTCAAAAGTGTTTTTGCTTTGGTTGGGGAAGAGTATCATGTCCTATCTAATATATTTGTATTCGGGGTGCTGTTATAATCTAAGAAAGGCTGGAGTAGCTCCAGATGTAACTGTGATGTGCAGGTAATTAAAAAAAATGTGTTCACTCAGAGCAAGCATCAGTTTTCTGCCAGGTTACTTTTAGGGGTTTGCTTTATGATGTATTCCTCCAGAATTTTTTTAATACTCTGTAAAGAAAAACAAACATATTATTCACTCTAGCAATGCTAATTCAAGTAGTCTTAAATCCAAGGTACTTTTTCCTAGTGTACTTCATTCCTGTTAATATTTATATCTATTCATAACTCAAGAGTTTGGGTGATTTCCCTAATGGAAAGAGGTTTCAGAATTTAAGCCTGGGTTAGATAATTCTATCCCAGATTAACTCTGCTGCCTGAAAAGGCTCCTTGAAGTTGCATGATGACTGCTATTTGGAGAGCATCAAACATGGCAAGTGGATGAACTTATAGCATAATGAAATGTTACCCCTCAAAAATTATTTTGAATATTGTGAGTTAATGATATTTCTTCTGTTCATCCAAACTATAATAAAAGATAATAGAATTCTTATTTGAGACATATCTGTCATCACTATTCACATTTATTTGACTATATTTAAGCAATATTAATTAAGTCATCTCATGTAGTGTATTAAGTGAGGAACCTCTTATGTATATTTGAACAAGAAATGCAGAGTGTAGAGGTTCAGGCCTGTATTCCTGTATTTGTGAGATGAAGTCAGGAAGATCGCAGGTTTGAGGTTTGTGGGGACTACATAATGAGACCCTGCCTCAAAAACTCAGAGTAACAACAACAACAGATCAAGAGACAGTATGGGAAAGTTAATAATGAGATAATTGAAGTTCTTGCTATGATGAACATTGTTACAATGAATTCCTGCTATAGAATTGGAGTTGGAAGTCTATCACTAATCATTATAGAGTGGCTCAAGAATATTCTTTTCACGATGTTTTATGTGATTTCCATCAAATATTGGGTAAAACAAGAAAAACAGTTACAAACAGCAGTGCCTCAAAGGACTTGAGGGAGGCTGGGAACTTTCTGAATAGTCAACGATGGACTTGGTCCTTTGATCATACTGTTAATCTTTCAGGAATTTAATAACACCAGAGGCAGTTTTACTTATTTGACGAAGAGGTAGCCAATAATTACAATAAAATTTAAAGTGCCTGTAATAGCATGATGGGAAAGAGAAAGGCAATAACAGCGTGGTTTACAATCTTAAGTGTTTAGATCTTTGGGTCAATAGAAGAGCATAGGGATATAGAAATGGGATGACCCACTCAAAGCACGACAGGTGCCTAAATTAAAATGATTACCTGAAGTCCAGTGTTATCTGATGCTACAATTACTACATCAAAGACTTGACCTTCAGCTTCTTTTCATTACTAACCACATTTTCCCCACCTTTCTCAGCCCTTTCTATTGGGTTCACCCCTTTGAGTAGAAGGTTACTAAGAAGGAGCACCAGTTCGTCCCCTTCTGGAAAAAAGAATCTGATTGAGATAACAGCATGGTCATACCCAAGCTAAAGAGCTATGTTATAAAATTTCTGGAATTAGCAAAAAATCATTTTAATGTCACAAATTACCCTTCTAAACACCAAGGTGCCTCATTTCTAAATTTAATGTGATAACAAGTTTTAATACAAAGTGTAGAAAACATTAGCAATACTATGTCAACTCACCCAGTGCTGTGGCTATTGTGATAGAAAAGAGCAAGTCCTTACCAAGGTAAATTCTTTTGGTTAAATGCATAAAGAAATTTAACATGTTTATTTTATAAAGAAACAAATATGACTAACTTTCTAATTCCTAAGACTATTTGCTTTAACACGAGAAGAAATATTTTTTGTTTCATTTTGGTTTTTCAAGACAGAGATTATCTGTGTAATAGTCCTATCTGCCCCCCCCCACCCGCTCCCCTGAACTCACTTTGTAGACCAGGCTCTCCTCAAACTCACAGAGATCCACCTGCCTCTGCCTCCTGAGTGCTGGGATTAAATGATTGTGCCACCAACACCTGGCCAGAAGAAATGTTTTATAACCAGTCATCAATTATTGCCATGGCACCACTGAACATGATCAGATTAAAAAACTGTGATTTATTTATTTATTTGCTTTTGTGTGTGAGAGGGTATGTGGGAGGTATATGTGTGAGCATAGTGCACCTGTGAAAACCAGAGAACACTTTATGGGAGTTAGTTCTCTCTTTCCCGAATGTGTCATGGTGATCATCTTCAGGCTGTCAGGCTTGGTAACTATGTCTTTACCAATTAAACCATCATGTTGGCCATGAACAGTATTTTTTGAGAGGTGCAACTGATTTCTTGAGGAAGTATCTCGAAATATATTTGCATGTTATGACCATGAAAATAATTTAATTGCATTTCTTTTCAAATTAATGTAACTCAAAACTATTGTAAAAATCTACATATCATTATGTTGCTATCATTATCTGAGCTCATTCATCTTAATTGAATTAATTCCCAAGATAGTTGCTTTATGTTCATTTCATGTCATTTCATTTAGTCTCTATAGGCATGAAAGGGAAAACCTTCATAGGACCTGGACCAGTCTACCTAAATCTGAAAATAGCATGTATTTTTCGTTGTTTGTTTCCCCTGTATATTAGTATTTAACTGCATGTATATGTGTGCACATAACCTCCTCCCTCCTGGCAATACCCTCCTCCCTCCTTGGGATGATTATGTTTACTTTATATGTCAAAGTGAAAACAGCAGTTTTTCCTGTTTAATTTTCTTTTTAGCATTAAAAGAAAATTTGATGTCTCAGGGAATAGAAAAACAAGTTGTGATTATTTAAATAAATGTCCTAGAGAGAACAGAAGTCCACTGACGTGAGAATGTCCAATGTTTCCAAAAAACAGCAGTATGGAGTTGCTGCTCCTGATCCCTGTCCATATCTCCTCATTTTTGTCATGGTCATCTTTAGGGAACCTGAGCTGGAGAGAGGCCAAGTAGGTGTCAGGCGCTGGTCCTGGGCCAGCACTGCCTGCAAAGGGCCTGGAGAAGGGGCAGAACTAGATTTGAATGCTGAGAATCTTCCTGGTCATCTTGCAGAGTCTTGCCTGAGATGACACAGAAGATGCTACCCACACCACTCCAACATGAGGCAGAACACTGGCCCGCTAGATGTCTGTTGAATCTGGTGTAGACACATAGACGGACACAGTTATCCCCAGGCAAGAACTGTGGGAGCATTGATGAAGAAAACAAAACAGCTGGATCTAGGTAGGAGGAAATCACCCAACAGCAAATAAATACAAACAAAATGCCCCATTCCAGTGCTACTCACAGTTCAGACACTGAAAATGCAATGGCTGGGCACCATGGTGAAGACTCCAGCTGGGAGGCTCCCACAGATAGCCAGGTCAGACAGGAAAACTCTTCTATACAGATCATCAATCTAATTTGTTCTGTTAGGGAGAGTTTCAACCCTATCTCCATCTGCAGGATGAACTATCAAAAGACAATCTAGGGACTGACGAGGAAGATGATATTTGTCCCCACTGGAAAGAAATGCTAACTGATGTTATGATGGTCCTTTTTTTTTTCTGGGGGCTGGGGTGGGGTAGGGTGGTAACAGGGTCTCATAAAAGCTAGTTTCCAATTTCCTATAGAGCTGACAATGCCCTTGATCTATCTCCCAAGTACTGTGACTACAACTGTATGCCACCATGGGAACTGAACCCAATCCTTGTACATACTAAGCAAGTACTCTACCTATGGATACACACCAATGTGACTTCCTTTTCATGGTAGTATTTCATGTATCCATCCTGCCTAAACCCATGTGTGTCAGGATGACTATAGGCGTGAGCTACCACACCCAGTTGACTTGGGATTGAACCCAGTACTTGGTGTACACTGAAAGTCACTCCACTATCAGCTGCATCCTGAGAGAATTTATTCTATGTCCTATCTTTACTATTTTTAAGTTTTAATGCATTTCAAAATTTATTTTAGTTATGTTTTCATATTTCAATTGATTGTCCACTTTGTGTTAGCTTGTGTCTTTCCTGAATAGGCCTTTAGGTCACTCTTTCTCTCCTATACCTATTGTATTGTATTTATTATTTATCAGCCTGCTGCTTTCCCTGTCATTCAGACTGACCTCTCTTACTCCTTCACTCCTCATCCTTCCCTCCTTTCACTTAACAATAAGTACCCTAATTCAGAAAGACCACTAACTCCATTTCCCCAACAGTATTCTAGCACCTCTGCCTCTGAACCTAACCAGGCTCATATAGGTGGGATACACAAGGGCACTTACTTCATGTTAACACTGGGGCTGAGGCTGAGTCATTGCTTCTGCTGCTGAAGAGTCTGAAGAGTCAGCTCCCTGCCTACACAGTAATGAGGGTCATAAACCCAACCAGTGACGGGACAACAGGGAGACTCATACAGCATCGGGAAAACAAAATGAATCAGAAGTGGGAAAACTTCAGAATTTAGGGTTACATTTGTCCCAGCAGATACGTACATACAACACAAAGAATGCATAAAAGCAAAAGAAACAAGCCACCTGGATAGCTCCACAGCTCCCAAGAGCCCAGGGCCCTTATCCAAAGTTAACAATGCAAGTGTTTCAGACTATGCAAACCAGTAGCAGTGATGCATTAAGTAAATAGATATAAGTGCAGAAATCACATGGTCTCATCTCAATAGATGCAGGAATGGCATTGCCAAAGCTCAACACCCTTTCATGATAGAAAGTTTTCGAGGTGCTACCAATGGAGGGGCCACACCTCTGCCTAACAAAGAAACAAAGGCCTGGTGTGGAAAAACTACAAACATTTTTTCTAAAGTCAAGAATGAGACAAGGGCACCACTTTTATTTGGTATGTTTGTCAAAATCTTAAGTCAAGGCAAGAGAAAGAAATAAAAAGGAAACAGGAAAGGGAGACATCAAATAATCCCATTTGTAATTTAACACAGTTCAAAGACCTAAATAGTAAAGCCTTGAAATGACTCCTAATGACATTCCCCTACCCTCAGACCAGTTCTTGATCAACCATCACCAGATACTCTCCCTCCTGCAGATGGGAACACATACAGAGATCTCCCCCTCCCCCAGCTAGACAAGACTCAGTCCTAAATGGAATGTTTCTCAAGGTTCAGGGAAACCTGTGGAAGAGGAGGCAGACAGATCCTAAGAGGCAGGAGGGCTGGATCGAGGACTAAGAAAACAAGGTCCTCTAAACACAGCAGGAAGGACACACATATGAACTTACAGACTGTGGCAGCATGCACAGGTCCTGAATGGGTCCCAGCACTGAGAGGAGCAGTGGACACAAACCCCCATCCCTAACCACTCACAAATGAAAAAAATCTGTTCTCTCCAATGGAGTCTGGGGATACAAACCACTTTTAAGGCCAGCCCCATGCCCAGCAGTAGATGGGTAACACAAAATGAACTCATGGCATCTTTGGAGGTTCTTTGTCTCATAAGATTTTAATTTGTGTGTGTGTGTGTGTGTGTGTGTGTGTGTGTGTGTGTGTGTGTGTATGTGTGTGTGTGTGTGAACATGTGTGTGTGTGAACATGTGCGTCTTTATATATTCATACAGGTAGGCTATGTAAAACTATAAGACAGTATAATACAGATCAAGGAAGGAAAGTGTCCTTATTGCGTAAATGTGACCCATTCCAAGGGTGAAGGTAGAAATTATACTCATGAATGGAGCTAAGTTTGCAAACTAGGGGAGAGAAAATCGATAGAATTCTATAGACCTTTTTGTTGTATAAAGTTAAGGTTATTCTTTATTTTGAATTATGTGCTACAACCAATGACAACTAAGCCTTACTTAAAAAGTTCTATTGCAGAGGCATCTTGAACTCATTTTATACTCTTTAAGCATGTTAATGCCACTCAGTTGCAGGTGTGATATGTTATGCTGGTTAGTTTCATGTCAACTTGACAGAAAGTATAGTCACCAGAGAGGGAGGAGCCTCAACTGAGAAAATGCCTTTGTTTTCATGCATACAGATTAGGCTGTATGCAAGCCTGTAGGGCATTTTCTTAATTGGTGATTGGTGAGGGAGGGCCCATCCCATTGTGGATGGGGTGATGCCTGGACTGTTGGTTCTGGGTTCTGTAAACAAGCAGGCTGAGCAAGCCATCAGGAGCAAGCCAGTAAGCAGCACTCCTCCATAGCCTCTGCATCTGCTCCTGCCTCCAGGTTCCTGCCCTGCTTGAGTTCCTGTCCTGACTTCCTCTGATGATAAACAGTGCTATGGAAATGGAAGCCAAATATGCTCATTCTTCTACTTCCCAGCTTGCCTTTGGGTCTTGGTGTTTCATCACAGCAATAGAAATCCCAAGTAGTATAGAAATTGTTACCAGGATCATGGAGGATTGCTGTGACAGACCTGACTGTGTTGTTTAGAGAGGATTGTGGAAGGACTCTGGAACATTGGTTTAGAAAATCCATTGAGCTCACTGGTCTCTTGTAGGATCTTTGGAAAATAAGAATGCTGAGAGCAGCTGGGGAGATCTGGCTTGTGAAATTTCTGAGGAAAGCAGAAATTTATGTGAAAATTTACCAGGCCATTTATGTGAAAAATCTGTGGAGTCTTGTCAGCTGGAGCTAAAGAATCGGGTGATCAACAAGAAACGGGAACCACTAAAGAGACCAGACTACTAAGGAAACCAAAACCACTAAAGAAATCAGAACCATTAAAGATATCTGAATCCAGAGCCACTAAAGAAACCTGAACCACTAAAGCATTGTTCCATTGCCAGAACAATGGGTGCTGGTCAGCTGGGGCTGTGATAAAGAAGAGACCAGTGTCACTGAGATTTTCTGGGAAGTGTATCCTCAGGGTCCACACACAGAAGATGTGTTGCAGAAGCAGCCAAGGTTGTACTTCCTGTTGGCAGTTGAATTTGGTAGTGTCAAGCAGGTACCTCTGGTTTTGAATGAATGAAGGTGGTCATGGAGTGCAGCTGAGGCTTGGCACTGTGTAACATGGCTGGAGTCCCCGAACAGTGCCCAGGAGAGGCTACTGGGGAAAGTGCAGCCCAGTTGCAGCAGAAGACCCCACCATTTTGGAGATGTCAGTATCACAGGACAACCACCAAGGACAGCAGTATGTATGGACTAGAGCTGGACTAAGTGTAGGAGATGAACTATGTGTGCAGATGCAGAGAAGTGACCCAAGCACTCTGGAGGAGCCCAGAAGATCACGAGTGGATCCCAGACACTGGATACTGAGTTATTACACAGTTGGTGATTGTGATTCAATTTAATTTTAATTTTATAGGAGTCCACAGTTGAGAGACTGAATTTTAAAATAGAGTTTAGACTTTAAAAGAAAGAGACTTTGGATTTTTAAAACAGACTGGATTTTAAAATGTTTGAATTTGTAAAGTCCGTGGAACTTTTAAGACTTGGAATATTTTATATTGTGATGCTCATGTTAATGTGTGCTCTTGGGGATGAACAAAAAAGGAAAGGTCGTGGCTTAACAGTGATGTGTTTATAAGTCAAATTGACAAGTGGTCAGTTGTGCTAGGCAGTTTTATTTTAACTGGACACAGGGCATAATCATCAGAGAGAAGGGAGCCTTAGTTGAGAAAATGTCTCCATAAGATTCAGCTGTAAAGCATTTCTTAATTAGTGATCAATTGGGCGAGAGCCCAGTCAATTGTGGGTGGTGCCACTTCTGGGCTGGTGGTCCTGAGTTCTATAAGAAAGCAGGCTGAACAAGCCAGGTGGAGCAGGTTAGGAGGCAGCACGTTCCATGGCCTCTGTATCAGCTGCTGCCTCCAGGTTCCTGCCCTGTTTGAGTTCCTGTCCTGACTTCTTTAGTGATGGACTGTTACCTGGAAATGTAAACTGAAACAAACTCTTTCATCCCTAAGTTGTTTTGGTCCCAGCCTTTCATCACAACAGTCAACAGTAACTCTAAGTAGGATATATGTTTGTTTAGTGGCACTCGTTAGTGTCACTCTGTCCCGAGTATGTTATGTATAGTGTCAGTATTTTAGTGTCTCTCAGTCCCAGGTGTGATATGCTTAGTGGCAGTGTGTCCTTGTCACTCTGCCTTGTTCTCTGTCTGACTGCCATCTGCGATTACTTTCTATGACACAACACTGAGAGTTACATTTTACCTTCAACTCTTCAAGTTCTTATTTCAAATTATTAATATTAATTATTATTGTTATTTACTTCTTAATTTCTATTCTCCTTTACCATGGGGATGACCAAGAATTCCCCTAATGTTATCATTAGGCCCTATCTATAGTAGCTCAGCTGTGTTGCAGCTTCAGTAAATCAAGCCCCAACAGCACAGATTACAGGGCACTTAAATCAGCCTCGAATATGGGAAAATACAATTTAGAGTCTCTCTAGTTAGGCATACATGGGGAAGCAATAATAAATTCCCCATATTATATATAAAAATCTAGCTTAAAAGATACTGATAGTAAAAATTACAATTAAAAAAAAAAACCTTGGAATTGTGTGTTTATGCACATCTCACCAGATTTCTTTTCCGGCTTTTTAAAATTTCACGCTAATTACATTTGAAATTGTTCTACAAATGGTCTAAGGCATTATATAGAAAACAATCATAGATTAGAACAATAAACATAAGGGATAAGAAAATAAAGAGAGAGGACATAAAACATGAGTCCCCTGAAACTATACACACAGAACTACACCTGTGACCAGGGAGGTACACAAATATTTTTTCACAGTGAAGGAAATAATATAAGCAGAGATCAGGAAGAGAAGGAACTTTTTCCATTAAGGCAATTACCCCAAATATATAGATAAAAATTTAGCATCACCTGGAATTTAGCATCACACACACATTAGCATAAAATAAAGGTAACTAAAATGATGGGGAATTTAGGCTTGTTTTCTGAGGAATTAGACAGACAGTAGTCATTTATGTATATTGTTTTGTAGAACATTCTCCAAATGACATCATTTTAGCTCTGTTTTTCTAGACACATTGAAAGGTTGATTCTTGATCATACCTGGTGTCCTAGTTAGCTTCGATTGTCAACACAGTGCAACCCGGAGTGGTTTGACAACTGGGTCCCATTTGAGCCGTGGCCTGGATCAGACTGACCTGTGGGTATATTTGAGAGAATTTCCTTGACTGTTAAATGGTGCAGGAAACCCCACTGTGGGAAGCACCGACAGGGCAGGCAGTCCTCAGCTGTAAGAGATGCTGACTAATTATGATGAGCCAGTGAGTGAGCCAGCATGACAAGCAGTCCTCCATTGTTCTGCCTTTGTTCCTGCTCTGACTTCCCTTAGTGATGGACAGTGACATGGCGCTGTAAGCCAAAGAACACTTTTCCTATCACAAGTCACTTTTGGCCAGAGTATTTTATCGCAGGAACAAACAGGAAACTGGAACAGAAATTATTACCAGAGACGTAGTACGTTACTGTGATAGGCCCGGCCATGTGGCTTTGCGTTGTAGGTTGTCATGTCTGAAGAACATGGGCACATTTTGAAATTGGAGTGGAAAATGCCATTGAGGGCTCAGAGCTTAATGGACCATTCTGTGGGAGCCTGGAAGACAGTAAACGCTGTGAGAAATACAGACTGTATAGGCTCAGCTCGTGGGGCTTCAGAGGGGATCAAGGAACTGGGCTAGGCGCCATATGTGTGATACGTTCACTTAGAATTTATGTGTGCTTGTCCACTGGGGTTGAAGGTCTAGCTGTGATTAATGAGACATCAGTATCACTGAGATGAAATCTCTGGATAAGTGTAAGAAAGTATTTACTTCAGGTCAACTTAGAAGTTACGTGGTCCAAATTGGCAAAGGCTACAATTCTAGCTGGAAGCCCATCTTGACAATGTGTAAGAGCCCTCATGTGGTACTGGTTTTGAAAGCCTGATAAAGACAAGACTGATGAGGCCTGAAAAGCAGCTGGCACCTGGATAGTGGGGTTAGAGCCCCTGACAAGATGCCAGGAGAGGCCATTGGTTAGTATGCAATCTCAGCTGCAGTGGTGACTCCAGGGAATTGGGCATTTCCAGGTCCTGAGATATCATCAGGACAGTGGCAGGTGTGAAGTGGATTTAGCCTGCAGCTGTGAGATGAGGCCCTACTTGACAGAGCTGGAGAAGGGGGACTGCCAATGCCTTTTCAGAGGCAGAAGACTGTACAGCGACATTCCCATGTTGGACATTGACCTAAAAGACTTTAATTTACAATGCATTCAATTGTTCTGATTGTCCCTCTGTACCTTGATTCTTCTCCTTTGTAATAAGAAAACGTGCAACTTGTTTTCCTTTATTTTATAGTATACTACGGCTAAGTGACTTTGGATGTTTAAAGAGACATTGAACTTTTAAATCTTTAAAATGTTAAAAGACTTATTTTTTAAAGTTAGACTGTTTTTTATGCTGTGATATTAGGAGGAAAATTAAAGTTTTTTGTGTAAAAGTGATGTGTTTTGAGTGTCAAGTGGACAATGGGTGTCTTAGTTAATTTTAATTGTCAGCTTACTACAGCTGATAGTCACCTGAGAAATGAGGGGTGTGGCAATTGAAGAACTGCCTCGATCTGATTGACTTGTTGCAGTGTCTGCAGGCAATTGTCTTGATGTTAAATGATGAAGGATTGCCAGGCCCAGTGCGGGGAGCATCAGCTCTGGGCAGGTAGTCTTGGACTGTGTAAGAAAGCTAGTTAAGTCTGAACCTGTGAGCGAGCCAGCAAGTGATGTTCCTCCATCCTTTTCGCTTTAGTTGCCTATTTTTATTTCTACCCTGACTTCCCTCAATGATGGATTATGACCTAGAAGCATTGGTCATCCCCCCACCCATCCACCACCCCAACAAAGAAACAAAAAACAAAAACCTTCCTCCTTAAGTTGCTGTAGGTCATGGTGGTTGTCATAGCAATGAAACTTGAACGGTGTCTATCATATATATGATTTATATATTTTACTTTTTAAAAAGTTGAAGTGGTATGTTACCGTTGTATGAAAGTAAAATAACAATTTTCTATTTTAATTTTATGACATAATGTTTGGTGATTCCAAACATAAGAGAATGATGTTGACTTTTTCTTAATATAGTAAAAGGCACATATATGAAATCTCCCTGCTTAACGGATTTCAAGTATACAGCACAGTATTATTGGCCACATCCACATATTTAGAACCTTTTCATTTTTCATGATAAAAAATCTATTCTAATTGAAGTTAACAGCATCTGTTTATCCTACCCACCAGGCTCCTGGAAAATACCATTGTATGTTTTGCTCTAATAAGTTCAACTACTTTAGATATCTTGCAAAGTAGAGTGATAACCTTTATTCCTTTCTGTTGCTGGCTCACTTATTTAACACAATATAAAAAAGCCATCTGTTATGGAATTCTTGTCTTTTTAACACTGAATAATATTCCATTATATTCCACACACTACACATTTCCTTTGTCCATCAGTGGACTCTCAGGTTTATTATGCACATGGTGGTACAAATATCGATCCCAGCCCTATTTTCCATACAGTTTTTTGGGGGCAGTGGGTGTATGATGCAATGGAATCAGTAGATTAAATGGCAGATTTTCAGTTGCTTGAAAAACTGTCTATGGAGTGAACCATTTTTAATTCCCACTAACAATGCACAAGTGTTTCAGTAGAAGGTCTCCCACCTAATTTTAGGGGCTTTTTGTTTGTTTGCTATTTGTGATGGCTGTTATTGGTGTCAACTTGACTGCATATGGAATTAACTAAAACCCAAGAGGCTGGGTATACCTGTGAGGGACCTTTATTCTTAATTAGATCATTTGAAGTAGGAAAACTCACTTTTAATCCTTTTGATTTGGGAAGATTCACCTTTAATCTGGGCCACACCTTCTGGTGGCAGCCTATATAAAGGGCATGAAAGAAGGAAACTTGCTTTCTTTGTTTCCTTCTTGTTGTTCTCACTAGCAAGTCACTTCCTTTACTGGCATTGCAGCCAATTTCTTCAGGCTTCTGGCATATATGAAGACTACTAGATTCTTGGTCCTTTAATTTTGGTAGACATCCAATGATGTACTAGTGGGACCACAGCCTATAAGCCACTCTAGTGAATCCCCTCTCTATCTGGTGTGTGTATTTGTGTATGTATGTGGTGGTAGTGCTATTCTTGGGAAGACAGTCCTGTACTGTACAGAAATGTATTGTACTATATATTGAGATGGTGTTGTAATTCAAGAAGTGTTGCGTGGTTTGAGAGAGAAAGATACCTATGACATGATTCAAGCAGAGGGTTTTTTTTTTTAATTAGGAAAAAGGATCATAAAAAGGAGAAAGAAGGGGAGGGGAGACTGGCCTCTGGGGATAGGAGCAGAAGGAGAGAGGAAAGGGGGAAACAGAGAGAGTGAGAGAAAGAAAGAGAGGGAGGAAGATGGGAGGTGGGCAGGGCCCTTTAATAAGGGAAATAGTGAATGTGCACAGATGGTGCTCTTAGTGGCTGAAGCTGAGGGCATATTCTGTCAGGACCCCAAGGACAGACCAGTACAGATGACTGAATACTAACACAGAGAGAGAGACAGTCAGAGAGAGAGAGAGAGAGAGAGAGAGAGAGAGAGAGAGAGAAGAGATTCTGTAAGTTATTCCTCTATACAACTCTGACTAATACACTATTTTTGTTTAAGTAATACCATTCTAAAAAGAGTAAACTCATAGCTTGTCAAAATGAAGAGAGTAAGTACTAGTGACAATTTCAGCTACAAATGGGAAATGTACAATAGTCCCTCTCACATTAGCACAGTGGTCTGAGCCCTTCCACATAAACAATAATACAGGAAAAGCATCCCAGGTAGGTTGTCCAGGCTCTGGTGGCTGGCCATTGAATATATGGGTAACACAAATTGGACTCAGATATATCAGTGACAATCAAGGCATGTAAAGTTGAGAGAGGGTGAGAGTTGGCCCAGGGGAATTAGGGAGAAATGGTTGACTATGATCAAAGTATATTTGATGCATATATGAAATTCTCAAAAAATTAGTGTATTATGTTAAAATATATATCCAGAAATTAGGAGATATTGGTGGAATAAATCACATTGGAAATAATAAAAATTAGGTCATCCTAATTTTATGAATGCTCATTAAATCATAACCATAAATTTCTGGAGCTTAGTGACAAAGTTTCTGCTATTTGTGCTAATTTGCTTATTAAAGCATAGACTTAATTAAAATATCAAATAACTCATCTTCAATATCATTTTAACCAATTAAAGGGGAAGTAAAGTATTCTAATAATTCTTAATGAACGTAGATTTTTATGACTATACAACCATATAGTTTAAAATTTATAATGCTAAAGTTCAAATAAATTATTTCCATTTTCAGTTTGTATGTTGACTATTATTGTTTCAGTGTAATTCTTACTCATACTTTCTAAGCCTTAGATTGTGATGTTAATTAAAACTAACCAATAAATAAATAGTGGACATACATGTACAGTGGAATGGATGCACATATAAAGAGCCTAGCGAATAGTTCTCTAGTGAACACATATCCAGTGCAATGCTTTTGTTTTTGGACACTATGACTACAACAGGTATATCTAGAACTTGTTCCTCACTTCTCAGAATTCAGGGCCTGAGACAGGACAAGTTGCAGGGCCTTGTGCCATTTATTAACCTTTCCAGTTGAATATCAGGCAATATCTACCTCTCTCTCTGCTGAGGAGTAATTATCATGGGTACACATGCTCACTGAGCATGCTCCAGGAATGTTAGCCATTGTTCTTTATACAGAGAAAAAACTCACAGTTTGCTAGCTTTAATGGTAATGTTTATTTCAGAAAGGAAGTAAAATCATTTGGCTCAGACTTGGAAGAACTTTTTAAAATGATAAATTAGGGTAGAAAGAGACACAGGGGAGTATTTATAAGAATTTATATGTGATTCCTCTCTCTTGTTGGACCTTTCCTTGTGTTTGTCTATGCATGTTATGGTTGAAGAGAAGGAAACAGAAGATGGGGCTTATTCATCTCTTCTAATCCCACTCCCATCACATAGCCATGCCTAAGCTCTTTATGTCTTCTGCTATACATTGTGTGCAGAGCCAGAGTCAGTGCATGAAATTACCTCTGTAGTCAGGCCTTTCCCCATATGATACAACCAAATAATTCTGAATATTTTCACATCCACCCTGCCCCAGTGGGATCTTACTGCTGTTCATTTCATTGAAATTTCTCAATCCTTCTCATTTCTGTCCTTTGGTTCATACCAATCCTCACCAGTATCCCACCACTCTGGAATTTATTAGGTGTGGTTTGGATCTAAAATGTCCCCAAAAGCCATGCACTAAAAATTTTCTTGTTAGCCAGTAACTTCCTTGTAAGGTAAGGGAACTTTAGGGCGTGGAGTCTGTGGTGATATATTGTTTATGATTTATTAAAGCCACTGGAGATCAAAATAGCAAAGTAGCCACACTTGTTAGCTATAGAAGCCAGGAAGTGGTGGTACACACTGTAATCCCAGGACTCAGGATTAAGAGGTAGATGGATCTCTGTTAGTTCAAGATCTAGGCCTAGGCCCCCAAAGAATAAGACAGACTTTGAAGAACCCCTCTATGGAAGTCCTCACCCTCCCTTTGGAGCAGAAAGGGTATGGGATAGGTAGGGTGTTAGTTGGAGGGGGGCGAGCAGGGGAGGAGGGGAGGGAAAGGGACCTGGGATTGACATATAAATAATTTTCTTTCTAATTAAAATAAAAAAGAAAACAACAACATAAACTACTCTATAGACAATAGAAAAACAATCACTGTTTTTCACAGTGATTTCTTCGAGGTCAAAGTACTGGTGTTTACCCTAGAAAGCAAGGATTTCATTCTAATGTTTACCGTAGATACAATGATTCTACTGGAATTCCACTATAGATCTCAGCCTACAGTCTACAGATTCCTCAGAATGTTCACTACTTACTGTCCGCAGCATCCCTTTCTTAAGAAGAAAACGCTCCTTGTTCTGAGCCATTAATTACTGAATTCTCCTGTTCCTCCTCTCCTGTGTTTAGTCCCTCAGACCCTAAACTGGCCCACACCCAGGAGTGTGTGGGCTTCACATTCGAGAGGTCCCCTTTGAATCCACTGTTGTTTCTTCTTCCACACTGTACAGAAGTTCTCATCTTGAAAGGTACAGATCACAAATCTCCACTGCTGATGTCTGGACACTTGCCACTGATGGAGCTCCAAGCAAGGTATTTTAAGAGATATAAATGCTGCTCCTCCCAGCCTTCTCCACCTCCTTCTACTGAGGCTTAAGCAGTGGAGAGGCAGACTCGGTCTCCAGACCCCAGACAATGTTAATATCCTGGTGATCTGGCTGTTATAGGTGCCTTATTACATCCTGGAAGAATGGGGTAGTATTCTTAAACCTCAATGCTGGCAGGAAAAGGTGTGAGAGGGAACACAATATGGAAAACATGGACAGAGCCTATGAGAAACTCTGACTGCTGTTTGGAACTGGGAGGTTTGTTTATCCTGTTCACTGTTTTGTACTTCTGTAGTGTCAAGCAGGGTAAGGGCCAGTTAGTTCCTGCTGTTCTCTAGTCAGGTGGTCCTGAGCCTAATCTTGGAAAGGCTCAGGCTGTTTGTTGTTTGTTCTGTCCATTTCCATTTAACGATTAAGATTGCCATCCTCTTCATTATTTGTGAGGAATAGATAATTTGTTACAGATAATTCATATAAACCCATGTAAACTCCTGATGCCCTTGCCTAGCTCTCAGTAAGAGAAAGTATCACCAACTGCTGTGATTAGCACCATTGACCCTGATCATGTGATTAGAGTCACAGCATCCTAAGAATGAAGGTAGTGAAATGGTAGGAAAATCAAGTTTGAGTTCTGCAAATTATTTACAAAACAGAAGGAAAACTGCAAACTACCCAAGGCAATCACAGCAGATCTGATAGGGTGGCTGCCAAAAGGGCAGAGGACCTCCCACAGGGAGAAAGCTGGGTGGATAGCTGAGGGTTTGCCTTACCTTTAGAATTTCATTACTTTAATGTCATGGTGCCAAGCATCTCAATAATACAAGCAACTTAATTTATTGTATTTTTGTGTGTCTTTTCCCACCTGACAGGTCTGAACCGTATATATACTAGGCCCTATTGAATTCCTTGCAATCAATTGTCTGTCTCTGAAAAGCCTTTCCCTTGCCTGTTGTAATCTGAGTGGAGCAATCCTGCATGCATGTCTGTAGAACAGGATTTAAGAGCTCATTAGAAATATTAAATCTAGAGGCAAGCCCAGGTGCAGGACTCTGGCTTCAGCTACATTTGCATAATAGCAGCTGGATAATTGAAGCTGTCAGTGGGTGCCCAGACATACACAAAAGATAAAGACACCATGTTCAAGCCTGAGTCCCCAAATCTGTCTACCTTTTACTTTGTCAAAAGTTGAGTGAGTGTTGTTAATGTTTGTTAGTATACACAGGTGTAGAATTCCAAGATTCTGTTTATGAATTCTTTGAATGGAATGTCTAAGTTTCTTTTTTTAAAATCTTACTTATTCAAGCTAGAAAGTAAGGCTTTGCCATTAAATCCCTTCCTTTTTTTTTCAGGGTGGGCACTTTTCAGAGTTTAATTATAGAAGCATTCTAAGGTTGGCAAAGTAAAGCTACTTAGTTTTTTGCCTCAGGGAAACTTATACAAAGATTCACAAGAGTCTGTGCACTAAACAGCCAAGATGCAACCATTTCTCAGTGGTTTTAGTGCTAGAAAGGACCAAAACTTAAAATCTACAATTTAGCAATATGAACAAGAAGCTTTTAATGCCAATATGTCTCAGTCTTCTGTGTATGTGCTTCAAGGACATTTATCACAGAATTGTTTACAAAACAGAGTGCCTAAGAAACTCTATAGTAAAATGTAGAACCTGTGTACATCAAGGTATCCCTTAAAATGAGAAGATATCCTAAAATCTGTGAACAGGTTCTGAATTTCTGAAGAAATAAAAACAATACATACATTTCGTGATGCTGTGTATGAATAATATGTGGTTATGTACATATATGATTATGATGGTGATCCAATTCTATCCTTAGAAGAGAAATCTTACAATCATCAGACTAGAATACTATGATTTATTATGACATATGCCACAAATAATATAAGGATACCAATACCCTTAATTCTATTCTTTTTCATAACATTCTTCAGACAAACACACACACACACACAAAAAAAAAAAGGAGTAAATTCGATTATTTCTGATGAATGGGATCAAATATTTTATTTCCCTCCCCTCCCTATGCATGCTATGGCACAAATGTTCTCATATCACAGGATATAGTAATGCTAAATAATAACAAATTTATATAAAAATGGCACTAAAATTAGGACATTTCCACATACTGATATAATAACTATACAAAAATATTTTGAGTCCTTGAAAATTTTATGAAACTTATTGTACTTTAATTTATAGTGTGTTCTTTTATTTTTCATTATTTAAATAATCAAATAATTCTCTCCACTCTTTTTAAATGAATTGTTGAAACCATTTGTCAGTAGCAGTATAAGAGATGATTTAATTTGAAAATCAAGAAATCTTCAGAATTTTAGATCCAGCATATTTCTGAACAATAAAAACAAGTATTAAAAGAGAATTGTTGCCTTCCTTCCCTTTCCGCCGACTGATCACAACGAGAGCCCTCATCCAGTGGCTGATGGAAGCAGAGACAGACATCCACAGATATACACTGAGCTGAAATCGGGAATTTAGTTGAAGAGAGGGAGGGATGAAGAGTGAAGGTGTCTGTACCAGGTTGGAGAAACCCACAGGAACAGTTGACCTGAACAAGGGAGAGCACATCGATCCCAGATGCTCTCGGGGAGGCCAGTACAAGACTGATCCAGACCCCTGAACATGGATGTCAATAAGGAGGTCTCTGCACTCCAGGGAGCCTCTGGTGGTGGATTAATATTTTTCCCTGGTGCAAGAAGGGACTTTGAGAGCCCATCCCATGGGTGGGATGAACGGTTACACTCTGGCCCTGGACACATGGGGAAGGGCCCAGGACCAGCACAGGAAGATTTGGTGGACTTTGCAGAGCCCCTGTTGAGGCCCTATTCTGCCTGGGGAGTGGTGGGTGGATGGGGTGGGGGGTAGGCTGGGGGTGGGGGAGGAGGGATGGGGGTGAGGGGAGGGAGAGGGAGAAGGGACTTACATGTGAAACAAGCTTGTTCCCTAACTAGAACTAATAAAAAAAAAATTCCAAAAAAAAGAGATAAAAAAAAAAAAAGAGAATTGTCATCTTGTTCTTGGCCTGTCTTGGAGGAGACGATGTGTTGTTATTTTCTGATAGAGGGGAGACTCTTAGGTTAGACAATTTGTTTGTGTACTTTTTCCAGTTAGAAGAAACATCTTCAGCTTGGGTAGGAAAACCCTGTCATGAACACCTAAAGAGGTATTGAAGCAGGACAGAATGATGAGGAAAACTACAGGGACATGAAAAAAGAGAGAGACCCTTCACCCTGGGATCAAGTTTGCCTTCTGTTGCTGTCTGAGAACAAAAAACATCAACACAACTGAGTGCGCCAAAATTATCATGAAGATAGTG
Source organism: Cricetulus griseus (assembly GCF_003668045.3). Classification (NCBI taxonomy): domain Eukaryota; kingdom Metazoa; phylum Chordata; class Mammalia; order Rodentia; family Cricetidae; genus Cricetulus; species Cricetulus griseus. Next base: position 160,646,935 of record NW_023276807.1, read on the forward strand.
TGTGTGTTTCTGAAGAAATGGCAAACAAAATGTTGAAAACAGCAAACTATGCTAAATTAGGCCAGAATGTTTGTAACCTTGGGTTTTATCTGATTAACACCCTTCTCTCACTTTACTCTAAATAGTGAATCTCAAAAAGACACCCTCAAATTTCATCCTTGAAGGAAATTCTTCAGAAGAGAAGTAAATAAGTCGGCTAGTGCAATTTTGTTCTTTTTCTATAATTATATATTCTAAAATTATCATCGAGGATATTCTTGTACCTGGTGTTATGTTACATAATGATGATTTTGTACAAATCAGTGTTCTCTCTCCTAACTCCCTCCTTTTCCCTTTTATCTGCCTTCTCTCCCCATTGGCTCCTTTTGTTCCCTTTGTTTCTACCATGGAATGTGTCACTTGGAGCAATCTGAACCTGTGTTCCTGGGCCATAGCCACTCATACTTGGCTTAGATAAACTATGTCTCATTTCTTTTGAGGTGAAAGTTGTGTTTTGTGTCTACACATGGGAAAAGCAGTTATCTGCATTCACAAGAATGAAAGTAGACCCATGGCCCACACCATGCAAACATCAACTTAAAGTTGAACAAAGACTTAAGCATGCTACATGAAACTGTAAAGCTTTCTGACACTGACTGATCTGGGTGATAGAGCCTTAGGTGGAATCCCAAAACACAGTGATGAAAAGGAAAGTACAAAAGTGAGATTGCACCAGACTAAAACACTTCTGTTCAAGAAAAGGAATCAGTGAGAAAATGTGTTAACCTATATATCCGATAAAGGAAAGTAGTGTTGGAGGCTGGTAGGGTGCTATTTCCTGGCCTCTATGGGGCAATGAACTCTTTGGTGCCATGTCCTTCTATCATAATATTCCTAGCTTGCCTGAAAGCAATGTAGACAGTGAACCATGGCTTGTAATCATATGTCAAAATAAATTCTCTTCCTAAGTTCATTTCTCTTAGATGGTTTTTCACAGAGTTTGAAAGAAGAATTTTTTGCTTGTATTTCCTAAGAGAAGGAAGTAAGCCATGGCTATTCAGGGGCACCTGGGGAAGTGCCAGGCTTTGTTAATAATGAAGGCCTGGTTAACCTTTACTTTACAGCTAATGTCCACTTATAGGTGAGTACAAAACATGTCTGTCTTTCTGGGTCTGGATTACCTTACTCAGAATAATTTTTTTCCATTTCCATACATTTTCTTCAAATTTACTGATGTCATTGTTTTTAACTTCTGAGTAGAATTCCATTGTATAAATGTACTACATTTTCTTCATTAATTCTTTGGTTGAGGGTCATCTAGGTTGTTTCCAGGTTTTGGATATTATGAATAATGCTGCTATGAACATAGCTGAGCATGTGTCCTTGTGGTATGGTTGAACATCTTTTGGGTATATGCCCAACATTGGTATAGCTGTGTCTTGAGGTCGATTGAGTCACAATTTTCTGAGAAACTGCCATACTGATTTCCACAATGGCTGTATAAGTTTTCACTCCTACCAGCAGTGGAGGATTGTTCCCCTTACTCCACATCCTTTACAGCATAAGATGTCATTAGTGATTTTGACCTTCGACATTCTGACAGGTGTCAGATGGAATCTCAGAGTCCTTTTGATTTGCATTTCCATGAAGGCTTAGAATGCTGAACAATTCTTTAAGTGTATCTTGGCCATTTGAGATTCTTCTGTTGAGAATTCTGTTTGGATCTGTACCCCATTTTTAAATTGGATTATTTTGTTTTTTGATCCATAGCCCCAGAGAATCTAGGTAACAAGGAGAGCCCAAAGAGGGATGCATGAATTTCCCTGAGAAGCTAAACAGAAGAGATCTCTTAGGCTAACTGGAGACAGCTGGGGTTGGAAACATTGAGTGATCAGATTGGTGGTGGAATGGAGGGGGAGATTAATGAAAGAGATGTCTTGATGGGAGAGAGAGAAACTCCCAGGAATCTACAAGGATAACCCCAGCTAACACTTCTAGCAATAGCACTTTCCTAATGTAGAAAGCAGATTTTTCCTTCTACCCTACCTTGCTATAAGTGGCTAACATTGTTACTGTGGGTTGACTAGTCAGTCTGTGTGCAGGAGCTCTGGTTGGGACAGGCCAGAGGAGGAGGTATGTTAAGGAAATTACTGTTGGTGAACAAAGCATCTAATTCTTGCTGTGGTATGAAAAAAAATTTAATTGAGCTCCGGTTGTTCGGTATAAGCTGTTGAATTCACAATAGCTAGAGTGTCTTGAGTAAATGCAAAGGTAATAATGCTTTATTTTCCAAGCTGTTAATCCAGTATGAATGAGTATTTTCCAGAGTTTGTCCATGACTGGGTTTCTGGCCTTTATGTGATTTCTGGGAGCTCCTTAAGATGTCTCCATGAATTCCACTTCTGCTTTCCCTACACTGCATTTTGTTGCTTCAACTGAAAGCATTAAGTTATGAAGTGGAATTTAAGGATTTAAAGTTATCCTGAATTTTAGAGAAACAGAGGACACAACCCCAATTAGTTGAAAATATTTTTAAATTATCTTAGGTACTCATATCAAGTAACCTTTTCTGCTTTGAGAGATCTGCTTCTATATCACAAAATAAAATGAAGAAATTTTAGTGGGAGCTGGTGAGATTGTGCAATGGGTAAAGCATTTTCTCTGAAGCCTGACATTTGAGTTTGATTCCTGGTGACCACATAAAGATGGAAGGAGAGAACGAATTCCAATGAGTTGCCCTCCGACATCCATAGTGTGCCATGAATAACATACAACCCCCTAATCAGTACGTACATACATGTGTGCCTGCTCATGCACACACACACACACACACACACAGAGAGAGAGAGAGAGAGAGAGAGAGAGAGAGAGAGAGAGAGAGAGAGAGGAGAGAGGAGAGAGGAGAGAGAGAGAGAGAGGATATTATAATTAGTTGAAATAATATATTACACAATTGTTTCAAGGAAAAAAAAGAACCTAAAAACAAAACAAAAGAAAACAAAAATGATAAAACAATGGTGAGCATTGCCGGTAACTTGTAACCTTCAAACTCAAATGTAGATTCTCAAGACCATGTTCATGGCACAGAGTATTCGAGATAAAAAGACTCTTTATATGGAACAGTTTTAGACTGAAACTCTGTGTGCAGAGGGACAAGAGTTAGCGGTTAAACACCAAGCTATATGTCTCATACTCAACAAGCAATCTAGAAATTTCTCATTCATGCTGGAAGGACCAAGTGTACATTTTCTCTGCATGTCAGCTCCATTTTCCAGATTTGAAGTAAATACTGTAATGTTAAATTAACGTATGGGAACAATGAAGACATGTCATTCACCACAGTGGCACCAAGTAAGTTTCTTTGTGGTTTACAATAAAACTTTGGAATGAGTAGCAGGGAATGATCAACCAAGGCCTTTCAACTTGTGCTGAACGTCATCTGCCCCTTTGATAATCATCAGAGCTTCCAACCACACAGAAGGGTCAGGAAGCAGATGATTCATCCTGGCTCTGATCTCTTACGTAGTCAAATTAAAACCTTTCTACTAAAGAGAAATTTATTTCCACAAAGACATTTTGTAATATATTCTGCCTTTTCCAAGAAGTATGTTGGACACATGATGCCATGTGATTTAGACATAATATTAACAGAAAATAAATATTTCAGAGATAGTACAACTAAATTGTGAGAAATGTGATACATACATAGTTTCAATCTCTTTCTCTCCTTTAGCATTATAGCAATGTAATGTCTCTGTTTATATGTAATCATATAAACATGGTTAATTTTATTTGAATTCTTTGCTTCCACATTGCTTCATTGTGGTTGGTAATTCTGACCAATGTAAGGTTGAAACATTTCTTCAAAGCAACAGTTGGGTTACTTCAATCACAACTGTAAACGTGTTAGCATTACATGTTAGCTAAAGAACCTTGAGTTATTCTGGTGTAGTGTTGGACTCCATTTTCTGGAATTGAGTGTACCTCACAGGCATTTTGGAAATTTTTCTTTAGAATCCTTTTGGAGTTCTGTGTATCCACCGTGTGCATATGACTCCATCAGGACAGGACCTACATGATATAACATTTCTATCTTTAATGCTTATCAAAGTAACTGACACAATAAGTTCTTCATATGAAATTTATTAAGTTTTCAAACACATTGAAATGCCCTACTAATCATTGCATGTGCAAAATATTTATGTTAGGGAAAAATAAATTCTTGTTTTCACTAAATTTAACTTCAGATTGATATTTAATAAACACAAAAATAAGTACATAAGGAAAAACTAAAAAGACTCTTCTAGAGCTCATGGGAACTATAGTGCCACGAGAGGGGAATTCCAAGTTGTTTGCCTGTTATCTTGGTATTTGACCCCTGCTGAGTCATAGCCAAGGACAAGTGGGAAATCCAGCACAGATGCCATATTCATAAACAGAGTCAGAACGTGCATCTGTAAAGCATGAGTCCTTCTTCTAAAGTATTTGTCTCCATCACTGATTATGGAACCCGCCCGACATGGGAAGGTCAAGTCTTATGGACCACAATGCTCCTATCATCACAGTCAGGCTGTGGAGTGTCTTCCACCTCCTCTCCCTCCCCTGGGAGACTGTGAGTACCAGGCAGGAATCTGGTGCTTTCCTTGATTCCTTTGCCAACTGGCATCACTGACTTCTATGGTAAAACTTTTAGCCTTAATCTGTGGTATTGTTCACTTCTGTTTTCTTTGAAATTGTACAGTGGTGTACTACTCAACCTGAAGTAGAATTGTGGCCACCAAGGGTTCTCTGAGGACATGACATTCAAGCACTGATTAAGACAAACAGGATTTAAAACAAAGAGATACAGGAAAGAGAACGGGAGGGAAAAGGAAGAGCAAATTGGAAGAGAAATGGAAGGGTTGGAAAATAATTCTAACACTAATTCTGCCAAGAAAACTGCTTTTAAGGAGACCAGTGGTAGGAAATTACTACAGACTTCGGAACTGTTTGTAGTCACAGTCTGGTAGCACAGGTTTGTGGTTTATATTTTATTCTGGGTACTACAGGAAAGACACCTTTAAAGAGGGTTAAGCAATGCACCACCTCCCCACATTGACAGTCACACAGGTATGTGCACATGAACACACATACTTAGTGGGCTCCTGCTTCATTGAGGAAAACTACTCAAGGAGTAGCATGGGAGACACAAGCTAAAAGGCTGCTGGAATCTAACATAAATGAAGCTTGGGGTTTGGATCTAGCAAAGTGGTAGAAATAGAGGAAACAAATGGTTTCCACACACAAGACACATATAGAGATTGCTTCCTCAGGACTTGGTGAAGAGCAAAAGAGAAGACCACATTAATTAAACTATTACAATTTTTGTGATGGTGTCTCTAGAAGTATGCTTGTCACCCGTATGTTAATGGATATTGTGTGAAATTATAAATAGCAGTTCTATAATCAAAATTCTAAAGAACAGTTTAGATAGTTAAGGCATTTTGTAGAAGCTGTGCAGTGCCTTTAACATGCTGGTATACACTGTGAATGGAATTATACTGTTTTTAGTGGACTTCTTGCAGTCTCAATTAAAAATAATATATCAGGCCACTCGATAATTTATCAGCTTTTACATTATAACTTATCTGTGAGTTGTGACTATAATTATCATATATAATTATAGAAATAAAAGTTCTGGTATTAGCTAATTTTCAGGCAGTACTGCTCCAGTCAGCCCATTGCTATAAATGTCTGATCTTGTAGTCCAAACTCTATTATTGAGATTTAATCTGTATTAAGAATTGCTGCATATTACATGATCAATAAAACACCAAAATGATGTTAGATCTAGCAGACATTCATTTATGTCATATATATTTGATTTGTATTCAGAGAGATGCTAAGTGCCTAAAAATTTTGAAGATACAGCCTAACACACATACATTCCCACAGACATATAAATCCCCAAATGTGAAATATGAATTGTTAAGGTTGCCTTTTTATTTACTGTGAACTGTGTTGCCAACACACAAGGAAAGCCTGTGGGTGGAAATTTCTGTCCCACTTGATCCTGCAGCCGTTCAGTCCCAAAAATAAACACACAGAGGCTTATATTAACTAGAAATCATTTGGCCTATTGCTCAGGCTTATTACTAACAAACTCTTACAACTTAAGATAACCCATAATTCTTATCTGTGTTGAACCCTGTGGTTTTACCTTTTTTTCAGTAAGGTATTCTCATCTTGCTTTCTCTGTGTCTGGCTGGTGATGCCTCTCTGCCTTCCCTCTTCCCAGAATTCTTCTAGTCTGTTAACCCCACCTATACTTCCTGCCTGGCTACTAGCCAATCAGCATTTTACTAAACCGATATGACTGACAAATCTTTACAGTGAACAAGTACATTATCCCACATCAAAAACCTCCCAATTACATTGCTTTTCCTTTTTCTGGAACTATTGGCTTCAATAGCAAGCTGGTAAAAAAAAAAAAAAAAAACAGAGAAGTTTAAAACTATATTGTTAATGATGGCTGAGGAACAGGAGCCCTGCTGCTAGTAGCTCTGTTTACTGTTTGAAGATTCCTGTTAATATTTGATCAGGTGTGGACTTTTTGTGTGGGATAAAACCCTGATAACCATGGAAACTGTTCAACTGAAGTGTACAAACAACAATACCTTTTATATCACTTTCACTATGGCATTTCAAATTTCAGAGTAAGTGCAGTTTTACTGTTACTTATTTATGTTACTAAACAATAAAATACTTGGTATTAAGGTTCATGCAAAAGCATTTCCTGAACATTAGATTATATAGGTTATGTTAAAAATTTATACTAAAGTTTTTAACTGACAGCATGCTAACAGCGTCAAGAAGATTATCTTTTTAAAAAATGCCTTAAAAATGAGTTCCTAATTCTTATTTACTATAAAGGATCACACATTTCCTAAAGCTCTTTAATTGAGAAATAAAATACATAATGGGAAGATAAGTGTATACATAACTAACATTCTTTTATTAGAGTGACACGTATGTTATTTCTTACCTTATATATATGTAACACATCCTAGAAATAATGAGCCACAAAAATTACCAAGTATACAAACAACATTACACTACAAAAACTAACTAGTTTTTCCCTCATGGACTGCCTTTTACTTGTATAGTACCTCCAATATTAAATGTAAGAATTTTTTCTTATATCTTATGCTTGCATTTTGTGTATGAGTAATATAGGTAACCATCAGTATTTAAAAATCTTTATTCAATTAAGATAAAATTTCAAAGTCAGAAATATGGTGCTATTTAACTGAGTTTACATACATGTTTGTGTAGTTGAGAAATGTGAATAGACCCCGATTTTACCAAAGAAGAGTAACCTCAAATGGAAGTGAAAAAGAAAAATATCCTTTCCTTCATCCTCATCTTAAAATATTTTCATGATGCCAATGTGATTGTATAATTCACCTTGACCAAACAAACCAGATGAAATTCTCAATTGGAATAACATGGGTTGTGATGTTCTTTATTGGTAACGAGTGGCTCATTTTATTATGTGTCCTTCAGATATATCTTCCAAATATGTCTTCTTGTAAGATATCACTTAAGCATTTCAATGTCATAGAATAATGTAAAACCTGTAGAAACCAAAGACATTAATGAAACAGAAATACTTGGTTAACATGAAAGCCAACTTTTCAGAGAGATAAACATTTTAAACAAGTTTACTATTGCACCAGTAGTTACAATGTATTTGTGAATGAATAGCTAGTTGTGATTGATAGGGACATGCATAAAATTAGATGTGGATTGAGATTAAATGTAACCTCCCATTGTCAACTTATTGCATATGAAGAAAATTTATTTGGGCCATCCATAGGGGGAAACATTTATTACTGAAATGATATTATATATAGTTAAACATCTGTTCATGTTATGTATCTCTACAATACACATCTTAGCTTGAAAACCCTCAATAATATGTAGGTCAAGACCTTAGGACAGGCTAACTAGTACCATCTGCAGTTTCTGTGTCTAGTGGTCTTGTGCAGTGGGGCATTTTGTTAGCCTCTTTCTGGGAGCCCTTGCCCTTTGTGGTCTATCTTTGGCTATCTCCTGTGTGACTTTGCTGAATATTTGTGGCATGCCAGGATGCTTCCATCTGTGTCTTTTTCTGTCTCTATCCCTCCTTTTTGTTCTGTTGAGACATGGCCTCACTATGAAGCCCAAGGAGGCCTAGAATATAATGTATTTTGACCATATCCACTCCTTTTACCCTTGTCTTTCTGTTACACCCCTTCCTCTTCCCACCCTTCTAATTTCATATTTTTTTCCCTTTGTGACCTACTGAGCTTAATTAGGGTTGTTTACTGGATCATGGGAACCGTACTGGTTGACATACTACTGAAGAAACTCTTTGCCTCCCCCATTAATTGCAGTAGGGGCAGGGTCCCTGACTCCTTCCTCTTGGTGCAGCAGAGCTGAAGGACCCACTCTTGTGTAGGTACAGCAGCTGATATGAGTGATGACAGGTCTCCCCCTGCAGCCTGCATAGCATCTCCCAGCACTGAGGCCATAGGGAGGAATCTTTCTGCCACTTTCCATCTTGATTTCTCTATGCCCTGAAGCAACACACTGTAGAATTTTCAGTAGTAGGATTTTATTCATGTTGTTCCTGTGGGAAACTACTGGCACTGGTCATAATCTGTATTGTTTTGGGAACCACAGCCCCCTTGTTGGCCAACAGCTCAGAGGGAGGTATCCCACCCTGGTACTGGGATTTTCATTTAGTGACCTATGTCTTCTGAGAACAACTTTATCCACCTATACATGTTGCCTTTGTTCAAAATGCAACAAACCTTTACAATAATTTCTTTAAGCTTCTTTCTCCCTAGAGTTCCATACTAATCTTTCTTGTCTTAAATTGTTCCTTTCCCTGAGCATTTATTCAGGCACCTCCTTTCTGATAGATGACAGCTCCTGTCACCAGTGTAGTTGTTAACAAATGCAGTTATGGATTCACTCTTTTCTTGCTCTTTTCAGGTGACTAATTGCCTACTGGAATCCACCTGATTAGATTATCCACCTCCACATGTAGACACTTTCAAATATTCAAGAAGCACACATAGAAAGGGACTACAAGAAGCACACATAGAAAGGGACTAGACAGACTACATAAAGATGTTGAACCTCAAGACAACCATTTGTTTGCATCCTCTGCTAGAGGCTCTTCACTGGATCAATCTTAGTGTTCTGTGGGGTTCAGACAGCATGGAGACAGGCATGCCAAACTGGAGGTTGCTTTCCTGAGTCTGTGCTTTCATGGTGTAAATACATCTGGAAGGTCAGAGGGTACAATCTAAATCAGGACCAAAGATGTAATTGCTCCTCAGAAGATAATGAAAGTAAAGTTCTAAAGAAAATTTAAGAATGATGTTTTAATGTGTTTTCAACTAAAACCAAACACATTTACAGACAAAGAATACTTTTTAACTCCAAGCAACTGTTTTCCACTTCAAATTGTGGAAACTTCTTAACCTATCATGTTTAAGAATTAGGTAGAGAAAATTCTCCAAATGTACAAAAAGGAAGATGAGCTGAGACCTTTCTCACATAGACGTCGACTCTTTCTGTCTTAAGGAAAAGCAAAGTTAGTATTCGAGGGGAGGAAGTTTGACTGATTGAAAATAAAGTGGATCTTAGGACTCCCAATTGGGTTTCCTTGACATGAAAAGTGAAGAGAAACAGCTGTCTAGTATGCATATTAACACTCCTCTTCTCCCTTTGTGCTTCTCACAGAAGTACTTCTTGACATATTCCTCTGAGATGTCAGTAGTTACCACATTCACTTGATAACCCTTGAACTAAAGACATAGGGGAAGCAGAGGTATTCTTCTTCCCAGTGGAAGTTTATTTTCATTAACAATAAATTAATCTGAAAATTTTGGGGGGATAAAATTGACTTCTGGAAGCTAGATTGAGATCACAGTACATATTGTAAAGATTCTGATCTAACTTTTCCAGAATACTATCTTAATTATATTAATGATTTGAAGGAGGTGGTTAATAAATTGATTCCAGACAGCATTGGGAAAGCCATAGAAAAGACTTGATAGTCCATTTGTCCTCTTCCTTATGTCTTTGTTAGCAAAGTAAAATTGCTGGAGAAACCCTGGAGCTCCATGGTGAAGGAGATAGTCTGGAAAAGCTACCAGTGATGAGATAGGGGCTAGAGTTGAATAAGTGATGTATACAAAACACCAATCTAGGAGGCCATTTAAAATATGGAGTTTTAATAGTGACAAATAAAAGGTCCTATTTATGAAAAATACATTTTTTATTTTAAAGTTTTCTTGCCATTTATTTTTTCATACAATAAATTTTATTCATACTCTTCTTCCCCAACTCCTCCTAGTTACTCCCAAAATAACTACCCATCCAATTTCTCCCTCCCTCTCTCTCTCTCTCTCTCTCTCTCTCTCTCTCTCTCTCTCTCCCCCTCTCCCTCTCCCTCTCCCTCTCCTTCTCTAAAAAAATCAAAACAAAGAAAAAACCAGTCAGCTCTGGAATGTGATGTGACTGATATAACCAGTTTCACTACTTTTGAGAAAAATGATTTTCCCTTCTCTATCAGTTGTCAACCACAAATTGCTTTTTTGTTAAGAGTAAGATTTTGTGTTCATTTCCCCTTTTCCTTATTGTGGTTTTGTCTGGTTTGAACTGTGCAAAACTTGTGTATTATGTCACACTCACCATGAGTTCCATGAGTTCATATGTACGTCAGTATTGTCTTGTCTGGAAGTCAGTTTCCTTGGAGTCATCTGCCACTTCTGGCTCTTAACAGTCTTCCTCTCCTACATAGATCCTCAAGTCTTGAGGGGAGGGGTTTGATAAAGGTACCTGACTCCAAATTCTCTTACACTTGGAACATTGTCCATTTGTGGGGCTATGTGTTAATTGTCATTGACTGTAAGAAGCAGCTTCTCTGGTGAGAGCTGAGAAATGCATTGAAATATGGGTATGTAGAATGTCATTAGAAGTCATGCTGTTTTTTTTTTATTGCTGTTTCTTTAGCAGAATAATAGTAGCTTTACCTCAGCATCCATGAACTATCATTATATTTATTTTATGCATAAGTGTTTTGCCTGTGTACGTGTGTGTGCACTTGTGTGTGTGTGTGTGTGTGTGGTTTATACCATCCTCAGGAACTGGAGTAATGGATGTACTATCATGTGGCTGCTAGTAACCAAACCCAAATCCTCTGCAAGAGCAACAAGTGTTAACCTCTGAGCCATCTCTCAACCCTGATATAAAAGCCCAAAGTAATAAAAGAGTGTTTGGAGAGATGGCTCAGCAGTTAAGAGCACTGGAGGCTCTTCTAAAAGTCCTGAGTTCAATTCCCAGCAACCACATGGTGGCTCACAACTCAGGAGGCAGAGGCAGGCAGATCTTTGTGAGTTAGAGGCCAGCAGGCTCTACAGAGTGAGTTCCAGGACAAGCCCAAAGCTACACAGAGAAATCCTGTCTTGGAAAACAAACACCCCCCCCAGTCGCTAATGTAAACTTGAAATTGAGTAATATATTATTAGAATTTAATGAAGCTGCATATCAAATCCATCTTTTATTCCATTATTCCATATCTCTCAAATTAGCAGTAGAAAAATCACAACATTTTGCAAATTGAATTAGTTTTGCTTTCCCTTCCAAGAAAACAAAAGCAATCACAACAATGACTATAAGATATTTAGAAATAAATTGTATTTAAATACAAATATTTCCCAACATTTGTTGTTCTGACTGTATTAGTATTTCTTCTCTACTGACTATGGTAGAGTGAATTGATACTTGATTTTCTAATATATGTTGTAGCTGTAGCTCAGTAATATTTATTGCATATTGAGTAAGGGAATAAAGTACTCAGTTTTCCTGGAGTCATGTGTACAGAAAAATGGAGGAAGGGTGGAAAGAAGGGAATTGTTTATAGAATGGTATAGAGTTTTATTTTTTAATGTGCTTTTAATTGAAATAGAATTATACCACTTTCTCCTCCCATTTCCTTTCTTCAGTCCTTCCGAGCTACTGTCCCTTGAGCCCTCTCCATATCTCCCCTACTTAAAGTTGATAGCCTCTTTTTCTTTAACTATTATTGTTACATAAATACATACAATTCTATATAGGTTTATGCACAAAAAGCAAGCAAATAAAAACAAAAAACAAAAAACAAGTACAACTTGCCAAGTCCACAATTGTTGTGTGTGTGTGTGTATGGGTGGTTTTAGGGCTGACCACACTACAATGGGCAGCCACTAAAGGTTCATCCTTAGGAGAGGTTGACTCTCCTTCACCCAGTAGTCATTCCTTGCCTGTAGTTCTTTGTTTAGGTAAGAAACCTGACAAAAAATTTCCTTTCCATGGTACCATGCCTATTGACGTTGTTATTTTCCTGGTGTTGTTTATATAGCCATTTCTAGGAGATACTGTTTCACAGCTTTCTTTCTGGTATTCTTCCTGTTACACTCTTTCCACTCCTTCTATATTGTTTCCATAGCCATAGATGCAGGAGCCATTGTGTGGATTTATCTGTTGGGGTCCGGATCCCCGCAATCCGTTGATCTCTGTATTGCCATCAGTTATGATTGCCCATGGTGGTGATCTTTTGCTATAAGGAGAGGCTCCTTCGATGAGGGTGATAGCTATACTTAATGGGATATGGGAGCAAAGTTCTTCCAGACTATGGCTGAGGGCAGGCAAAGATATTAAACTATAATATGTCAATGGTGCATAGTGCATGAAGATGAATGATGAATCAAGAGTATAGGTCTTGGCTCTGTAGGCAGATGACTGAGCACTGCGTCTTCAAGCAGGCTACAGTAAAACAAGAGAAGATGGGCTGTATTATTGTGGCAGCCATGGTCTCTAATAATGATCTAGATACACATCAACAGTTAGACAGCTAAGGTTCTATATTTAGTAATAGCACTCCAAACTTTTATCATTTTAAGTATGGGAATAGTAAGGTCTCCTTCCTGTGGCAAGTTTCTGTGTTTCTACCATCCCTCATGTATTCACATAGCCTTGTTGATATCCCCCCCTTTTTTTTTTCCTTTTTAAACACTTTCCATGCTCAGTTTACTACAGAGAGTCTTTCAGTGACAAAGTGAACTCCACACTGCTGTAATATTTGCATATAACATATTTATCTGGAGATTTCTTATAATACCCGGCACAATGTAAATATTATGCAATTGGTTGTAATATTATATTTTAGGGCATAATAATAAGAAAAAATGTTCTTAGGTCACAAGAGTGAAAGGTCCAGCTTTTCAACAGGGTCTTGGGAACAACCACAGGTCTTCATGCTTGCAAAGCAAGTTTGCACTTACCCCCCAATTTGCCTCTCTAGTCCAGAGTTTTCTTTCTTTAAAAAATATAGTATTGGGGGTTTTTGACAATACACTTTTACTCATCTATTATTTTAAAATTTACCCTCTATTAAGTTTTAAGGAATAATACTATAAAAAGTTTGGATTATATATTTAAATAAGTGTTATCCAGTTAGAAATATGAAGTGTAAGCTCTGTCATAGTTCTGTGGCAGAACAACAACAAAAGAAAAAAATCAAACCACTTCAGGACAAAGTAGTAAATCACAGTTCTAGTTAGACTGGCATGGTTATTGTGATTGAGAAAGTTTCTATGTAGGTCTCAAGGTTAATGCTGTATACATTAGCTCTTCTCCCCTGCAATCTAGCTGGCTTCTTCCAGTGGACCATTTTGGGTTTTGATATGTAAAAGAACGGGGACTCCAGAGCAATTCTTAGTCAAAGAGATGCATATTTAAAGTTGAGCTCCGACTGATGATAACCAAGTTACCCAACCTCATAGAGTCTCACTTCACCCAATGAAAAAACAAGTATATTTTCTTTAAGCTTTGATTTGAGAATAAAAATGTTTGCAAGAGTACTCAACAACTAAAAATTATTCCTATTCTAATAGATTGGACACCAGATTTGATTTAATAGTTATCAGGACATTTGTATAGAAATACAACTTAATGTTTAAGCTTGCTCATAACATTCCAAATTTTATATTTAAAATCTTAAGGCAGCTAATAAATAAGTCACTTTCACTGAAACAATTTAAGTGAACTCTTAAGCAATTAATGCTCCAAACTGAGTTTCTTTAGTCTTTCATGTTCTTTCTTTTTGTTATTTATTCTTTCTCTTCCAGTGTTAATTATGCATCTATGATATAATACGTAAACAACATACTTAAACTGTTTAGCCAATAGTCCAGTTGTTGAGAATTAAAAATATGTTTGTAGTCATTCATGCCAGATTATATAAATGCCTTTAGCTAACGATTAAACATGTTTGGTAAAAATTAACTTATGCGCATATAACTTTTAGCCTATTTGAAAGTTCAGTGGCATGTAAATAAAGATGAGGTGTTTGCCTTTATAAAACTTACCCTAAGATTTTGTAACAGACCTACTTCTGCTTGAGGAAGTAAATTCTTTTGTAATATTTATTTAGGCAAAGTTTCTCAGGTCACTGACTGTTAAAGAAACCTAGTTATTTAAGAGTACTGTGTGGTAAAATCATAGGATCTCCTCATCTCTCCCTTTATGCTACTTTTCTGTTTTTGAGGAGTTGCAGGTTCTCAGCCTTTAGGATGGGATAGGAACCATTTTCTATAGAATACTTTTTTTCCTTTCTCCTCTGTTTATAGCTTTGTAAATAGAAACCCTTATTTTCCCTATGTATAATCTGCATTGATTCTGCTTGCTAATACTGTATGACTGTTCTCACAAGTTGTATAGTAGGAAGAGGCTTAGAGATTACTTAGCCCACTATGGAACCCAGCTTAGAAAAACACGGTGACTTGAATTCACTGGGAGATGAGTGGAAATTAAATACTGATAGCCCATGTAATATTTCAGTTTAATTTCATTATCCCATGCATCCATTTAACTTATTTAACTGCTGGATGTGAAAAATGAGTTAACCTTTTGAGCAACATTTTCCTGGGAAATATCTAAAATGTTAAATATGAGGCTAAAGTTTAGTTTGGTCTCCCAACCAATCATAAAATACCTTTTCTTTCAAATGGGTAAGAAATCTCAGGTAGTAACTTAGCAGTTAGCATTCATAGCTATATTGCTTGGCATCACATGGGGAAAATGACACACTTAGATATTGCTGGTGGGATTTATTAGCCCAATCAGTATGGGCTTACTTAACTGGATAGTCATTTAATCATTTATATGTTTTCTTTATTAGTAATGCTTACAGATTGATGAGTTAAATTTAAAATGCAACTTATTAGAAGAGCACTATCATTATAGATTCAAAGTCAAAGTTGAGTTTGCAATGGAAATAGAAAAATTTCTTATAATTGTACCCAGTGTGACTGTGGTGGTTTGTTTCTGTGATTAACCTGGTTACTCAGGACTGGTAACTTGCAAGACTAATTCTGCTAAAACTTCACAGACAATCTCTAGTACACTGTGTTTCTTTTTTTTTTTTCACATTTGTCCTTGTTCAAATCATGTTTGGGTGAAGCTATGTAGATAGGCATGACTTCTGACATTACTAGGAGAGACAGAATCTCACAACAAACTCCCCGATCTTCTGGCTCTGGTAATGTTTTCACTCTTGTTAGTTTAGTCATTCAGTGTGTGTGTGTGTGTGTGTGTGTGTGTGTGTGTGTGTGTGTATGAGGAAGAGAGAGAGAGAGAGAGAGAGAGAAAGAGAGAGAGAGAATGAGAGAGAGTGTGTATTAGTGTGTATATGTAAGTGTGTGAATGTGAATATGAGTGTGTGTGTATATGAGCGTGAGTGTATGTGTTCCTGGGCACATGCATATGTGTATGTGAGTGTGTGTGCATGAACATGATCATGTGTGTGTGTTACCACCAAAGCGTGTAGATCAGAAGAAAGCATTGGGAGTTGTTTCTTTCCTCCCACCCTGTGGGTCCTAGAGATTGAACTCAGGTCCTCAGGCATAGCTGCAAGTGCTTTACCTGCTATTCCTGTTCAGCCTCCTGGGTCCCATGTTCCCTATTAAACCCACAAGTCTGTCATTTCCTGCTTCACCTCTTCCCTCACCTCTGCTTTAAATCCAATATTCTCATCTGTGGCCAAAACTCTGAAGGACACCCCTTGTGAATTCCCTAGTGTTATTCACCTTTACCTACACCTCTCAAAGCTGGTGAATATTCTTTCTAAAGCACAAGCTTGACCATCTTACTTCCTTGTTTGAGGCTGTGTGGTTGAACACTTTTATGAAGCAGCCTTGAAGCACAGAAGCCCTCTCAGAATGATGTTATGGCTTGGTGATTATGACAAGTTTTTGGGCAACCTTAGTATCGGTAAAGTCTACAAAAATGCTGTCATTTATTAATGTTATGTGTTTTTTCCCTCCCTTTTTTGTATTTACTTTCTGTCTTGACATTATCTGAAGTTGCCTTAAAACCATACACCTGTATTCCTTTACCCCTTTGCAGTTACAAGTACTTTTCTCCCTTACTACCCCCGCAAAGACTAGCAGGCTTATCTCTAAGCATCCAGTGTAAGCATAACTACATTTTGTGTAAATGATCTCCCTTGATGGGATAGGCTACTTTCTCATGAACTGCTGATACTCTGTCCCTATTTCTCCTGATAGTTATCACTACTGTATTTGCATACCTGTCTACCTCTTTGAGACTATGAGCAAGCTGGGAGCAGAGACTGTGGCTCACTGACCTTTGTGCCCCGAGAAAGCTCCTGATTCAAAATAGAAATACAGTAAAAATGTTGATTGAAAACATAGAAAATTGCCGTGTAAAGACAGGATTTTTTTTTCACAAATGCAATGTACTTTGCATTATTTGGCTCAATGTTGTTGCAATAATCTTTATTAAACTTTAAAAATTTATTTTAATTTACATGTATGGATGTTTTGGCTACATCTATGTCTGTGTACCATGTGAGTACCTAGTGCCTATGGAGGCCAGAAGAAGGCATAAGATTTCCCTGGAACTGGATTTACAAATGGATGTGAGCCATCATGGAGGTGCTGGCAATTGAACCTGGGTCCTCTGGAAGAATAGCAGGTGTCTTTTCAACACCTGAGCTATCTTTCCAGCCTCAATGATATTTTTCTTTTCATTTTAATGTTTGACTTATTATTGGATACTTTTATACAATATATTTTGATCAGATTCTTTCCCCTGACCAAATTTTTCTCAGTCCTTACTGATATTTCTACCTATCTGACTTCATGTTCTTTTTCTGTCTTAAACAAATAAACAGCCACAAAAAACATGGAGTAAAATTAGTGTAGTCATAGGACCCACCCTGGAATGTGGTTTATATGCCAAATATCATTATATTGAAAAAAAACTAATTTTCCCCTTAGAACCGATCATCTGTGAATAGCCTCTTGTCTAGAGGTGGGTCTTTTGCCTACTTGCCCTTCTTCATCCTGAGATTTTTGTCTCGATTTTGCTTGGGTGGGTCTTGTGCTTCCTGTCAGTCTCCGTGAGTTTGCATGTGCATCTTCCCACTGTGTCTGGAAATCACCTCTGGCTCTTACACTCTTCTTGTCCCTTCTTCTCTATAGATCACTGCTCTCTGAGGGTAGGAATGTGATTTTTAGACTTCCAGTTTTGGACTGGGCACTCCAGTTTCTTACTTTGTACATGTTTTCCAATTGTGTGTATCCAATCTACTGTATTTGTGTTGAGAACTTGAGTGATGCACTAACCAATGGATCTAGCTGTATGCCATTTGGTGCCTTTTTATGTGATATTCCTTTATGTTATGCTGTGTTCTTTAGATTTTCCCTTGAGGCCCATGACTTGTCTAGTAGCTCTTGACCTTATAAACAGTGTCAAGTTTGGTTTACATGTCATGCAGGAGGCTTTAAATCCAATTAAAAAGTTATTTGTGCTACTGTTACACCATGGGCATATCGTGCAGGCAGGTCATAATTGTAGCTCACAGTGTTCTTAGTTGGGCGAGATTGATGTCTACTTTTCTGTTCCTGTAGTGTTTACTAACCAGGAAAGGGAAAGTTGTCAGTTGAACACCAGCCAGATTCCTCAGTGTTTTATATGATAAGAATGTGGTGTCTTCAGCAACATGATCTTACTGTCAAGTCATAGAAGGTAAAAAATAGAATTGGCAATAGCCTTTAATGCTTGGGATGTCTATGTTGACCTCTTTGACAAAGCCTAAAAAATATATATAATCTAGTTCTGATTCTGGGGTTTTTTATGGTATTCAATAATCTTCCTTATACATTTTCTTTAAAATTTATTTCTCTGGATTTGTAATGGTTTCTCTTATCTTAAAATGATATCCCACATGAGTTTTCTTTCTTATGTTGAGACTATCTACTGATGTGGAGAAATTAATGTTTTGTCCTACTGATTTTATTGGCTTAAACCAATCAATAAACAATACCTAATTTATAAATTATAGAGATTTTAAGTGAGGAGTATAAATATGTTGACTTTTCATAGAAAGATAAAAAGAAAAGATAGACATAGAAATGAAATAAATTTTATGTGGCTTGAGGACTGATATAGATTTTTGTACTATTTATAAACATGATTTCAGGTAGTTGGAAATAAAAGCTCTGTGACCATATAAAATAAAATTTTAAATCTGACCATAATGATTGGTTTCTATGTGATAACTATATTGTCATTCAGACCAAAGAAGCACAATTGTTGACCTCAGAATGTTTAAAAAAAACATTTCTTTTATCTGAGATGCTATGCCATTATAGTCTGATTGCTGTGATGTGTTTTTATAGGACACTAACCAGTGCTGGTAAGGAACTACATGATAATTTTCTGAAGGCCCTAGCAATAAGAGAAGAGGATAATCGCAATGGGAAAGTGAGCGTGAGTACATCTTACCCCAAAATTGAAATGTATTTTCAAATACATAGTAAATATGGATGATAGAGCCTGAAACATCTTACATAAAAAGTAGTTTATGTACAGGCAAGAGAGATGGCTCAGTAGGCAAAGGAGCTTGCTGTTAAATTAGGTCATCAGGACCCACATAGTGTCAAGGGAGAGCTGACCAGATGGAATTGTATTGTCCTCTGCATGCATGCCACAGCACATGTGCACCCCACACCCACAAAATAATAAATGTAATATAAAAAGTGACTATATTTATATATTATAGTAATATGTGTAGGTTTTAAATAATCACATTTATAAAAGTAGCAAAATGGTAAAAAAAAAAAAAAGGTAAGATTCTAAACATTTTCAATGGGGAAAATGAATGTGTCTGTTCAACTGGTTATTATCTCCCACTTGTGCTAATCCTAGGTTAAATAGTTCTAGTGAACGGTTGCCTCCAAGTTCCATAACCCACTGAGTTCCAAACTTTCTTCCATGTTGTTTTCAAGAACAGCCTGAAAGATACTTTTGTGGTCTGCTTTACAGGTCTCTATTTTCTGACATCATTGCTTCTAATGATCTATATTATACACCTATGAATTGTTCCCCTAGAAGACTTCCTTAAGTGTTACTTGATATCATAAATACATAATTTTTAATCATAGCTGGGTAGTCACTGGTTTGAAAACCATCATATTGTCATACTTCTTGGCCATGAGAAAATTGTGTGACCATCCATTTACAGGATGAGAAGTGTCATACTGAGTTTAGAGGGTGTGGATGTAGAGCATTGGTATTGTGCAGGGGTTAAGAGAATCTGGAGGTGGAGCGTGACTATCGTCAAGGTCAGTACTCATGGTTTGCTCAATACAACAGATCTTAAAATGTCTCTAAATGAATTAGGCAGGTTCATGTGTTTTCATAAGCCATGTTGTCCTGTTGTGTAATGTGGTGTTTAAAAGAATATTCTCCTTTTAATATTGATTGAGTTTGGAAACAAAATAGAAGCACTTTGCACAATGCATGATTCATTAAGTATTTATTATTTAATGTGCTATATGGAGTATATTTATAGCCACCAAAGTTAGAATTGTGAATGAAGTAAATATAGACAATATTGTAACATTTTTTTGCTAGTGTATAAGGGATGGGCTTAATAAATTTTAATTTCTCTTTAGAAAAGACAGTTGAAAGGGCTCTCCATGATGATTACACATTTTGTTAGGGATCTAAAGATTGTTCATTATTGGTAGGATACAATACAATCAGAATATTAACGGTACAATTTATAGAGTGTATTTATGCTATAGGAAGCATTTGTTCTTTTTATTAATGCTTCTCTCTGTGCAAATCACTCATGTTTGCACAAACATGCATAAGATGTAGGTTCTCTCTACATTTCTGTTGCCACAAGTTTATGTAACTCTTGTGAGTGGACAAGTAGGTACATAATTTTTCAGATGGTAATAATCTAAAAATTTTTGACTTTATTATCTCACAAGAGTTTAACAAAAACTATGACATCTTGCTGTCATAACTGTCATGTTCTTGGTGGGTACCTTCATGGCACTTATCTTCCCCTCCATGTTGAGTTTGTAAACAGCTACATGGCTGGCTAGTTTGACCTTTGAAATATGTATTATTGAAGCTGGCATAAAAACGCTATTTACAACTTTCCATTCATGGCCATTCAAAGAAGCCACTGTAACTGGAACAGGAAAAACCTATGAATTAGGTACTTTCGAATATATCCATATCCTGTGTTGAAATCTCCATGAAACATAAGATTGCATTGTGTGTGACCAATTACATTGTGCTGACATGATCTTTTCCCTCCTTTCTATCTTCAAACTTCTCTAAAATGTTTCCTTTCAAGAAAACAAAGGTATCAGAGAGATGCTTACTTCCTTTTTTAATAGAAGCCATGCCTGTCTGCTGTAAACCATTGTGGAAATTGTATGATTCATAAAGTCTTCCCCTCATTACAAACAGGTTACCTCAACGCTTGGAAAATAAAATGCATATCCAACTTCCCTTTAGCTAGAAAAGTAGAGTTGAATGGATCTTTATCTTTAATTCATTTGTATTTGGGTAAAAATATGATATGTGGACATTATGACAAAGGTGAAACACCAGAGGTTATGTAGCCATATTATCTGTGTTTAGTTTTTGGATTGACCACTTATTACAGGCTAAATGTGTGTACTTTTACTTTATACAGCCTGAGTTTTTTCATCTGCAATTTTAAGAATTTTACACTGATGAGATATTGCCATATTAAAATAACATAATGTATAAAGCATACATATATGTATAATGCTTAGATGTTTAGGATCCCTAGAAACAAAGCCCAGTTTTCTGATGTGAAACCTGTAGGGGCTAGAGAAAGTGTGATGATGTGGGCAAAGAAGCTTAGCAGAGATGTGACCTCAGTCCAATCACACAGGAAACTCTATGAATTGTGTCACTAAGTCTCTTCTGCTTTAAAGCAAGGGAACTATGACTTTATCCACTCTGGTCTGCTTCTTCTCTGTTAGTTAATCAACAGCTGTCACAGAGGCAGGAGGTAGCAAAAGTCAGACCATCCTTTTGAGGGAGGTACAGGTAAGAAGAGGAACAATTAGCTGTTAGCACTTGCCAAGTCTGTAGTTGAGTGGTAGGGCCCAGGGCAGGGACCTAGGAGAAACATCATTTGCCACAGATCTCTACAGCTGCCATTTTCATCTCCATTACTTTCCTTTGCCCACTCTCCCTGTTAGAAGTAAGTAAATTATAATAGGAGATACTTACCTCTCACGTATATGGATCATTTATGAAGTTAATGTTAAAGGGTATATACACCCAGAATTTTCTAGATAAGAGACCATGACTATAAAAATTGCTATCTTTCCCTGGCTGTTTGGCTCTTCCATTGTTTCTCAGCCTGTAATAAGGCAGAGAGTCACAGGGGGATTGTATAGTGGAGCAGAGCTGCTCACCTTAGGGTGGCCAGGAAGTAGAGAGGACACAGTCCTGGACTGGACAGGCCACACTGTAATCTTGTCAAGTAACTGCTTTCTTCAACTAGATCTCACACCATAATTTCCACCACCTCCAAAACTGGTATTGATTCATCAAAGGAAAAAGTCCATTGATTTGGTGACAGCCCTCAGAATCTAATAACCTCCAAAGCTGACAATTAAGCCCCCAACATAAACCTGAGACAACATGTTAGACTCAATTCATAATAACCATAAAAAATAATTACATGAATGAATTAAAAATCTAGTTTGAATATCTGGAAAGATGTTAACTAACGAAAACTAAAGAAATTAGGGAGATGAACATTTTTAAAAATTACCCAAGAAATAAAAATTAAGAAGAAATGACAGTCTTAGAAAACAATTTTGCTTTTATTTTTGAGACTAATTTAATTACAGTGTTTCAATTCAGAAAAGGGGGGCTTTTTTGACATGTTTGTTGGTGCCATCCTTGTTCAGTTCACACTTGGGGGGTCATTTGGGTGAAACTTCATGGGTATAGCTTTTGATGTTTCGAGGAAAGACAGTCTCACAGCAAAGTCTCCAGTCCTCTGACTTTCACAATCTTTCTAACCCCTCTTCTATAGTGTTCCCTGAACTTTAGGTACAAGAGTGTTTTGTAGATGTAGCCATGGAGACTGGGTTCTACAACTCTGCATTTTGTTTTGTTGTGGTTTTCTGTAATGGGTTTTTATCTGTTGTCTAGAGAAATTTCCTTGATGAGAGGTTAAGACTACACTTACCTGTGGGTATAAAGACACACACACCAGGAACAGAGGAATGCAACAACGATGCAGTGATTTCTTTTCCTCCCTATCTGTCCTAAGTGGAGAATTTATAAAGTGGTCTTGATATATGGACCAGTAACCTGTTTAGATGATAATTAACTGAGCTTCTTATTCCTTTTATCCACTCCTGATTCCTAAAGAGAGGATAGATTTCAGAAGGGAAGGACCTCTAAATTAATGTGTGTGTGTGTGTGTGTGTGTGTGTGTGTGTGTGTAAGAAAGAGAGAGAGAGAGAGAGAGAGAGAGAGAGAGAGAGAGAGAGAGAGAGAACTGATGGGAGTTGGTTCCCTTCTTCCACCTGTGGGATTTGAGGATCAAACTCACTTCACCATCCAGTGTTCACATGCTTCTTCTCATGGAAACATCTCATTGGCCTGGCTGAGGTCCTTTGAATGTGAAGCAGTGCAGGTACTTGCAAGAGCTCTTTTTTAGACTGTAGGTCTCGATATTTACTCATCTGGGTGGGGAAGGCAGAAGAAGTTGGCTCTGGACCAAAAATTTCACTGCAATCAAAACAGGAAAGTTCTTGTGTTAATTTT
Source organism: Cricetulus griseus (assembly GCF_003668045.3). NCBI lineage: Eukaryota > Metazoa > Chordata > Mammalia > Rodentia > Cricetidae > Cricetulus > Cricetulus griseus. The sequence continues at coordinate 160,670,146 of NW_023276807.1, forward strand.
CAGGGGAGCTTTCAATGCATTTATAGATCGCTTTAGTTCCTAAGAGATGAAGGGAATGCTTCAGAAGGCTTCTTTATCTTTCATGGTTTTGTTTTTTGTTTTTTTTTAAACTTAACCTTTATTTATTCTTTGTGTCTTTCATAACATGAATCTCAATCCCATTCATTTCCCTGCCCTCTGTGCATGCAACATCCCACCCCCAAAATAAAATAAAATGGCATTTAAGAGAAAAAAAAAAAGAAAACTCTCATCATAGAAGCCGTAGTGTGACACAGTGAGTCATGCAGTAAACCCTTTTGCCCATGTATCTTTACTTGCAAGTGTTCATTCTTGGATGAATTCTCCTCCTTCCCCATCACCCCTCCTCTCCTTCCTTCATGAAGGAAACTCAGTGATGGCTGCCGTGCTTTTACTAATAGTGTGTCCGCTTTTGTATGATGCAAAGGACTATGCTTGGTATTAACAGGATGACTTGTTTCTCTAAATGGCTTCACATCTTGTGAGAACAGCTGGAAAACCAGTCTGATAAAATGGCATTTCAACTACTTGAGAATGCACATGTCAAAATGAATGTAAGTTAATGGTTGGTCCCTGCTGTCTTGGACATTTCTGTGTACCCGGGCGATGGAGATGTCCTTGAGAGGAATCTGAATACCACTCTGTAATCAGGTATTAAGTATTTATTAATTTATCTAGCACAGGAAATTGTACACATATTTTCTTGTGGGTTTTTTTTTTTTTGAAGTTGTAAATTTTTCCAGATTCTTGAAAAACTATTTGGGGAGGAAAAGCATCCAGTTCCAAATACTTTGATTCGGGGTAAGTGGAGTTGGCGTGAAACACAAAACTTTCTCCGTCTGACCCCTGGTAAGGACTGCCATCACATCCCTGAGTCTCTGCACCTCTCCAGCATGGAGATTTACAGAGGAACTACAGAATCGAGTCTTCTGTCAGTATGTTGTAACCAGAAGAGAACAGAGAGGGACTGTGGTGGGAGAGAGCAGAGGGAGAGGCAGTGGAACGAGACAGATCCTAGTTCGATACCAGTTTCATCACAAGTCATAATACCTTAGAAATGAGAGGAGCAGACTTCATCTTGTTTTGCAGCTTTTCCATATGGCACTCTCCTTTGCACTCTTGCTAACAGATGGGCGCCCAGCCTTTTCCTAAATAGTTTAAATATTTCCAGTGATAGGAAACTCATTCCTTTGTAGGTTGTCTTTTCCATTTTGGCAAGTTAGAATTTGACTGTGGCATTTATTAATTTTGGTTATTGAAGCCTGGCTATTTACATCATCCTTTTAAAGTTTTCTTGCTTGGTTTCTGCTAAAAAGAGTAATGCTTTCTGTCATTATTTAAGTCTTTGTCATTCTATGTAACTTCTTGGTAGTCCGTACATTTTATTGTTCCTTAAAACAAAACAAAACAAAACAAAAATCTCTCCATTAAAAAACCCAGAGTGTAGCATATGTATTAAAGTATTAACTCCCAAGTGTGTATAAATTGCCTTAGTTCATAAATTACTAGGAAAATGAAGCAGCTAACCGGTCATGATCCAGAAGTAGAACTAGAACATTGTTGACAACAAATAAATCCCATGTGTACAGCTTCAGACATGACTGTCCCACTCCCAAAGGCATTCTGCTTCTGCCAAGGATGCCATTCCACTCTGTCACTTTTGAATTCTTATAAATACAATGATGTTTATTGACTTCTGTCATCAAATATTTCATTTGTAAGAATTGCTATGTCATTGAATGCAACTGTGATGTGTATTATTTCATTTGTTGAATTTTTATTTTATTTTATAATACTGAATAGGGCAACGGAATCTTAATGTGATGCTTAATGTCCTTCATGGCTAGAACATTTTCTGTTCTACTTAAGGTATATTTCTATATCCTACTTAAGGTATATATTGTATCCTATTTAAGATACTAAAAATCACTAATATATACTCTTTTCATACCATGTTTACCATTTGGATGTGTATTGACTTGAGATGGCTGTTTTTCATGTAGTGAGAAGTAGGGATCATGGCACATGGAGAAGCCATTTGCACATCTTTGTGGGATATCAAATAAATATAGACGCATGAAGATAGATTTCAAAGCATCAGTCTAGGCAGAAGCTGAAACTTAAGGAGTTCATGTCTTTAATTCTGCTTAAGGCTGTGTGTCTGCATGCAGAGTAATTCTGGTTCAAGCCAGGGGCACTCAATCATGTCACCTCAAACTAGACTTGGTACTTTTTGGCATGATAATATATTACACATTGTATTGTTGTTGAATGGAATGTGCTGTGGTTTCTCATGACCTGAATATTATTTTAAATAGCATATCCTACGATTGTAGTCACTGATTGCATTAGCTCATCCTACACTATGAATAAGAGTATTTTAAATGAACAATTGTAGTACACCAGCATCTATACGAATGATTAAAAGTCATGTCCTTTTTTTCTGGTCCAATTGTATTAATTTGAAGGCCAGAATTTACATTTTATCTCACTAGTTTTATTGAATTTTCCTGTTATTCAGCTCATTTGTCAGCCTATCAGGATATGCATATTTAAAAATAATTCAACATCATGATTATCTCTAGCTGTGCACTCAGTGTCAGAAAGTTTGATAAGCAATTGGCTAATGATTAGTGCTGGGCACTCAGGGTCATCTCTCCCAAGGTCTTGAGGTCGGGCTTATATTTTCTTGTCAGAGAAATTTGCTTCCAGAGTAGTTTTTTTTTTCTTTTTACCTCTGTGTAAAAGACTATCCAAAGGATAGCGTGGTGTGTGCTCAAATGCCATACTTTGGCCTTGAGCAGTGTCTAGTGTGAAAAAGTAAAATATTTGTGAGGAGTGGCATTCATTTAGCCAAATCTAAAAAACAAAACAAAACAACCTAGCTATGCATTTGTTCCAACTGAAATTGGACATTATGAAGGCTTGATATGAGTGATGGATCTGTGTCCTCTCATGTTAGATCTGATCTCTAAGCTAATCCTTTCCATTTCTGTTGGACATATGGTTCTTTACTTTCTCAATTATTTCTTTCCAGTTTAGAGCCTGTGACTATGCTCTCTCTTCTGACACCTGTGGATCTCCTGCTTAATGAAGAGGCCAGCTCAATTCCTCCCCACAAGCAGTAGCACCATTTGCATCTTCATCATTACATGTTTTATACACACAAACTATGAGCAAATGTTTGTTTTTCTCTGATATAACAGTGGAAATGAGAGTCTAGAACATGCAGTCCTGCTGGGGTCCAGCTGCATTGTTTATAAACTAATAGGTGTAGAATGAAAGTCCTCAGTCACTACTGCTAATGCGTGTGCACTTTTAGCTTGTCTGCAAACTTGGAATTACTGAAGAGATAATGATTTAAAATCCTATTAATAATGAATACAGATTCAAAAGTCTCTTAGCTGTACTTGGTGATTGTGTTGCTGTGAATTCTACCTAAAAGAAGGGACCCTATTACTCCTCATCTCGCTGACTGCTACTGTTCCATCCTCAGGAAATCTTTCAGGTCTGAAAATTGTGTTTTGAGTGAGTGTAAGGATTCATTTATTCCTTAAACACTACTGGTAGTGTTTTTACAAGGCATGTGCCCAAATCATAATATGTGCTTTAAGCAATGAAGTAATGAAAGTTGTTGACTATCAGTAGGAAACTTGGATGCTATTCAGTTGATTTTGGGATATGAGGGGAAAAAAGGTAAAGCTCACTGGATCTCAAAGGGAAAACTTAAAAATCCATGAATAATAAACAGGGAAATATTTTTAAAAGGCAGGGTGTCAAATACCTATGACATCAGTTTAATATATATGATCCACACTCATATATAGAACATTGCCCACACTCACAGTGACCTTGGCCACTGAATGAAGGCCATATTTTTGAAAGACTTGAGTTGTACTGGAGCAGTTGCTGAAATAGGGTAGGCATAAATACACTTTCCTTCCATTCCGTATATAGAACTTTCCCGACCTGTTTATTTTTCCTTAAACAAACATATCATCTGATATAACCAATCCAAAGAAAATGTTCTCTCCCAACACATGAATGAAACCCCCTCTTACTGCCCCTTTGCTAAATCCTGGAGATTCTGATGTAGTTCAGGCTTTTATACCATATTCATGTCACTTTTGGAATCACTTCAACGAGTGCCCAAAATTATTTTTAAACATTTAATCAGCTTCTGTTTAAGCCTGCTTTCTCCATTGAGAGTGGGAGTTTATTTGCCATATTGTGAGTATATTATAATAAAGACGGAAGCCCTGTGCTGCATGAAGTTTTATATGAGAAATCAGCTTTAGTCTTAGTCTTCCATAGATACACAGAATGACAAAATTTAGAATGTTACATAAAATTTGTGCCGTGGCACTTATGAAAATTCTTTCATACTATGGTTATTTTCTGATAATTAGATACAGGCTTATGGTATGCTAAAGATAACAGGCTCTGCAGTTGTATCTCTGATTCATAGATCAATTGTGGTACTAGTAAGGAGACTGCAGGGCAAGCCTCTGTACTTTGTCTGTTGTGGAGTGACAGAGATAATGACATCCACTTAGTGAACTGCAGGATGCCTTAAATAATTCACAATGATGTACATTGTGTGGTGTCTATATTTATTGATTGGTTAAGAAATAGTAGATATTAAGAGATAATAAATTGTATATGAAATAGTGACGCTCCTAAGAATAACTGGATAATCTTTTAAAATATTGTTGCTTTTCAAATATGTGATAGAGCTAAAATTGAAGCAGTCAGGATTTCAATCTCATTGTTTTATTACTTGGCATTATTAAACAATTGAGCTTCTGTAACTTATTTTGTCTGAATGTTGAATATAGCTGATTTGTATATTTCTTAAACTTCCTTATTTAATAAATTGTCCTTGAGTGTACATACCATGCTTTTGTGTATGACTTTCCCTGGCCCTGACTTAAATTTGCATTTAATTGAAAAAGATTCCAAAGTCAAAAGGAATGAGAAAATGATCTTGACTCTCAAACCGATAGAGCTACACTGGAGGAATGGCTGAGGGTCCAGCTAAAGACCTCCTGTTACCATGCTCTCCTATTTCAGACTTTGGGACAGTGTGGAGGAAAGTATGTTGTACACTCTGATCATCATTGTGGGGTCCACATACCATCTCAGCTGACAGTTACTGATTTTCTAATCCTCTGTGAGAAATGTCTAGAAGATTCTCATGTCCATTTCCAGGGTGAATAGAAAGGGCAGAACATTGCATTGACAAAACCAATAGGCTCTAAGTAAATGAAAACAAGAAGACAAGATTGAATCCCTAAGCATGCACACTAAATAAACTAAAGTGCTTGGCAAGAACGTTTGCAGTCACTGGGTTTGGGCAGTACTGTGGTCATCCTAGAGTCTGCATCCTAAGAAATGTATATGCATAGAAAGACTCTGAAGTTCCCTATCTGTCACAAAGCTCAAGGGAACTCAAATCATTGAAATGTGGTGACACTTCTACATCAGAGACACTTAGATCTTTGCCTTTTACAACATGGGAATTCTAGGACAAAAATATTATATACAGAAATTAAGCAAGCATTAGATTTAGGTTGATGAGATGAATCTAGATGGTCCTAGTGTCTAATTTCTGTCTTCTTTTGGGGGCTTAGCAGAGTCATATCTCAACAGGTCTGAGCTAGCCAAATGGAAGGACAGTACACTTTCTGAAAGGCTCTTCTCTGAGGAAGAAACTTTTTAATGGAGGTTTTTCTTCTCTTAGCACTGTAGAGGTATGGAGTACTGACAAAGCTCCTCCCTGCTGGGATGTTGGCCATGTGCACCTGCATCTGGTCAGAGATGTAGATAATGTGCACTGTACGGCTTCCTGAACTGTCGGTTTTCTCTTTATAATCCTTAGTGTAAGGTCCATACTGTAAGATGCTAGTAGTGTATGGTCTGTCATAAACCCCATTCTCACAAACGTTTAAGCAAATTGTCATATAACTTTAGGATCAAGAATATCTTCCACTGTAGTGGCAAAGCCAAAAATGTCAGAGGCAATGGAACATATATATATATATATATGTTCTGATCTGTTAAAAATCCTTATAAGTAAAATATATACCCCAAAAGTCAAATGTGAATATTGTGTTAGTGTAACTAACATATCAATAGTTCTTTCTGCCATCTCCCAAGACAGAAACACAGGCATAAAATTGAAATGAATGGATTGAAAATGTCCAAATATCCAGTGATGTCTATCAACGTATGCATAAAATACCAAAATAAAAATAACACTTAGACAGTTTTGCTTCTCAAATTCAAATTTTTTGAGTATTCACAATTAGAAACCTTCAAATAATGTCTTCTATAATTGGGGACATCTTGTAATTCTAGAAGGTAGAGGCTGAGATAGGACGATTTTCAGGAGTTTAAGGACGATTTTCACTAGACCTCAGAGTGAGACCCTGTGTCTGCAACATGCAATGGAGAGAGAATAATCAAAACACCTTATGTGCATGCTTGAAAATGTAAAGGCTCAAATTAATCAGTGAAAAACAAAAACAAAACACCAAAAACAAACAAGATTGAAGGCAAACTAAATTCTAACAATTCAGAATTCATATAATAAATGATTTAATAATCTAACTGTTAGAATATTATAAAACTATTAATAAGATTTCAATTAAAGTCAGTGACACTTTAAAACTTTGTCAAAAGCAAATTAAAAAAAAAAGACATTTAAGATGGAGATAAACACAGCAATTCATGGTCATTATTTTTCACTGTCAAAGAAAGGACACAGAAGATTTTAAATGCCTGAATCTTTTTCCATTATAGCCATGGTATTAAGATGCCACATCAAAACAATCCATGTTTGGAAACAGCCATGAGTTCGGGCCTCCCTCATTTATGAATGACTAACCTTTACTCATGTGAAACTAATTATTGATTAAATATTATCTGCATTTCAAAAACATGGTCAGTAAATATTTCAAGAATAAAATCACTCCATTTTTTTTAATCTTAGTTGAAGGAGGCTTCTCAAAAAGATCCTCACCTCACTAGGAGGGAGGAGGGACAAGCTGAGATTATTAGTCTGTTGGTGAACTAATGGAACTGTAATTTGTTTTTCTGCATTTTTCTTCTATCCTCCTGGTTTTTACATGATATATTATTTCAAATGGTTACAGATAAAATGTTCACTTAAAAACAACATTGGAAGAAAATTTTATTCTGTGCTCATATTTAGAGATTGTGAAACCTGGATTTTTCTTGGTGAAGCCAATCAGAATTAGTTCCTTCTGGTGCTTGCCGAGGGGAACTAGAGAGATGGTTTAGATGTTAAGAGCACTGCTCTTCCAGAAGACCTGGATTCAATTCCCACCAGGTATCTCAAAACTGTAACTCCAATTCCAGGGAGTCCAATGCCTTCTTCTGCCCTCCCGAGGCAGTAGACATGCCCAGTGCTGCAGACACACACACACACACACACACACACACACACACACACACACACACACACACACAAGCAAACATGGACACTTAATAAAGACAAAAGGAGTGGGGGGGAGGGTAGGGAGGGTGTGCCCTAAGGAAGTAAGGATTTAAATCTAAAACATAAACTTAAAACTTTCCATTTCAACAACTAGAATTTTAGGGGAAGGAAATAACATTTAGTTATCAAAAGCCCAAGGAGCTCAGAGTGTTGATAGAAAATTATAAAAATTGGAGGGCAAGGAATGCAAGCTAACGAACCACCATGGCAGCCTCTGCACCCAGCACTAGTTTGGCCAGCTGTCCATAAAAGAAGTGGATTTGTCCTTAAGTAAACATAAGACCTCAAGGAACCTGTCGAGATGCATGCAGGGACAGCAGTCGAACACCAAAACAATGGTGAAATGCATTTCTTTTCTTATTGAACATCACAAAGGTAGGCTTCTGTGGTGTCCATGGCCTTGGCTGAAACACTTGCCCTAGAGATCAGTTTGATAACAGAAGGAAAAATTTAACATTGGGAAAATGAACAGGAGAATGAAATAGAGGAGAATTTGGAACTGAGCAAATATTGTCTTCAAGGAAGGTGCACTAAACTAGAAAAAAGATGTAAACAGTTCATTTCACATTGGCATCACGTTTACCCACTAGTGACAACTGAGGCTCAGAGGCAAGTTAATTTCTGTTGCAGAGAAAGACTCCACAGCTAGTTTTCTTACCAAGGCTATATAAAATGCCTGTGCTGGCTAAAAGAGAAATGACTGTAATTGTACTTGAGGTTACACTGAAATAGTTTACTCATATTTTGGATTGTGGAAGTTTGATGGTTTGCATGCAGGGGATGCGTCTGTGCAGATACATTTCTTTCAAACATATCCCTTTCAGCCAGATGCACCATATGAACGTCTGCAACATTATTTTCCAAAAGCAAAAAGTAACCCTAATGGGAGGAGAAGGAAAAAAAACCAAAAAAAGATTTTCCTGAAGTGTTCTTGCAATAATCATTTTTCCTTAAACGTAGAAGAAATTACGCTCATACATCTTATTCTAACTACAGACTGGAAAACTGAAGGCCAAGATTATATAGCCAAGAGGAAATGATTAAGAAATTCTCCTTCTGATGCTACTGTGTCTTTACAGAGAGGAGAAATTGAAGCTAATGTCAGGAATGTGTTTTCACAATGAGTCTTTAGCTTCTGGTATTTGTTTGAGTTTAATCAGAAAATAAAATTAAAAGAAGATACATGTTTGTTTCTTTGAGGATTAAAAAAAACATGTTGTAATTTATTTACTTAGTAATATCATTATGTCAGTCTCCTCTTTGGCTTTAGGTTTATCTGTTAGGAACTAATATAATATGGAGAACACCAGAATTCCTGACTTAGTACCTGTATTGCTTATCATTTTAATAATACTTAAAGTTAGCTATTAAATTAATTCTCTGTCTGTCTGTCTGTCTGTCTGTCTCTCTCTCTCTCTCTCTCTCTCTCTCTCTCTCTCGTGTGTGTGTGTGTGTGTGTGTGTGTGTGTGTGTGTGTGTGTGTGTGTGTTGTCAGTGTTTTCAAAGAAAGGGAGGCTATCAATTAAGAGTGGAGTGGTGCATGGGAGGGGACTTGAGAGGGCCTAGAGGAAGGAAGGAATCAATATAATTATGTTTTGATCAAAATATAAAAATAAATAAATTTAACTTTAAAAAGATTATGCCCTATAGTACAATAGTGGCACAAATGTTATGAGAGTAACCAATGATTTGGGGTTAGATTTAAGACCTACTCCATAGGGCAGAATCCAACTTCATGGGCCCTAGTATTATTCTGCTAAGGAATACATAGACCAATACATCACTTAACCCTCATAGTAGATGGTATTTAACACAAAAACCCACAACTAGACAATGTGCACACAGCGAAAGACTTTGGATTACCCAGTCCTAAGCGAGATGTCTTTATCAAATCCTTTTCCTGAAGGCTCAGGGATCAATGTATGAGCCAGAGGTGATGGATGACTCTAAGGAAACATCTAGACACAATATAACAGATGCGCATATGAACTTACAGAGACTGTTACAGTTTGTAAAGACAAAGTCCCAGCTCAGAGGAGAGAGGTGGGAACAAAGTCCCGCCCCTAGACAAAAGCTATTTGCAGCTGATAGCCGTGGGAAAGTAAAAATCAGTTTTCTTCAGTGAAGTGGCTATCCCAACCATATTTCAGGCAAGACTCATGTCCAGGAATAGTTGGCTATCACAAAACAGGCACCAAGTTTGTTTTGTTTTGTTTTTTATTTTCTTTATTGTTCCTTTCTTTTAAATGGAGAAGTAACATGAAGTTGGGTGGGTAGAGCTGAAGGGTATCTGGGGGGGGGCTGGGGGAGGAGAAAGAATATGATCAAAATATACTGTATGAAAACTGGAAAATGTAAAATGTATAAAAATTTTAAAAAGGTGGAGCAGGAAGGGGAAAGAAAAGAAAAAGGATCTCAGCACCCAAACAAGAACAAACCCCAAACAGAAATCGAGACAAAGAAAGAATTGGTGGAGTGTGGAAAAGGAGAGAGGAAGATGTGGCTGTGTCCAGTACAGACATTAAAAAAAACGCAAGAGTGTCCTAGTCTGGGTTCTTGTTGCTGTAAAGAGACACCATGAACTCAGCAGCTCATAAAGAAAACATTTAATTGGGGTTGCTCACTTACAGTTTCAGTCCATTATCAACAAGACACAGAGCAGCATGACACAGTGCAGGAAGACAGGCGTGGTGTTGGAGCAGCTCAGCAAGGAATCAAATGACTGTCACACTAAGGGAAGCCTGAGGTAAAGAGACCTCAAATCCCGCCCCCACAGTGACACACTTCTTCAAACAAGGCCATACCTCCTAATGGTGCCAATTCTTTTGGGGAGCATTTTCTTTGAAATTACCGCATTCTGCTCCCAGGCCCCACAAAGAGTGAATTGTAATAAAATCAAAATCAGCTATAAAAATGTCAGTATTTTCTGACTTCAGAAACGTGTAAATTTTTTAGAATTCAGAAGAAGTTGGTGACATATTTCTATCTGGCTTATACCTGTGGAGAAGAAATATTGGAAGGGCATACATCTGGAATAGGAAGGGTTGTTTCGATGATTTGTTTTATAATTTTAAACTGCAAACAAAACTGGGCGATGTGTCCTGTTAAGGTGCAGTGTATTTTTCCCGTATCCCATTGCAATAGGAAGGGAAAGTTACCATAATGATTCTTGAATGATGGGTCACCTTGCAAATTACATTGATCTAGGAGCCCACACAATTAAACAATATGAAGGATCCGCAAAGGAGCTTGCTTTTATCTTCAATTAGATATAAAACATGTCCTAACCAAAATTTCTTTTATTTTTTCATATTTAACTTAGTTTGTTTAGATGTTTTCACTAAAGATTTGTTACCTTAATTTTTATTATCATTTATAGGTGCCAAACTTAAGTAATTTGGAAATGTTATAAACTTGTTTTTTTTTCCATTTTGCTTATTGTTTTCATACCTCTGTCCCTTGCTCTCCTAAACACTTGAAAGCGCATTCATGAGAAAATACCTGAAATTCAAAAGCATCTACATTCAAATTGCATGTAGATACTCATATTCTTTGTCACTCACCAATGTGACTGACTGATAAATTGCCCTAAAGTATCAGAGAGCAACATTCAAGTAGGCTTGAAGTAGGAGGGTTAGTCAGTTATGAATACATCTCACGACTGCACCCCACGTGGATTTCTTCACTTCATTTATTGAGGCTAAAGCAACAGGAGCCTGATGCTGCTCAGAGCTTGAAGAGGGAACTGACAGAAAGTTCAGCTCATGGAAAACTTTCTTCTACAGTTAGAAAAACATTCTGGCTTCATCCTGCACATACATTCCGCCCCAAGGCTTCTTGCTACTGTTTTCCGAATTACTCACTGGCTTGATGAATGGCAGTCACAAGTAGTGTTTTTATTGCAATGTACAGATGTTGCTATTTTCCATGATTTTCTTGGAGTAAGTAGAGGGCTTTCATGTCGAAAAAAAACCATTTTGAATGTAATAAAAGAACTTAGATTTAGATTTCTACTTTCTACAATTCTATATGCTACCCAACTCCTTACTCTAATTTTTTAAAATTGAGTTTGTTTAAGGAACCTGTCTTCTTTGGCATTGATAGAAAACAGATGTTAACAACTGGTTGAGGCTAGGAGGTTTAGTGAGAATAATAGAGAAAAATATAGTGATGTTTCTGAAGGTGAGGAGCAGAGTTATAACACTTGTAGGGAACAGTGAAGCTTATGGTGTGTTGTGTGTACAAAGAGAGAAGGTGAAGAAAAACAGATGGAAGGAGGAAATGTTGCATGAAATATTTCATAGATGCTTAGGATTGCCTATAGTTAACAGATTTAATTGGATATTTAAGAGCCTTAATTCTTCAAAATTTTATCTATCTATCTATCTATCTATCTATCTATCTATCTATCTAATCTATCTATCTGTGTATCTAGTGCCCAGGCTACAGTTTCTCCTCCCTCCTTTCTTACCAGATCCCCCCCCCCCACACACACACATCTCCTCTGTTCCATCCTCCAATCTTCTACTCCTGACTAGGAAAAGGCAGGTTTCCCTTAAATATCAACAAAACATGAGTAAGATTAAGCACTTCCCCATGTATTGAGGCTGAGCAAGGTGACTCAGGATGAGGAATATGGTTCCAAAGGAAGGGCTGGAATATCTAAGACTCTTAGATCCAGGCCTAGGACCCAGTGTATGGCATGGAGTAAGGATGAATTCCTTGGAAACTTTTCCATGGCCTTTAGTGCATATCTGTCTGTCTACCTTCCTATCATCTGATATTTGAATTCTGTGCTGTATTCATAATTGCCACTTTTTAAAAACAGTCCACATCATGTTAAGTAATGTTACCCTTTCAAGTAGGACTCATGCCTTGTATGTTTTTACAATAGCAAACTGAAGTGAAATCCGAATAATTTTCAAAGGAATTAAAGTGCTTTTCTCTGTGATGTTATTTAGCTAAGTTGAAGAATCCTGGTAATTATAGTTGGATGTTCATGCAGATATTTCTAAGGTCTGGACATTATGTTTTAAAAAAAGAAGATCTTTGGGAGATGGTGGGCTTCCCTTGTAAAATTATTGGGAGGTTTGGTTCCTGTAACCTGCTGAAGAGCAAAGGTCATTAGCGCTTTAGAGATCCTCAATAGATCAAGTGTAAAAGGTACAAAACCCATTATCCCATTTTAGTTAGGTGGGTTTTTGTTTGTTTTGTTTTTGTTTTTCAAAACAGGGTTTCTCTGTGTAGCCCTGACTGTCCTGGAACTCCCTCTGTAGACCAGGCTTGCCTTGAACTCACAGAGATCCTCTTGCTTTTGCCTCTTGGGATTAAATGCATTTGCCACCACTACCCAGTTTTAATTAACTCTAATTGTCCAGTGTTATAATGGAGTACCCAGTGATGTTTTACACAACATTCAGTGTTTACACTTTCTTCATTTTTATTTGACACTTGTAGAAACAACTTACTGACGGGGAATATCCTTTTCTGTATATGATTATCTTTTTTTTTTTTTTTTTTGAGACAGGGTTTCTCTGTGGCTTTAGAGGCTGTCCTGGAACTAGCTCTTGTAGACCAGGCTGGTCTCGAACTCACAGAGATCCATCTGCCTCTGCCTCCCGAGTGCTGGGATTAAAGGCGTGTGCCACCAACGCCCGGCTGTATATGATTATCTTATTGGTTGTTGAATAAAGTACTGTTGGCCATGAAGAAGCTAGGAGTCAAGTCTGGGAAATGTAGTAAAAGGAAGTCTCATGATACAGGCAGGAAGTGACATAACAGGCAGACTCATATATAAGGAAGGGCAAGAAGGCAGTCGTCCCTTTTTCTCCTCCTCCTGCTCTCTGCTCTGGAGCTGCCATGTGATCCCAGCAAGAGAAGACTCCAGCAGCTAGCATCCAATAAGATAAGTCTTTATGGTTGATACTTAAGACTGAGCTAGCATATAAGAAATCCTAGTCAATTGGCCAGCAGCATTGTAAACCAATATAAGACTCTGTGTGTTATTCTGGGCGCCCACGTGGCAGGGGGGTTTAGGGGGCGTGGCAGGGATCAGGCTACTTGATGGAAAAACTTATCGTTACAACTTCCTTTCTTCCTTCCTTGCTTCTTTCCGCTTATCCCTTCAATTATGTAGCCCAGGCTGGACTGGAACCAAAACTTCTGTTCCCTGTACCAGTCAAGGGCGTATTTACAGCATACCAGGCAACAGTTCCTTTTTTTTATATGCATCTATATAATGTTTTTATATTTACAGGTATTTTGCATACATCTATATATTTTTTCAGTTTTCTGGTAATAGCCGACCTATCTATAAATTTGAAATTTTACATACCATATTATATTAGTTTCTGTGCTCGTGCTAATAGAATTTGTATGCTAAAGCAATAATTTTACTTAATTAGTCCACAAATGACTCTCAAAATGATAGAATGAAAAAAGTATTTGAAAATTTTAAGTGTGCTTTGGTAATCCCATCCTGCTGCATCAAAATCACATCTGGGCACCATTTTACCTACAGGACATTTCTTAAGATATTTTAACTTACTGAATGATGTTTAGTAAGGTCCATCTATAGGTTTTTAGGCAGTTTACACACTCATCTCCATACTTTGAGATAGCTTTATTAATGGGCAATACTCCAATTCCCCTCTGTTTCTCCTGTTTTGTTTTATTACATCCACAGCTTTTTAAATTTAATACAAGCCCGATAGGAACAAATGACCCCAACAAAGAGCAGAGAGAATTATTTTATTAATTACTTTTCCTGTTGCTGTTACCAAATACCCGCCAGAAGCACTTTGAGGAGGGAATGCTTCTGTTAGCTCATGGTTTCAGAGGGGTCAGTTTGTATGGCAGGGAGAGCTGGCAGAGCTGAGGCTTTCACATGATAGAAGGCCAGAAGTGGCCTTCTACAAATTCCACAAATGCAGGATGCTGTTTTCTTGGCCTTTCCCATGGAATGTTGTTGCCTACATTCAGGACAGGTCTCCTGCTTCAACTAATGTCTATGGACATATTCTCAAGGGTGCACCCAGAGCTGCCCCTCCTCGATGGCTTAGGGAATCATAAATCCAGTCAAGCTGACAATGCAGATTAACCATCAGTGTTAATGATAAAACTTGAAGGGAACCTTGAGTGTGGGGACCATGGTGGATACTATGGCAGGCAAGGGTGACGGAGGCGCAGGACAAACATGCCAGGCAGACAGAATTTAAGTGAGGAGTTTTATTAGAAAGGGGAGGGAAGGGGAAGAAAAGAGGAAAGAGGTAAAGAGACACAGAGAGAGGACAGAAGAGAAGAGGGAGACAGGAAAAGTCCTGTCTGCCCCAGGGGTACAGCGTGAAGAGAGGAGAAGGAAGACAGCTAGAAAAGAGCAGAAAGAGAAGAGAGGAGAGAGAGAGAACAGCCAGTAATAGAGCGTAAGTTGGCAAGGGTCTTTCTTTGAAAGAGGTCCTTTGCACCGCCTGCAGACTAGTACTCATGGAACCCTGGGCTGACCAGGGTACTGCCTGAGTGCATTCTACCAGATGACAGGGGCAGGCCAGCATAATGCCTGAATCCTTATCATTAGCCTGCCTTCTGCTCCTGTTGTATACTACACCAGTTTTTTGGAGTGACTATCAGAGGCCTCCCAGGTAGACTTGTAAAGTAGTGAAGATTCACTGTAAAAGAAAAGGGGATGAGCTGGAGAGATGGCTCAGTGGCTAAGAGCTCTGACTACTTTTCCAGAGGACCTGGATTCAAATTTCAGCGTTCCCATTGGGAGCTCACAGCTGCCTGTAACTCCAGTTCTAGGGGATCGGACACCCTCATCTGGCCTCCTGGGTCCTGCAACCATGTGGTCCATAGACACATATGCTGGCAAAACACCTCCAGACATAAAATGTTAAAAAGTAATCTCAGAGGAAAGGAATTAACTAAAGCAAAATAGTATGTAAATTGCTAGCTATGAAGAAATATCCATGTTCACTTTCCACCCCCTGTTTTATGTGTCTTTCTTATAGTACTCTTGAACTAGGAATTTCCACTTAACATCTTGTCTTGTAATTTTCTTAAGCTTAGTTTCTTTGTTTAGTATCTGAAAAAATGGTTGTACAAAATATCTGTTGGTTTAGATAGTAGGAAGAACTTGCAAGTTTTTATCAAAATGGACCCACAGCTAAAGTATCTGTTGGGATCTTGGTTCAGGGCTATACGGTTTACAAAAACTCCTTTCTTAATGTGAACCTATGGTTCCTGTTCAATGATAATAAGACAGGCTTTTTATACCCAGATCACTATCTCAGAGTTTGTTATTAGTCCCAAAACTTGCTGTCAAGAGAGATTCATCAGTCATGGTTAAATTGCTCTGGGTGGCCTGTAGCCATTATGTCATTATCAGCCAGGGGAGGGCCTGCTCATACTGTTTGTCCTCTCACTAAGTCGTTCTATCAGCTCTCCAGAAGGGAATGCAAATCAGCTTGCTCCAAGCGCCCCCGCTGGAGCACACTGTAAATCTTTGTAACTTCATGGCCAAAAGGTGAACCGCAGGACCACATGACTCAGTCCCCGTGAGACGGTCATGTTATCCCTGCCGGGGATTTCTTCCCTCATTCATCAGCTGGAGACTTTCATCTCCTTTTAAAGTCGTGGCCTTTCAAGTAGGGGTGAAATTACACCTGTCAGTAATAAATGTTCCCAGTGCTCTCTGTCATTCTGTCATCTCACAAAAAGAAATTAAAAGGAACTGTATAGTCTGTTCCATATGCAGTTAGCAACCATTTTTTTTTGCCCCTCCTCTATGATACTTTTAAATACCTTCTGTCTCTATGATTATTGAGACTTTTAAACTGTTCACAAAATAGGGGGACATATGGAGATGCTGGGAAAGTTAGCTTCGAAGTGAGGGACCCATTATATTTAACAACTGCATTAGATTTTCTTGACAGAAAGATTAAGCTGTATACACAATCTACCACAGCAATCTACATGTGCCCTTTACCATACTTGTTCTGTTTATTTTTTCTGATAAGTTGGTCATTGCCCATAACACCATTCAGCAGCCATACCTGTGCAGCCACTATTTTATTTACTTAGAGAACAAAGTTAATGTTTTATCAAAGCCAGGCCACACCTGGGTTGGGGCATGAGTAGGAAGCTGAGTTCAAATCAAAACTGCAACTTCTCTTTTGGATTGATATTTGAACTCCATTGAGCAATTTCTCTTGGAATGTTTTGAAGATTTGCATTGCTGAGTCCCTAAAGTCAAAGATGAAAAGGCAGTAGGAGGACCGAATGCATCACGTGTTGATGCTGCTGCTCATGTTGTTGGAGCCTACTTAAGAAACCTGGATGAGTTTCATGTTTAGTGTCCATGCTATATACTATCCCAACAGAAAATTCATTAATTGCAAACATATGTAGGTTGGTATACCTAACTTTCTGGGAACATATTTTGATCACTCTTCTGCAACTAAGATAAATGAGTCAATGAGAAAATAAAAATCATTCAAGATAGTAATGTTTTGTAAATCTTTTGATGTTACTGAAACCTGAACTCAGGTATTTTGCAAGTGTATCAAATGCTTTTAACCACTGAGACATCTGTTTGTCCAGTCTCTACCATTTCCTATTCCATCCTCCCAAATAACAGAAAGGCAGAACCTAAATAAATCTTTTCCTTTATTTATTGATTTTATATATGGGAGTTCTCTATTGACTTTATGCCAGAAGATGGGATTAAATTCCACTATAGATGGTTGTGAGCCACCATGTGGTTGTTGGGAATTGAACTCAGGACTTCTGGAGGAGCAGCCAGTGTTCCTCACCACTGAGCCATCTCTCCAATCTCCCAGAGCATAAATTTTAATAAGCAGAATGGATTAGCTCACTTTGTGATTAAAGAAGTCATCCAAAAAGTATAAGTTGAAATTTTGTAGTAAGTTTGTTAAGGAATTTGAAATTTGTAAATTACAAATTTCTAATTCAGAAATTATTTTATGACCCATCATTATAGTTTGGTATTGTCTTTGTTTCAAGTTGAATTCATATATGGGGCTAAAATGAATTGCTACTATTGAATTTTGTGTTTTGTAAAATCTTTATGTAATCAGTTTGAAAAATGAATTATCTCTATTCTGTACCACAACTGTCTTTATATTAAATAAATTTCCATGCCTTTATTAAAAACATCTTAATAATACTTCTACTTAAGTAGAGGTTAGAGTTGGCATTCTCAACTTTTTTTTTTTCATTAAGTTAAAAACAAACAAAAAACCTCTGGGCATGCCCAACATGGTTCTTAATAGCTTGATATTCTAGATATTTTGTTCACTTTCAAAAGCTGAGACTGAAAGGAGCAAGCACATTATGAGAAGAGAAGGACTGTCCACAAGAGTACCAGAGCTGCTGCGATCTGCTGTCTGTGTTATCTGCCTCTCACCACTGTGCTCACAATGGAGTCTGCAAAGCCTTGGATGAAATGCAGCCCTGACTTTGCAAGTAGGCAAGTGAAGGCCCAGGGAACTGTGCAGTTCCTTCTGGGTTCCTGAGTGGCAGGGTTTACTCCGAAGTGAGGATTAGCAGGAATGATTGTCATCCATACCAGTTCACTGCTGCCCAGTGTACCTTGTTATAGCAATAAGTAGAGAATGATTTTGAGAAAATCTCCATAGGAGTATTAAAACAGAGAATGCCAGTCCCCAAAGCATCACACATTTTCCCCTAAGGTTAATTAACACTTTCACCCATGTTTTCCTGAATCGGTTAACACTAAAACTGATGTGGCATGCATCATATCTTACATATATTTAAATAACTCTTTCCACTTAACTCATCGTGAGCAAAACCCACCTGATGTGGGATTTTCTTTCCCTGCCAGCCTGGTCCCGCCACCGCCAATTCAGTCCCAAATGAAACTGTTGGCCAGTGGCTTGGGCTTCTTATTGGCTAGCTCTGTCTTAATTATTAACCCATTTCTATCAATCTATGTATTACCATGAGGCTGTGGCTTACCTGGTAATGTCCTGGGATAGTGTTCCTCCTCTGGCAGCATTGTGACTCTGTGGTGCACCCACTGTGCCTACCTTTCTGAGAATTCTCCTTGTCTCTTAGACCCACTTATCTTCCTGCCTCACTGGCCAAACTGCTTTATTCATTAACCAATAAGAGAAACATATATACAGGAGGACAACCCCTATCACCTCCCCACCGTTCACTCCTCCTCTAAAGCCACATCACATGTGTAATGCCGATCCAAAGGGAAAGCACATGTTCCTCTCTCTTCTCCACCAAAACTTCTACCAAAAAAAAGAAGAAAACCCTATTAAACGGATATGTTCTATGGCAAACTTTGTACATGTATACTGTGCATTCTGCCTTAAATGATAATAACATCTACCCTCGCAATTCCCTCCCACCCTTGTTATGCCCCCTTATGCCTTACATGTCCCCTTCTCCTTCATGACTATTTGTTGTCGTAGTCACTGTTTTGTTTGCTTGAGACCCACTAAGCCTAACCAGGATCATCCCTGTGACTGTGGGTTTGGAACTGTCTGCTGGAGACTGGTGACTCCCCAGTGTTACCCAGAGTTCAGTTTAACATCGTCCAGGCATGCCTATATAGCACAGAGCAGCCCTGACATCCACACAGGATCCGTGTATGTTGCCTCTGTAGACTAAATTAAGCTCATGCTTGTTAACATGTGAGAGCCACCTCTTTCCCTCAGAGGTCCTCCTCCTTGACACATCAGGACAGTGCTCTGCAGCTGGCTGTGTTTCACAGTAGACCTGTCTGCAAAATGCAGTGCTTCGACAAACCATGGATGAAGAGACACATGTTGGTAGAGCTTACATTTCTCCTATGACTCTGCACTGTTCTTCCTTCTCCCTTTGCCATAGGAATGCAGGCAGGGACATATATCTGACCCATTTTCTCTAGTTAACTGGATAGATGACTGCTGTAATGATTTTGTAATTACAATGGAGTTAGTGTTATTCCAAGCTGTAGTTTGTAAGCCTTGACCCTTTGTATTAAGAAAGTTTTGTATTTCTTGTCCCCTGACTTTCTATGTGACAAATCCTCCCTCTTTGCATTGAATTCACTCCCCCAGAAGGTTGACGTTGGTTTTACTGAAATTGGGCTTTGGTTTTGGTGATAGTGGGAAGATTTTGATTAAAATTAACTGTAGCCTACAATATGAGTTTTAAGAAGTGATTGAAAACAAATAAACAAAAAAAATGTTATTCCTGAAAGACAGTGCCCCGGGAGGTACATTCACGTGAGCAATAAGGAGCTGCCCCCAGCTCACTATATTTAGTAGAGGTGGCGGGCAGTCCACAGTGGTGGCAAAGCACTAACTGCTATTGAAAAGGGGCCCTGGATGTAATGCACATCAGAGATACTGTAGGTCTGATTTGATGTGGTCATGGAAAAGAACCACTACCAGGTACAGTGCTGGAATAACCTGTTATGAATGTTCTGGGAAGCTTAGCTCTAGGAAGTTTGGCTAGACAAACAGTGGTGATATGGAAGCAAGTTCAAAGGCTGGAGACCCAAAGCTACTATAGCTTAGTTGCCTTCTCTCTTTGCACCCATTTCCCTTCTTGTTTCCCCACTTCATTTTCCTTCTATCCCTTCCCTTTTCTCTTCCTTCCCTTTTACTGAAGGATTAAATACAACAATGGTGGTGATGTGTCTTTCTGTGAATGTGGTTCCAAGCCTTGAATTTCAAAGAGTTGGTTTAAGATTTTTAAAATATTGTGTAAACATTGCTTACACATGCTGTTACACCAGAGTTTGAAGTTGAAATGTTTTGAAACAGTATCTGATCAGAAGGCCAAAACATGATCTTAATGTCAACACGTGGGAGACACCTTTGCATACATTTGTACCAAAACATTGTAAATCAGCATGGCTAATTATAGCATCAAGTTTCCCTTTTGTTCACTGTTATATTTAAATGTTTAACTGCTAGGGCTGGAGAGGTAGTTCAGTCTATGAGGTGTCTGCCACACAAGCACAGACAACCTGATATCTGATCCCCAGCTTCATGGAAAAGCTGCGTGGAGAGGCACAGGATTCTACTGCCAGTGCTGGGAGTGGGGGCAGAGACAGGGAAACACAAACGCCAGACAGTTAAGTTAATCAGTGAGATACAAAGTCTCAAAAATAAGCTGGGATGGCTCAGCAGGTGAAAGCACTTTTGATGAAGTCTTATAACTTGAGTTCAATCCCCAGAACCCAGACTGTTGAAGGTAAAAACCGACTCTTACAAGTTATCCTCTGAAATCCATGTGAACCATTGTGTGCTCCCTCACCCATATCACACCCAAAATAAATAAGTGCAAATTAAAAAATAATAGAAGGTGAAGAGCCACATAAGACACCTGATGTTGACCCTTGGCACACACAGATACGTGTCTGTATGCACACATACAGATACACATACACTACAAAAATAAGTACATGTCTACCTACTAATTGTATTTTAAATGCCACATTACATTGCAGATTTTGCCAGTGGCAGAGTGTATTAAGCTTTATCCATACTTTAATAGTATGGTTTCTTGATAAATTATACTTTTACTACATTGATTCTTTCTTGCTCCCTGTGCAGCCAACATATTTTAACTATGATGCTGGAAGCAGAAGACACTAATATTTAGCAGTATAGAATTTAGTTTTCTAGACTTGGTGAACTCTGCTTTGGTCTTAGGAAACTACAGACAACCAAAGAGGACAATGTAGAGACCAGTGGCTATCTCAAGGTATATTTGACAAATAGTTGTATTTACTTGACTAGACAGTGATATCGAAGCAGACTTACATAAATGCAAAGTAAATAATGATACATTTACTTTTCTTAATACGTATGTCTGTTTATAACAAAAGTGTGTGGTTATCAGAACCTAGACTTACTTAAAGAGCAAACCTCCAAGAGTACTATGTCAAGTAAGTATGTCTGAAAGATTAGGAACCCGAAGCTACTCTGCTTGGTGTAGTCATGCGTTACTTCCAGTAGCACTATTGTAGAAGTACTTTGTCTTTCATGTTTCACTGAGCAACCTCTACAAGAACTTTAAGGAATACTAAGTTACTTTTATTGAATAAAACCAAGTTACAATTCTTGACTATAAAATAGTGAAAGTTTCTGGTCCCTCAACACCACTTTCAAAGTATACTAACTACTTTGAGTGTAATTCTTAACTCCATTCCTTCATCTGTCAGACTACTGATTATATCTCCATTTATTCATGAGTTATAGTATAGCCCCAGTTATGACCTGAGTTCAGTCCCCAGGACCCAGACTGTTGAAGGTGAAAACAGAATCCTACAAGTTTTATTCTCTGAAATTCATGTGAACCATGGTGTGCTTTACCCTCCCTATCACACCATGAATAATCTGGAAACTATAGACACTCTCCAGGGAAAGGGTTCTATTTACTTGTACTAGTCTACATCATTCAAGATATCTAAGAAAACTATCACAAACATTATAACACACCTTAAATTACTGCTACTATTTTTCACATATATGTCTCCCTATGCAAACTTTGGGTTTGTGTATATTTAGACAGTAGGGCTAGAACTACATCAAAGCAGCTCTGCTTGGTGAACCTTAGGTCTTCCCTCATCCCACAGACAGATGGAGTCTGTAGGCTATGAATACAAATACTTAGTGTCATAAAGGATGTCAAAATGATGATAAAGTTTTACATGTTTATATTTCCTCTATATTAAATTGTAGATAATATAAAAAAATATAAATACAAGTATCTGATTATCTTCAAGCCAAAAGGACCATTGAGATATTCAAGTCACAATTTTAGTTTTCAAATGAAGGAGTCACAAGTGACTGTAGTAAATTGACGTTCCCAAGACTGCAGTCTAAGTTGACAGCCTGGATTCCTTATACTCAAGCAACACCCACCCCTCTTATCACATGTTCTCCTGGGAGGCTTAAGGATGTATGTTTAACACTCATTACACTTTTCAGACTATGTGAGATTCTAATGGTCACATCAGACTAGCTGCATAAGAAATCCAAATGTGCCTTTCGATCATTGTATGCAATGCTAAGAAAATGAACTGATAGTGGAGCATCTTTGGAAATGTAAAATAAGACATGTCTATATACATATGTATATTCCTTGTCTGTGTCTATTAGCTCATGTAGAATCTGTTCAATAGCTACAACTTGAAAGATATGTTCAAAGCAATAAGAAACATACATCATTTTCAAAATAGAACACATAAACATTAATCTAAAGAATTCACAAAAGTAAAGAAAGTAAAATAATTCTCTAAGTCAGAGGTATAAATAAAAAATGACAGTTGTATTATGTAAATAGTATTGGAAAACTTAAGGGTGACAGATCATGATGTGTATAAAGTATCTCCGTATAATGATACTGTCCAAGCTATGTGGATGAAAGTGGGTAAGAAAGAATATGCTTGACAGAAATTTGATGAAAAAATGATACACTGAGTGTGCTTCTTAGGAATAAGAGTTGGGATTTACAGTATTAAGTCAGTTTTTTAAGAGAAAATAGGATCTGCATCATGCAAAAAAGGAGAATAAACATTTATTTTCTCAAACACTGACATGATATTGAAATAAAACCAAGAAAATTAAGAATTTAAGAATAGTAAATAAAATCTTTTTCAGGTTATTGATTAAAATTTTTATATTAAAAGTATGCCATTGATTTCAAAAGTTTATGTTCTCTATTGTGTTAGGGAAAAAAGAAGACATACATCGAAATCCTTTGCAGGTATATAAACTAAACATCAAAGAATTTTCTAAGGAGAATTTGAAACACAAAATCATAAAATGGTGATTAAAATAGTGTTAGTTGTCAGCTCAACATAGTCTGGAGACACCTGGGGGATGAACTTCTAGACAAGCAGTTGGAAGATATTCTTAATTATGATAATTGGTGTGGGAACACTTGCCCATTGTGGGTGGCACTATTCCTAAGCTGGGAATGTATATTTATAAACATAGAAAGGAACTGAGGGTGGTGTGGATTTATTACCCTTTTCTTCTTGATTGTGGATGTCATGGACAAGCTGTTTCAAGTTCTTCTTTGACTTCCTATGATGGACGAACTGAACTGAATAAATCCTTTATCCTTTATGTCATGGTTTTCTCAGTGTATTTCATCATAGCAACTAACACACACACACACACACACACACACACACACACACACACACCAAGCACTGACATAATGAGTATCTTGTGTTCTTGTCTGCTGAATAACCTCCAGTCATTTCCATAATTTTTTCTACTACTCAGCTAAAAGGTCATTAAATATATCTCTTCTTGTCTCGTTAAAGATGAAGTGACAAATGACAATAATCAACTATTAGCTGTGAGAGATCAAAGCTCATACTTTCCAATAATAGAAATGAAATCACAGGTTTCAAGCATATGTGAAACTGTACTACAAATTATTCATTACAGTAGAGAAGGTGTTATATACATTTATGAAATACTCATAACTTAAGTGAGTCTCGCTATCTGCTTCAATGTCAGTATGAATCAGGGACAATTTAAAAAATTGAATATTTTATTTTATATTATTATGTAGCAATCAGTTGTTGAATGTGAATCAAGATAAATAAATAAATAAATAACCTGTATATCACTAATATCACACCGAAGGTTTAGGAGAGATTATCAGTCTTAAAATCAAACTTTATTAGGAAGGAAATATATATCAAATTCGTGGAATCAAAATGCCACAGGTGGCAGTGTCTTCCTCACAGCGAAATAATTATATAGGCAACTGAATGACCATCATTTTGGAGTTGAAGTTCAATCTTCATCTTACAGTTTTAATAATTTAACTTTCGACTTAAGGTACATTGGAGTTTTAGACTATTATGTAAAAAACATTAATTGGCTCATTTCCACCATTTTTATTACTTTCATTAATGCTACAAGAAGGAAATAATGAAGTCAAGAAAACTTGTAAGTTACATACTATGTATAGGATACCTAACCACATATCATACTTTTATACTGAGTCTCTAGAATATGGCTAAATGTTTATATTATATTTTATATTCTGGAAAGACTAAACTCAGTAGCATAATTTCTTTTATTTGCAAACACAGTACTGTTAATAATGATATATTTACTAATCACCTAACAAAATTATAATAGTCTGCAGATACTTACTATTGGCTATGACAGTTTATTTAATTTGCCTACTTGTAATATATGTTCACATATATATTTTATGTTTAGACATCTATAGGATTGTAGTTAGTACAATGGTTTGCATTATCTGTTTATTATTTTGGACCAAGTTGAAATGGATAGACCTGTATATTGTTGAATCATTCATATTCTGTCAAGAAAATGTCTTATTTTAAATTATTATTTTTCAATTCCCATAGAAGCATGCTGCCATATAAGTGTAAAATGGCACACATAGTCCAAAATATTGAGAGAATAAAATGACATAGGGATATAGAAACAATTTTCAAATATGTGATATGCAATCCAAGTAGTTTGACATTGTTAGTGTGCTTAGGGTCAATGTTTGGCATCTTAATGAATTAATTTGTGGGAAACAATGCATAAAATAATTCATCTAGATACTCTTGATTCAACACTTGGACTCAGCACAGTGGTCGCCTTTGTGAAGTTCACCTAAAGACATAGAATCTTCGGGGTCAAATATGTCACTACACTTGCTGGTAACATAATATGATGTGTGATTGTTTGTGAATGGCTAATCAATTGGTGATTCCAGAGATAATTAAAAGAACTGTTTTCCAAGAAGGGATACTCATGGAGGTGTCAGATGGCCCAGTTCTGAAATAGAATTTGTTCTGCTTTCAGGCATAATTGATAGAGCTATCCATGAATGTTTTATGAGTGAACACCACAGTGACTTCTTTAAAGATGTTCCCCAAACTTTTGAAATGAATCTAGCAAATTTTAGTTTGGATTTTCTGTTTTCCCAACAATTTGGATAACATTAAGCTATGTTAAGATTGCTTTAGGGTAGTTGTTTAATGTGTGACACCATGCTGATGAATGTAGTTCTATGTGTTTATTCCTGTCAATGGGCTTCACTATTTAATTATTGAGGTTCATCTTTAATCAACTCCATACTGACAGTGTATTCACATTCCTTTTTTTTTCTATTCAAATCTGTTCACTACACGAAATCAGAATAGACTTTTGAATGAATTATATTTGGGCTTACATTTTGGAATAGAGACTGTATAGCCATGATGTTTTCATCAAATAAACATTTATAAACCTAGTCTAGAATATTTTTTTAAAAATTTGCTTAGGGAGTTGGTTTATAAGAGTAAAGCTCAGTGTGTAGATTGCCTAGCAGACCTTGAGTATTCAACCTACCAAAGCTTCTGTTTGTGTGACTGTATATTCTAGGTTCTGCCTCTAATTAACAGCTCTGCTATTAATCTCTCAATCACCAAGGGTAACCTTTCACTGACTTACTAATGCTCTTCCATTAATGAATCTTAGTAGAGAACTTCTAGTAGAGTCCTTCTCTCCAAGTGTTGTCTCCAATATTTGATATGCCAGAAAAAAATACTTGATACTTTTTTGGATTTAAATACAAATGAAAGGCCATGTTCATTTACTCTAATATATATCTGATTTTCCCACTTGAAGCTGACTTCTTACCTATTTGAGTGTGTAGGCTTATTCTACTGGACACACAAACATGAGTGTTCTATTTTTAAAAAGAATTAAATATTAGATTATTTTCAATTGCCTATTGGTTTACCAGATAAAGTATTCATCAATCAGTTGAGAAAATTACTGTCTTCCTCAAGTGTTATCTAAAGTAAGTATTTTATTTTTAAGGGTTTCATGGGATAGTTTTAAACTTTCCATTTGATTACTTTTCTCAGATCACAAGATCATCTCTTGCTTTAACACAACTATTCTAGAAACAGGTTAGAAGAGAAATATCTTTTTTTTTGGTTTTTCAAGATAGGGTTTTTCTGTAGCTTTGGAGCCTATCTTGGCACTCTCTGGAGCCCAGGCTGGCCTTGAACGAGAAATATTTTATTGAGTTTGAAAATGGATCATCATAAACATTGATTCAGCATCTGATGCATGCCAGACAGTATTCCATATGTTGAAAATTCTGAGATGAGTAAGACAGAACTTTTCAGAAAGGTTTAATTATGTTAATAATTTGTTTACATAAATGTGTTTATCATTAATTCAATATGATAAATATATCAACCAAAAATAATGCAGCACAGAAAGTTCTTCA
This sequence comes from Cricetulus griseus, assembly GCF_003668045.3. Classification (NCBI taxonomy): domain Eukaryota; kingdom Metazoa; phylum Chordata; class Mammalia; order Rodentia; family Cricetidae; genus Cricetulus; species Cricetulus griseus. The sequence goes on from NW_023276807.1 coordinate 160,696,946, forward strand.
AATTACCCATGAACCAAATACTAGGCAGTATAGAGATAGTAAGATATTTAGCTTAAATATTTCAAAAGTAATTATTTTTCATTGTACTGAGGTAGTAAGGAGTGCTGAGGAGAATGTATTGAGGGAAAATATATTACAGGATCAAGTATAAGAATATCATATAGTCATCTAATAATGCACTGTTTAAGGTTTGTTAGTAGGTAGGGAAGGCACCTAAATTTCAATAAAATACGCTGATGTGATAGGTCAGATCACTCAAACTTTCAATGCTGTGACATAAGCATTATTATAAACTGAAATATATATGACTGTTTATCATGAAGGTCTTTTGTGACTGTAATATTTGAATAATCTTGTCATAGAAGAGAAAAGACTAGTAATAAGAAACAATTGGAAGAATGTTGTAATAATCTGGGCAATAGAGGAATTGAGATGAACTAGGGAAAGGGTAGGAACATAGCAGTCTGGATGATGTACTCTTAGTTCTACAGAGGTTTTTGTCCCCCTACTTCAGGTTAACACACAGTTTTTTGTTTTGTTTTGTTTTGTTTTACTATGTTATGGTATAATATTATGTACTTATATAACCAATGGCCTTTTTTTTTATTAGTCAGACCAGATGGTATTGATTAGCGTCATGTCTAATTGAACTATAACAAAATGTCCTTTCTTGGATTTTTTAAAAAAATGCATACTGATACCTTTTAAAAAATCATTTTGCCTTAAAGTATGCTAATATCAGTAGCTTTTATAAGTTTTCTTTCCCATATAGACTGACATTTTTGGCTGGGATAGTATAGTGGGTTCATATTTAAATGATAGTTTCTGCTCCAAATACTAGAAGCAAATGATACAACTAACAAAGTTACAGATGTCAGACTTAAAAACAAAGTCAGTAACTCTCAAGAACCTAGAATTACAGTCTAGTTGCAGTGTCATGGTCCAAAATAAAAAAAAAATAGTTTGAGTCCATCCCTGAAGGAGAAAACATCAACAATATTGGTGTATGAGCTGCATAATAATTACACACATGAACATAAATACATTTGTTACTTCTCATATATGAAGACAACTTTTAACATTTATATTCACATTTCTGTAAGTACATTTAGCATTTAAATACAATAGAATTAAGAAAAATCATATTCTCAAGTAAGTAAAAGTTTATACAGTGTTTAAAGAGGGCTACTGATGAAATTTTTACAATCCATTTGTTTGATTTGTAAATGAGAAAAACAGTTGAAAAATGATTTTCCTTATAAATAGTGCAATATTGTTGAACACAATCCATGTTGTTTTGAAAAGACATAATATAAAGAATGCACAATATTACAGAATGACTTACTTGATATCACAATGAAGACAAAAGGATATTAAAATACAATCATTTTATTCCCCTTAGCATATATCTGTTGAAATAATTAAAAAATTTATCTTAATGCTTTTTCTTCTTAAAATTGAGAAATATAAAAAGGGAGATTTATTCACCTTACACTTCCAGGTATCTGTCGAATACCGAGGGAAGTCAAGCAGTCAGGAATACTGAAACAGGAACTGATGAAGAGACCATGGGGAAGTGCTACTTGCCAGTTTGCTCTCCCTTGCTTCCTCCACCTGCTTTCTTACAGTATCAGGACACAAGAGCCCAGAGGTGGCTCCACCCATAGTGGGCTGGGCCCTCCCACATCAATCATTAACCAATGAAATACACCACATGCTTATCCATGGCCAATCTGGTAGGAACATTTTCTCAGTTGGGATTTCCTCTTTCAAAATGACTTCAGCTTGTATTGACTGACGCCTTGTCATGTTGATGCAGTAACATATTACTTTAAAGCTACAAATCCTTTACTTTTTTGATCATCCCCAAGATCTCATATTAATATTAACATCACAATATAAAAATCCCCTGGTAGTGGATTAGTATTTTTCCCTGGTGTAAGAAGGGACTTTGAGAGCCCATCCCATGTGAAGGGATGCACTTTTGCCCTGGACACATGGGGAAGGGCCTAGGCCGGGCCTAGGATGATGTGGTGGACTTTGCGGAGATCCCCCGTTGAAGGCCCAACCCTGCCTGGGGAGCGGAGGGTGGATGGGGTGGGGGGTAGGTCAGCGTGTGGTAGGAGTGAGGGTGAGGGGACGGAGAGGGAGAAGGGATTGACATGTGAAACAAGCTTGTTCCTAATTTGAACTAATAAAAAAAAAGTAAAAAAAAAAATTCCAAACTTTAATGTTTCCAGTCTTTTAAGAGTTCAGTCTCTTTAAAATATCCAAAGTTCTTTAAAATATACAAAGTCTCTCTAAAATTTCAAAGTCTCTTAACTGTGGACTCCAGTAAAATAAAAATAAATACGTTACATATTTTCTTATTTCAACAAGGTAAATCAGGGCATAGTTAAAAGCAAAGCCAAACTCAACTGTATAAAAAGTTCAGTGCTTGATGTCTTGGACCCAGTCATCTAGTCACTGACCTCTGGGCTCCAAGGGGCCGGGGCCACTTTTCCAGCTCTGTCCTCTGCAGCACACACAGCTTGTCCTTTAGGCTAATGCCCTTGGCAGACATCCAATGGTACTGGCAACTCCAAAATGCTGGGGTCTGCCCTGCAGCTTCACCAAGAGCCTCTCCTGGGCTCTCTTCAAAGACACTTGATGCCAAACCCCACCTTCTCTCCTAAACCCCTTCAGTCCTGGGGCTTCAACTTGAGCTGAGGCTATTCATTCACCAATGGCTTCCCAGTCCTTTTACCACAGCTACAGCGGCTTTCCATTTTTAGACATAAAATATCTGAACAGCTGCCTTGAAGGTTACTGTTTAAAAAATGTTGTGACAATATCAACAGCCTTTATGGATTGGTTTAAATAAAAAAAAATCTAATACGAATTCTCCAAAATAAAGTTGATGGCAGGGTGGGCATTGTAGTGTTGGTGATATAGTAACAGACCTTCTAAAACTGATCAGTATTTAATATGAGTTACAAACTGCCATGGCCTCTTTAACTTCTAACTTCTTTAACTTATTCCTGTACATGAAATTAATGAGTGAAACATAAATACACAATTAATAAACTTTTTTAAATGACTACTTATCTTCTACAACTATCTCCAGATTTCTTCTAGGTAATGAAACAGTAACTTGCTAGAAATGAATGTTAGTGACACTTGTTAGTATTGAATATAATGACAAGCATTCCTTATTTATAGAATTGTATAAGTCATGGGCTCTAACTGAACTGGATTAGTTTAGGCCACCATGCAACATATGGCCCACTGATAATCTTTTATTTCTTATACATTTGATAGTAATAAAAATTATATATTTCCTAGAAGGAACTTCACATATATTCACAAATATATATATTTATGAACAAATCAGCTCATACTCTGAAATTTCATTCCCTTCCTCACAGGTACAGATAGGAATTAGAGAAGAAGAAAAGTTGCATTTGCTGGCAGAGTTGATCAGGTGCCTAAACCATGAAAAGTAAATCTTATCAGCATTTCTGTTCAATGCACAAAGGATCCCATGCTTTTATCAAAGTGGCAAATCATTTGAATACAATGGTCACATGTCCATGGTACTAATATCCTCCAGAAGGTTAAAGAACTAAAAGCATAGTAGTATATACCTGTAATCTCAGGTAGATGGGAGTCTGAGATGGTAGGACCACATGTTTAAAGACAAATGGGCAATTTAGCAGGACTATTTCAAAATAAAAATTAATAATATCTGGAAGTGTAGCTCAGTGGTAGAGTGCATATACAGCCTAGAAAGTCTTGGGGTAGGTCAATACTTAGTATAGATGGATAAGAAGATAGATAGATAGATAGATAGATAGATAGATAGATAGATAGATAGATAGATAGATAGATAGATAAACAAATCAGCTCATATTCTGGAATTTCATTCCCTTCCTCAGAGGTACAGATAGGAATTAGAGAAAAAAAAGTTGCAATTGCTGGCAGAGTTGATCAGGTGCCTTATCCTTCACAAGTCCTTGATCTTAATATGGAAATTCTTGTGTTGCTAGATGCCAAAGCTGGACTATCCCCGAAAATTTTCTGTCTGACACTAAAATTCCATCTAAGAGTGAATGAAACATTTCACTTATAACTACTTGGAAAATTTTTGATTGGCATAAAAACTTACTTGTCAAAGGAAAGCAAGAAAAGATGTTACAAATGGAAAATTTTAACAGAAAAATCTGTTGCTAAGTTTTAGCACTTAACTTCATATTGGCTTGTATATAGTGAAATATACTAATGGCTTTGGGATATCAGGGTTTGACAAAATTTACTTACAACAACTTTCTTTGTATTTAAATGAGTTTGAAGTAGGTTAAGAGAAATGCATGAATGATTCACTAGAATATATTGCTCTTTATCAGTAGATGCTGGTATACTGTGCATATGGTTTCATAATGCCATCTATGGAATAAAGCAGAACAACAACTAGAAAGGTGTCACCCCTGGATGATATCCAGCCTACCCCTCATTTCTGCAGAAACTATGTGTTGAACTAAAGCCAAGTTCATTAATTTGCATAGGAAGCTTTAAAGTACACATATTTTGTTTATTTATAGAAAAAGTATGTCTATGGCCTAACAGGCATAGGCATTAGGTGTAAGCACACATTACAAATTTAGACAATTCAATATGCTTATCAGCGAATAACTTGAATCAGCAAATAAGAGAATGAGGTTCTGTAGTTGGCTGAGTTATAAATTATTCATTTGTTCTTTAAAGATATCTTTATATCTTAATAAATGAAGTATCTAAGACATGCTGTATTATATTCATTTAAAGTAAAATGGTGCTGTGAAATGTCTCTGAGACAGATGATAATAACGTAAATTGTTCCTCAAAGAGATAAAGGGGGGGTGGAAATGCCATTCTCAACAAGGTGTAGTGGATGTAATTCAATGTACAGTATACAGGAGATGTGATAGACATGTGTTTTTCCCCATGAAAATGCTCTTACTGTGGAAAGAAATGGTTGTCAGTGAGTGTGCATTCCCTTGATGAATTATGCTGTACTACACAATGGCAGCATTTGTCTTTGGTCTGTGGACCTAGGACATTCACCATTGATGGGACCTTTTCCTATACAGGTAATAATAAGGTGGTCAGTCATGCAACCAGAAGATCAAGTTTAAAGTTAAAATTAAAGGAGAATTCCCAGCACTATAGCATTTCATGTTACATAAAGCTCCCCACCAGTCAGGCTCCTTTAAATGCCATAAGTATGCAAATAAGACAAGGTTGACATGAAAGACACATGCAGTTAGTAGTGCATGCCACGGAAGAGGAGAGTACAGAAACACTAGAACAAGGCTATTAGTGACATTGAGGAATAGACAAAAAGAGTAATTAGTGGGTAGCATGTAACCTCCATCACGTCCTCTAAAAACACATGTCCCAGAAATTCAATTGAAGGCCACAGTGTCTTACTCTGTAGGACCTCCCTGAAGATGCCACATTTAAAGTATTAAAGTACAGACATGTATTTCTGTCTATCGTGGCAAGTTGACTTCATGTGTAATTTCAAAAACCATGGTTTATTTATAGCAATAATAAAAACAATGACTTTATACTAAATCTTTAAGTGTGCAGAAATGGTGGCTGCAGGAAATTTTGTTGTGCTTAGAGTTCAAGGGGTTACCTCACCAAATCACTTTTTACTGACAAGCTGGGGAGGTAAGAAAAGTACATTACCAGAACTGTGCAGCAAAATATGATCAAGGTGGATAAAAACAACTGACTTCAGCCTCCTGTGACTGCTACTTGTCTGGGCTGGTCTGATTTACATGTGTACATGCACACCTGCACACGGATGCACATGTGGGAGCACACATGAGCGTGCGCGTGCGCGCGTGCACACACACACACACACACACACACACACACACACACACACACACATATCCCCTTAGATAACTTGCTTTATTCAGTGTAAGTGATGTTCTGTGGAAGGGAGTTAATTTATAACAAAGGTTTCAACTGAAAAAAAGAGGACTAACCTGTTGGAGTTGTAGAACACTGAGTCTAAGACTTGAGAATATGAAAACAACATTTGCAGTTCACAATTTCACTGACTGGGTGAAGTGTAGAGTTCTACAGTACCAAAATGATCCTGTTTCCAGTTGAAAAAAATTCCATAATTCTCCTCTTATTTCTATTAAATTTCTAGTCCAGCAATGATATCACTATGAACACATAACTTTGGGCATGTCCACTAAAGATGGGCTCATGTGGTGGAACATTGTATTCCATTTGAGGTGACTTTTCAGAGGTAAGTTCTAGTGAAAGGCCATTAGTAGTAAACATCAGTACCTGTGGGAGGCTAAAGGCAGTTCTTGTGTGCCCCAAATAGTTCTTGTGAATGTTAGATATTCTTAAAAGGGCAATTTTGGTTTTGGTTTACTGTCTCACGATGCCATCCCTTATTGCACATACTCAGCATGACACTACCCACTACATGTATTCATCACGTTACTGTTGTGAGATAAAGAAACTTTAAGAAATGTTCCTAGTCTCTTATATCTACAGTGTAAACCAGACAAAGTTTGCTTCCACATATATGAGGCAGAATTGTGATGAGTGAGGAAGAAGGGAGTGAGGACTTGCTGCTCAAGGCACACAGAGTTTCAGTATAGGAAGATGAAAGCATTATGAAGATGAGTGAAATATGGTGATGGTGACAAGCAATATGAGTATTGTTCATGCCGCCCAGCTTTACCCCGAAGCATGGCCAACTTATGTTGTGAGTGTTATATCACAACAAAAAAATGAGTGTACTGAATGTGAGATCCTTGTGGTTCAGTGTGTTGGGAGACTGCCTTGTAACTATGTCTACCAAGCCTGCTTGATTTGTAGCATGCTATGGAGATGGTAAATCCATAGCTCTGCCTCTGTCTGGAATTCTGGAGGCAGGTATGTCTGTGTGTCAGGACTGGCAGGAGATGAGAACTGGAGCAGCAGGCTGTGAAAGGCTGTTCCTGTGATAGAATGACTTTCCTAGCCAGATGTTTATCTACCCTTTTGTTCTCTTTAGTGGTCATCTGTCCAGGTACACCTCTCTCAGGACCTGACACCAGTTAGTCTGTGTAAACAGAACAGCTCTCAACAGATTCACATTGCTTAGTAGCATCTCCAACTCCTCTTCACATATTTCTTCAGTGTGTGCAGAGGAATTCACATAATCATGTCTCAGGATTAGTCCTGGGAATTTCATAATCCCCGAAAAGTGAACTACAGTAGTGACATTAAATGTCACCTGTAATACTCACTGGAATTGTTTCAGTATAGTCTATTTTTGTTCTCTGTGTATTTTATGGAGAATTATTTTCTTTCTCTTGTGTGTGTATGATGCTTATATTCTGACTCAGAGGGTTACTCGAGATTAATTAGTGTCCCCTGTGTATAGGAAATGACAACATCTGCACTTTATCATGGGAAAACATATCATTCTACTTTGCTCAATCAAATCCAGATGAAAATATTTCACTTTTTAGTGCAAATGCTAAAGAAATATGCAAAAATGTCATGTCCCTGAGTTAGTCTGGAAAATATCACCATTAATATAGAATTTTAATATCAGTTAAACTACATGAATTTATGTAATTTTGTTACATAAACCAGTTATTTGCCTTTGACATCCCACAATCGGAAAGTGGTTGAGCACATTATAATATGTATGTAGTGAAAAAAAAAACAATGAGTTGTTGGAGAATAAGTTGATATAACTGGAAAAAACTATGCGTTATTAGAGAATGAACTTATTATAACTCTGTCCATTGTATTCCAGAAATTTCTAACATGACTGTTCAGTGAGGGCAGGCAGTGACATAGTAATGGACTGTGATCATTAATTTTATACAGACCAACAAAACATGCACTTGTGAATGTTCTGTTTCTACTACACAGTATAATGTAGAGATGTACAAGCTGACTCATGAGTTTTGACATGCACTTTATGAATGTTCTGTTCCTACTACATAGTAGAGTGTGGAGATGTACAAGATGAGTAACAAGTTCTTGACATGCACTTTGTGAATGTCCTCTTTCAGGGACATTACTACCCAGTATAACATAGAGATGCACAAGCTGAGTCATGAGCTCTTGTTTGTGAGAATAAGAATGAAATTGCTACGGAAGGATTATTGCCTTTATTTTATAGATATTTTTACTGCTCCACTGATGATAATGAATAAATGTAATAATTTTACATTTACAAAAACTGAAGAATAAATGAATTTCAAATTCAGACTGAAGATAATATTCCTGACCATGCATCTTCTTTAGTATTCACAGAAGCTCACATAATTTCAGATGTGCTGGTAACTGGAGTAGAGAGAGAAAGAGGTCCTCATAGGGGTTTTTTTGAAGGACAGGTCAGATTGGAAAAACACTGAGAGAACCCTTGCTATTATTCCTTGAGCATATTTTGAACTGTATTTGAAGATTTTTACACTAGGAACAGCTGCTTTCTCTGTGATGGCTCAATGTCTGGGCTCATTGCCTAGCTTCACCAGGCAACATTTTTCAGGCTTCAATATGAAATGAATTAATTTTAGAAATTAATTCATTCCATGAAAAAATAGAAAAAAAGAATGTTAAATACAGTTTTTTTTTAAACCTCTTTTCAGTAGCGACTGTGACTTTGTGTTGTTGCCTCCTTCAGTCAATATAAGGCACACTCTCCTTCAGAAACACAGCATCTCCTTCCTTGGTTTCAGAAACTCTATCCTAAAGACCCCTTTTGCATTATCAAAACATGCTTAAGGTAGAATTCCCTGTCTTTTCCAGCACTCCTTTCCAGTGCCTGCCACCTCAGTGAGTAGTATGATCACTCATCCAGCTGTGCAAGGCTGATTCTAGTTCCAGCAGTGGTCTCTTCCCCACCCTCCATAATCTGCCGTCAGGCCTTGATTTTACCTCCATCCTCACTCCCACATTCATGGCCGACTAACCTACCCTTTTCTCTATACCAACGCTTCCCTTCTTCCTGTCTGTTCTTTGGAAAGCCCTCAAATTAATCTCAACAGTGCTTTAAATAGATCTCAATTTCTCATTGCTCTTTGGATGCTAGGTCCAGGAGCACCCTAAGCTGGGCAGATATTTCTCCCTTGTATTTGGCTCACATAATCTCTAATTCAGGAGTGTTTTATTCCCACATTATTGCCCCATCATCTTATCTATTGCTGAACCTTAAGATCCTAATTCCAGTATTTTTCAGGAAATATCTTTCAGACTAGAAAAATTTGCAATTAGTTCTTATAGCACCAAATACCTCTCCTTAGCCAAATTAATAAATAAAAGTAAAAAGATGTTTCTATGAATTGATTTTTCTGTTTTATAGCAGAAATCTTAAATGTTTCAATTCATCAGTGTATCTCTAGTGATTATAGCCAAGAGTACTAAAAGATCTCTCTCTATATTTATTAAATAAGTGACGAAACTGATGATCATGGAAATTCAAGTTTATTGATATTATTTTGTTTATTTGCCATTAACTAACATGCACCTTATAAAATTAAGAGAGATGTTCATTCAGATATTGAGATCCATCAAGAAATAATGTAGAGACAAAGGATGCTTGACCTCCCTTAAGGTGAAGACTTTGACATTGACAACACATGCTTGTCAGTCCCTTCTTAGACCCCTGTTCTCTGTTACCTGGGAATGTATTCTGACATAGTCATTAGTCTATATATTTATATATTTTATTTATGCTGGCATGTATAATATTATATATGTTTTCATAATTATGTCTGTATGCATGCTGATGTATAAACACTACTTTGCTTTGAGAGTTTGTTACTTTAAGAATATTTTTTTCTGACTTAATGTAGGAAAATAACATAAAATTCAACACTGAACCCCAAATCAGGTCTCATATTTCCTGAGAAGCATACTGCACATGCTGTAAAGGCAATCATTATCAGAGACACGTGGTATCTTCTGAAACTTATCCATGTATTGACAATGGTTTGTGTTAGTCTTTTCCCTGCTCCAATAGAATATCACAGTTGGGGAGAATAAACAATATTTATTTGTCATAGTTCCCAAAGCTGTGAATCTGACATCAGTGTGCCAGCATGGTGTGGCTCTTAAGAGAGAATGCCTCTCAAATGACTGGCTTCCATTGCATCTCCAAAGGACAGGGGGATTTCTCTTCTGGTAAGGATGCTAATTTTTTCCTGGGGGCCCCACCCTCTTTAGCTAATTAGCTCCCAAAGTCCTTACTGCCAAGTATCAGCCTTGGCTTTCAACACATAAATTTTTAGAGAACCAAATACTTGGTCTATAGTAAATACAGAAAACACCTGCACATATACATTCGGTTTTGAGAATTAATAATGCTTTTCATAATACATAAAATATTCTATAGTTCTACCTATGTAGTAAGTTATTTATTTTTGTGGTTTCATTGCAGTTCACTAAATGGCTACATGATTGTTTGTTCAGTCACCTACTGGTGCTGACATGAAATTTATAGTAAATAAATCGCATTATACTATGAGTACATAACCATTGTATACACTTCTGCAGAAGTAATAGAACAAAGACTTTTTTGATCTTTTAAATATTGTTAGCTATTATGACAACTCATAATAGCTCACTTGATGTTTTTTCTCTTGTGTGTTGTACTTTCCAGGGACTCCATGACTCAGGGTCAAGGACTGGTTGTGCCATTTCTCATAGGCAGTGACAGGTGAAGCTGGGACAAGTGGTTCATGCAAATATACACAGAAGTTTCCCTTAGAACCTGTGGGTTCAGTGGGGCTGGAGTGTTCTCGATTTCTTTGTTTAGCTGGACCCTGTCACACATGCTGTTCTCAGGACCCAGCTTTTTAACACACTAGTTACCAAGAAGGCAGCATCCTTTCCCAAACGTGGTAGCGTCTTTGAACCACAAGTTAATGCAAACGGAGGATTTTGACTGCCAAACCACAACAGTGCCTCCAGTGTCTGTCATCTTGCTTTGAGCTGGTGCAAAGGCATGTGTTTTGCATCTGTGTTAGAGAGGTTAGCCTTGACATTCCTTCATCCCATGCAATATTTGTTAAATAAAAGGAAAAGAAAGAGGCAGGCATGCTTCACCCAGATGTGATATTTAGTCAGCTTGGAAGTTCTTCCCCTTGGCTTGCCTGTCACTATGCAGCATTCGCCAGGAATGGCCTCCTGCATCCAATTAAAATCGATGATTGCTAGTGACTTATTATCCAGATTTCCAATCAGTTAATTACAATAGACCTACTGTGCAGAACAAGAGGACTACAATTTGTTCTGATGGAAGCTTTATTCTTTGTTTCATGTTTACAAAATCCATTTAATGAATTCTCTTCCAAGAGCCACTGGCATTTGTAAGTGTTTTTAAAGGGTAAGAAAAACCCCAAGTCTTTTTTCAACTTTTATAAGAAGACAAGGTCATGTGTCAAAGCCTGATATTTATTTTTGCAAACCAGCACACATTTATTCTTCTTGGTAGAAACCCCTGTCTTCTCTCCATTCAGACTTCTGAGCACGCAGGAAATCTCCATATGTGTTTTGTTCTTTCCGCCTCCATCTTCTTCCTTCTCCCACTTCTTTCTTCCCTCCCACTCCTTTCCCCCTTGTCCCTTTCTCCTCTCTTTTAAATAAGTCATATTTACTTGTATCAATGAAGTTATGATAATGAAAAGTTGATTAGAGTTTGTATTTTATTTTCTAGTATGATACTACCAGGGTGGCTTTTGAAGTATTTGGGTTGGAACTAAACTTCCAATTCTTTCAAATCATGTGTGTGTGTGTGTGTGTGTGTGTGTGTGTGTGTGTGTTTATATTCAGTAGAAAACAAATATTAAGAACTAAGTTTGCTTTCAAGAGTGTGAACCTTCCTTCCTAAAGTAATGTTAATCAAATGACAAATTGACAAATAGCATTGAGTCCTTCTATGCAACACTTTGTTTTCAACACCCAGTTTAGAAAGTACTGGTCTTCAAACCATGAGGTAGTCAGTCTTTAAAATTTCTCCTTGAATTACTGTGTATATGTTGATCTTCTCATTTTTTAGTTTATCAAATAAATAACTGTATCTTTGTATGGAGCATATATGAAAAGGAAAATTCACTTCTATTTGTTTTAATATAAATTTTTAGAACAGAAAAATAATTTGAAAGTATTATAAACCAGTAAATCTAAACTTTAGATTTTATCTATTTTAGAATGTACACATACATATGTGCATTAAATTTATTATATTCCTCTTTGTGTAAATATGCATGTATATGTGTCTAGCTGGGCAAATTGACACACACACACAAACATACATACATACATATAGAGTAGATAAACATAGATACACATATATTTCTCAAGTAGTTTTATTGGTAGAAATGAATGAACAAGTAAATGTTCAGAGTCTGCCATTGAGTAATCTGAATTCCACAAAGGAAACAGTCTTTTCATTATATTTCTGAACCTTGTACCATTTGTTACCAGTTGGGAAAAACTGTAAGTATTTATTAAATTAATCAATGACTGTCTTCTACATACTTCCAAAGAGCTTAATCAAACACTAGTTAGATTTCAGACACATTTATTTGGTTCATGCTCTCTGGCCTGGCTAGGTCCCACTGCCCTTCTCTGCCCCAAAGAAACATGCAGATGCTATATTAGTTATAAATACTGTTGGCCTTTGACTAAGGTTTCTTATTTTCTAGCTCAGTCTTAATTATTCACCCATTTTCTAATAATCCATGTATTTCCACATGGCCTTATCTTACCGGAGAAAAGGTTCAGGCTCCTTACTCCCTTGGGGTCTATATCGCATCTGCTCAGCATCTCCGTAGAGGAGAGAGAGAAGAGATGCTTAGGAGGTAAGGTGTGCTGTGGCTTGCTCCTTCTCTCTGATCTCTCAGTATTTCCCTCTATATCTGACTCTGGCCTTTTATTATCTAGACCAATTTAGGCCTCAGATGATACAAGTTGGCATCTTAAGAATTTAAAAATATTTAAGTTTATTCTTCATTTTGTATTTATCACAGAAGGCCAAATATTTTCAAGTAAATCTCTACATAGTTACTTCCTGGACTATGAAATGGTCCATCATTTCTGAAAACCCTCTCTATAATGTCCGTGGGATAGATGCTTACACTAAACTAAGCAGGCCTCCTGTCCTCACACTCTGATTCCTCTGGTTGATTTGAATGTTCATCAAAAGACAGTTGTATTTGTATTCAGTGTTTTTCTGTTACATGTACTTATTTTTTTCTATTAAGTTTAATGTGTGAATCTTCATATAAATCATTCAGATATATAAGGTGTTACATAAGTAGACAAATAGATGCCAATAAAATATTTGAAAACTTTGTTAAAATTGTAGTTATATTAGGTGGAAGGAAATAGTTATGAAAATCTAGATAACTGTCATGAATTAATTATTTCTGAAGTCTGATTCTTTAAAAACCACAAATGAACCAATACTAGATTTCTTTATTCAGAATAGACTGTAGTTTGTGTAAAACACATAATAAATTCTGAAGAATGGCCATCATCTAATATGCTTGGGCAAGGTCATAGCCATCATTTAAAAATACAACTTCAAAGATACTTGCTTGTGTTACATAAAACATTGTCTAAAGCCATCACCATATCCCTGACTTGACTGTTCTTGTAAGAACTTGACTAATTTAAGTTAAAAAGCTAAGGTTCTAAATTAGAAACCAGTAAACATTCCTAAATAAAAGATGAGAGTAAAGTAAAAATTTCATCTTACTGTATATAAAATGTTTTCTCAAATTGTATTGTCACTGAAGGGTGACAAAAATTGGATTTTAAAATATTTTTGAAGACTCCAAATTGTTGTCATATGTTTCAGTTTTATTTGCCTTTGAGAAAAAATGTGCTCATTAGGCATTTGGGAGTTTTCTCCATAAATCACTGAAGAATATATTCTTTTTAAAATGGACTTTCAATTTCATACATGATATATTGGAAAAAGAAGTACTATGTCATCATTTATTTGGTGATGTACTGGCTTTTAGTTGGGAGGTTAGATTACTTCTAAGCAAGCAAAATAACTATAAAATAGTTTCATAGTATAGAAATACCCTACTTTATCTATATGCAGTATGAAAATAAGAACCCTGCTTATAAAAAATAATTTAAAGGGTGGTAAGAAGGCTACTAACTGCCAAGATTTGGATATTTTTACCAGCTGCAATTATTAGTTATTAAATCAAGAACTTTAAATTACCGTGTAACTTACAAAGCAATTTGTAAATATCAACTAAAATAACTGTGTCTTCTGTCATCCAGAAGAGTGAAAGGTACCTAGTTATATCTTGAAACATTAATCAGTGTAATTGAGAACAAAGCAAATGTACCTATTTATGTTTGTAGGTTCTCTTCTTTACTGGGGTAAGAAAGGCTTTGCAATCATTTAAGGATGGATTTTCCCCAAGAGAAAAACACTGCATTTACAATCAGAAACTGAGATAACTGTGTAACTTCATCAATTTATCATTGAGTCTTTGCCTTAGAAAGGGTCCTACTGTGGGATTGCTTCAAGATCATTCAAAGCAGAGGGTTTTGTTTATTTTCTTTGTTTTATTTTATTCGGTTTTGTTTCCTTTTACTGAAAATAATTTTCCCCCCTCATATAGTATGTCCTGGTATAAGTTCCCTCTCCTCTGCTTCTTCAAGTTCCTTACTATCTCCCCTCCCTTCTGGATCTATTCCTTTTTTCTCTCATTAGAAAACAAACAGGCTTCCATGAGATAGTGATAAAATAAAATATAATAAGATAAAATGAAAACTAACATCAGAATCGGACAAAACAAACAGAAGAAGTGTACAAGAAAAGGCCCAGGAAACAGAGACCCATTCATTCACATAATTCATTAAACTGGAAGCTGTAATATTTACTCAAAGGGCCTGTAAGGAAAAACAAAGAAGAAAAATATATGAATGAAATGAAATAAAAATAAAAAATAATAAGATCTTTAAAAAATAAGGAAGAGCCCTGAGAAGGCATTGTGAGACAAGGAACCTCTGAAGTTGCCAAGGAGTCCCTTTTCTGTTGGCCATCGACTGCTGGTCATGCGGCCTATCCTTAAGAGTATTGTGTTTCTCCTGTGAGACTCACTTGGACAAAACTAAAGTTTCATTTGCAAGTTGTTATCAATTGGAGATGGCTTCTGGGTTAGTGATGGAGGGCATGTGTCCACATCTCCTCTAAGCTTTAGGGATCCATATGGTGCAGGTTCTAAGACTGTTTCCTCCTCATGACAAAGATTTGAAAAGCGACTGAAGAATCTGAAAGGAGATTCTCGGAGTCCCAGAAAATACTAGCTTCTTTGAAATGACTGTTTTTCCAGCCCAGCCAAGGTGGACACTGTCCTGCAGATTCCTTTAGGATCTAGAGGTCCTTTAATGCTATGGACAGCACCAAAGGTGCACATTATAAGAGAAGAACTAGGCTGGGTGTGGTGCTGGTCCCCTGGAATCTTAGTGCTTGTAGTGTGGCTGAAGGATCAGGAACTTCAGGTCAATTTTATCTGCATAATGAGTTCAAGGAAAGCCTGGGCCTTATGAGATTCAGCCTCAAAACAAGTAAAAATAGATAGGAAAACAAAAGAGCTGCCTGTAGTGACTTCTGCTTATAATTCGAGCACTCATGAGGCTGACAATTGCTTGGTGATCCAACTCTCCCCTTAGTTGTTGGCCAAGAAACTCTCAGAGGTCCCCAAGACAATGCAGACTATTAGAATCACTCATGGATGCCCAGAAGAACTGGACAGTGAGGCCATATTGCTGAAGACAACAAACACATAGGACTGAGAGAAGCTATGACTGAGCCAAAATGGAAGCTTCTTCCCTGCTGGCTGCATTTCAGTGTTGGATGTCTCTCTGTAGGTCATTGATGGAAACAAGTTACCACTCTCAGCTGGAGACCCTGCATTGCAGGGTTGATCTACCTGCTAAGACATGCTCACTGGTGAAATAGTGACATGAATATCCTTAGGGTAACCAAGTGCCCCGAATTGCATTTGTGACCTACTCCACAGGTGAGAATACATGCCTGGTACTCTAGAATTCATGGGAGAGAATACACTCCCAGTACTGTAGGATTCCCTGGAAACCTACAGCTTAGAAGGTCATAGACCTTGTGGGGGATTCTAGTACCAGTATTCTGCCAAAATGACAAGTTAAATTTCATTATAAATATTTACATTTGTACACCTAGGCTAATGCAACTAGTGGTCTTGGTCAAAGAAGCATCTTTGGCAGACACACATAATTCAGGGTGCTGAGAATAAGTGACTGCTGACTGCCCACAAATGGGACCTCTGTATCATCCATCCAAAGCCCAGGAATATCATGGAAGAGATGACAGAAGGACTCTGGGAACTGAAAGATGGGAGAATATGGTGGGCACTATCCTCTGGACACTGCCTGTCCATTACAACCAAGAGCACACAGCAATTGTCACTGACTACATGAGGCCTAAAAAGATAGAAAGAGAAAACAGAAATAAGGGAAGAAGGGATGGAAGGCACGATGGTAGGAGAGAGACTAGGTGGAAAGATGAGAGTTTGTAAGAATGGGGTAGAGATGTGGAGGGTATTGGGAGGTGAATGTGATCACAATGTATCATATACATGTATGATACTATAAAATTTGATTACACAAATGAAGTTTTATTACTTGATACTTTTCTAAATTAAAGCTAAAACACATTCAATAGATAGTTATAAAATCAGAGAATTAATATGGCCCAGAATGGACAAGTGTTGGTTCTACCACTGGCATCTGATTTGAATAAGCTTGCTTCTCCATCTTGGGGTTCTGGGATCTGTGTAGAGCATATATCTGGCTTGTACAGGTCCTGTGAATCTTAAGCAACACTGGGGAAGGGGAAACCCTCAGACCCCAGTCAGTAAATAAGTTCATTTTTCATTAATAGTCTCTTTTTATAGTTTCTTTTTCCTGTAAGATAATGTGTACTTACCTATTATTAAATATTAGCTATAATTTGATTGCCATTAACTATTAGATGGCTGAGAAAATTTATTGTGTATTACTTAAACATTAAGCAATTATTACAGATGGACATTTCCAATAGATTTATTAATATTCTGATAACAACCTTGAAGAAAAAGAAATCAAGAAATAACTTAAAAAACTGGGATGAACTCATCAAGGAGGTAAAAGACTACTACATTATAAACTTCAAAATACTAAGGAAGAAATTGGTAAAGACAGTAGAAGATGGAAAAACTCCTTATGTTCATGGATTGGCAGAATTAACTTTATGTAATGAAAATAAAATTCATATTCAGCATAATTCCAATGACATTCTTCACAGACCCAGAACTTGTAACACTCATATTGTAGCACAGAATACCTCAAATAGAAAAAGCTAACATTAACAGAAAGCTATGATGGAAGTATCACAATGCATGATCTCAAACTATACCACAGAGCCATAGTAACAGACAGGTGAAATGTAGATTAAATAAGCAGAGAGGAGTGCAATGTGGAGGAAGAAGAGAACAGAGGACAATGGGCAAACAAGACCAAGCAAGCATCGTGTTCCTTTCATTTGTGGAATATACATTTCACTACATTTACATGCACACATATG
Source organism: Cricetulus griseus (assembly GCF_003668045.3). NCBI lineage: Eukaryota > Metazoa > Chordata > Mammalia > Rodentia > Cricetidae > Cricetulus > Cricetulus griseus. Next base: position 160,714,578 of record NW_023276807.1, read on the forward strand.
AGACATAAAAGTAGATCAAAATTAACCATGAGAGAAAGGGAATACATAGATGGTGGGGAAGGATTGGGGAGGTAGGCAGGAGTGAATATGTGCAAACATATGTGAGTATGAAAAAACATAATTAAACCTGTTATTGCATGTTAATTTAAAATAAAACAATTGAAAACACATGAACCAAATAAAAAGAAGGGGAAAAAAGATATATCTTATCCCCCCAATGTATTTAGGTGGTTCTGAAAATATAGGAGAAACAATTCCCAGATGATAAAAAACTACATTTGCTCTAGAAGATCAAAACCAGTAATATAATTAATTCTCTCAAAACCCTCAAGACAAATTAGGCTGTAGTTGTCACAACATTTTTATCTGATGAGAGCTTGAAGCTGACTACACGTGGGTGCCAGTAAATGTTTCCCATTAGAATTGACACTGTACATGTTAGATGATGAAATTGCATTGGGAATGGATGAAAAACCTAACTCATGCCAAAAACGCTTCATCAAGTAGAGTCTCTGCATGAGGTATAATTTCACCAAGTTTAAAACTTTTATGAACAATATTTTATAGAACATATATTTTGATATTTGGCAAAACTATAGAGAAAAGCGATAAATGAAGGACATAAATTTCAAGTTAGTTGTCACTTCTGGGAGAGAAGGAAGTGGGTGTAATCCTGGAGGGCAAATTGGGGGTAACAATAGCCCTGGGAATGGTGGGGCTGGTGGTGGTTTTACGGGTGTTTAAAAATATGATCCCTTGTGCTCCTAAAAGACATTGTGCATAGCACTTGTTTGAATGAGATATTACAGTATTTTAATAATTCATGTTGAAAGGAACAAAAAAATGATGCAAAGACTGTGCTGATTATATACACTTCCTACTAGCCCTATTTCCCCTTCCTTCCTGATAATTCTATTCCTTCTGGTCCTCATGCCTCTCTGGTGCCTCCGCTGCTCTCTCCCTCTCTCTTTTGTGGTAGTACTGGTGGTGTTTGGTGGTGGTGTTAGTGATAGGGATGATGTGTAACATGAAAAATAAAAGACACAGAGACAGATATTGGAGTTCAAGCTTCAAGCTGAAGATCAGAAAAGCAAAACAGCTAAGCCACTAACTCTTCCCTCTACCTCAGGCTGAAAGGACTGATCCTATCTCCATAAACTCTCTACCAAGTCTCAGACTGTTGCCTGGCCTCAGTGTGGCTGGAGGCACAATCTCCACATGAGATCCTTTGCTTTTTATACCTCCCTAGTGCTGGGATTAAAGGTTTGTGATCCCAAGTACAGAGATCATCTTTGTGTTAGCTGTTTCTCTCTTGAACTGAGTCAATTTCGTGTAGCTCAGTGTGGCCTTGAACTAACAGAGATTCATCTACCTCTTCCTCCCAAGTGGTGGGATTAAAGGTGTGTATTACCACCACCCGGTTTCTATCGCTAACTAGCTTGGCTGACTTTGCTTTCTGTACCCTCAGGCAAGCTTTAATAAATCATAAATAATATATCACCATGGTGATGTTGCTGATACCCAGAAGTATCATCAAATATCTAAGCTGTACATAAATAAGCCGAGCCTTCAGATCTTCCTCTTTTCCAGTGTAGGCTTACCTGTGCCTTGTTTTGACTGTCTCAGATTCATGCTCCATGATTTCTCATGGAGTATCAGTCAATGAACCCTATAATCTCCTGAGACAACTCCCCCCACTTTTTTATGTCTACTGAAAAATGAAATGCTTTCTTTATTAAGTTTCATCTCTCAGTTCTGTCCATCAGCATTTAGCTGCATTTGAATCCCATGTCTCCAAGCCTCTTGTGATCTCAGGACTTCTGCCCAGTGGAACGAGTGAGACCTGGGAGCTTTGTAAAACCATTCTCTGGTCTCAGAACCGCTCCTTTTCATCCATGCTGCCTTCTCTTCCTGTATCTCCTTTTCATCTTGCACTCTGCTAAAGTTTGGGGCTTTGTTTTGACTAGCTAGATTCTGCATGTGAGAGAACAAGAATAAATGGCTTCATTGCTCTTTTATTCTGATCATGGTTCTCATCCCCCAGTGCCTCTAAATCATCCCCACCTCCTCTCCCATCAGAGTCCTCACCTTTTCTATCTCTCCTTAGGAAACAAAGAGCTATATAAAGAGTAATAATAAAACAAAGTAAAATAAGCCAAAATAAACAAACCAGGAGAGTACAAAACAAACAAATAAACAGAAGAAAAAGAGCCAAAGAAAAAGCACAGGATAAACATGTAGATGTAGAGACACACATGTTCATACACATAGGAATTACCTAAAAATACAAAACCAGAAGCAGCAATGTATACACAAAGACCTGAAGGAAAAAAATGCCCTGTCAAACCTGTATGAGACAGTCAATCTCCAAAGATGTCTCTGAGTTCATTTTGTGTTGGCCATCTAGTCATGGGGCCTGGCCTTAAGAGTGGGTTGTATCGTCAGTGAAATAACATTGGAGAGAACAAATTTTTCATTTGCCAGTAGTTACCAATTGGACATAGCTTTTGGGATATGGATGGGGGCTTGTGGTGACTTCTCTCTTCTCTCCGTGCTGGGACCCAATCTGACATTAGCCCTTTTAGGCCCCGTGCATGCTGCTGCAGTCTCCGTGAGTTCGTATGTGTGCTGGTTTCCCTGTATTTAGAGAATCTTGTTTCCTTAGTGTTCTTCTGCCCTTCTGGCTCTTACAGTCTTTCCTCTTCTTCTTCCGTGGGTTTCCCTCATCATTGAGGGGGGTGGATTTCATAGATACATCCCCTTTTGGACAGAGGGTTCCAAGGTTTCTAACTCTGATCATTGTTCAGCTTTGGGTCTCTGTATTTGTGCCCATCTGCTGCACGAGGAAGCTTCTCTGATGGTATCTAAGTAAAAATCAATCTATGAATATGTTAGAATGGCATTGGAGTCATTATATGGCTACATTTTTTAGCAGAACAGTGGTATTTGGTTTTCCCCTGGATCCCTTCCTTGGCCACACCACCAGTGCCAGGAATGAGTTCTATGGATGGAGTTCTCATGTAATGGATCTTAAATTCAATCAGATATTGGTTAGTTATTTCTACAAGCTTTGTGTCACTATTGCAATAGTACATCTTGCAGGCAGGTCATCATTGTAGATCAAACACTTTGTAGCTCAGGTGGTGTTTACCTTTCTGCTTTGGTGACATCTTCAAGTTCCACAAACTCTACTCGGTAGGAGTGAGGTAGACATTAGTTGACTTCTCTTTGTCCAATAAGGAGTGTGGGTGTTGTCCTCAACAACAGGGCCTTACAGTTTGTTTGTTGCAAGCAACTAACAGCCTTGGCCATAGACTTGGTTGTATGGGTGATCCCATGGAGCCCTTTTAGCCAACAACTTGATTAGATGTAACTCATTCTGAGCACTGGAAGCTTCATTTGATGACAACAGATGTCCAGCTGGGACTTTGTCTCCTCTGTTATATGGCAATATTATTCAGAATACCTTCATCTATGTATATATTTTAGGAAGTTGCTACTATATTAGCTTCCATATGACTCCTCCATGACCCTTAGCTGTCCCTCCTATTCCCTTCCTTAGCCCCCTCTTGTCTCTCCCTCCCAGTCTGATCCTTCATCCCTGCACCTTCCCCATGTATCCTTAATGATGCATTATAATTTACTAATTTTTATGTAAACATACTCAGCTTTTTTCTGCACTAAGACTGATGTGTTTGATGGTGCCAGCTTGTTTAATAGTCACTGTGTCCCCATATTGACCTCATCGGTATTGTCCATAGCACATACTTCACAAAGCAGCCCAAATGAAGTGGTAGAATACATGAAGAAAATATTAGCAGCCCTGTTTCTAATGGTTGACTGTCACTCCCCAGCACAGTGCTTTCTCTTAGATAGAATATTTACAAAAGAATTCAGAATATTTTCATTTTTCTTCGTAATGGGCTTGAAGCATACTTTTTGAATGTTACTTTTTATTATTTTTCTTAATAAATTTATTTATTAATTTATTTTACATCCTGGCTGCAGCTCCTCCTTCCTCCTTCCAGTCCCCCTGAAGCATACAATACTTTAAAAACATTTTTTATTAAAGTTATTCATAGTGTTCACTTGAGATGTTAAACTCCAATACTGAAAAAAATATTTAATAATCCAAGATACTGACCTTTTTTGGTCATGGTTTTACTATGTAGCTGGGTCTAGGCTTAAATTAACTGTGTGGATCAGGAAGGCCTTGAATATACAGAGGTCTGTGTTCTCCTGCCTTTCGACTTCTGGGGTTAAAGAATGAGCCACCAGGCCTCAGCTTTCAGATACTGTTCTTAACCAAATGAGCAATAGCCAATTGTAGTATTCTTTTCTTGAGGAAATGCTCAATGTACTTTATAATTTATAATGTACTTTATAATAATAAAAAATAATAAATAATAAATGTACTTTATAAAATTATCCATTGTTATCAGAAACTATCTCCAATTTCAATTTGTTCTCTCATATATATATATATATATATATATATATATATGAACATATTGTATTCACCACATGCTTATTAAGCAGAGTTTTATATATGAACTTGGTGGGCTAGCACTATTGTATTTAGTTGATGTTATTTCACAGGCCATTTTGTTGAAGTCACTACATTTGAATTATATATACCGTGTCCTTGAAATTGTAGTTATCCTGATTAGAATGCTTCCCAGCATCGGCATCTTCTGAGAGATGACATTGGAGTAAAGAAAAGACATGTATTTTCTGCTGAGGTAGATGGCAGGTATTTCCAGGTGTCTGTAGCTAACTCGTGGAATTTTGTAAACCCTGTGGTCCACCTTGGATAGTTTTCTTTGGTCTCTATGAAACAATGTGTTTTTGATGTGTGAGCCCGCTTTCTCTTTTAACCTTTACAGAACTCTGCATGTTTGCACAAACTTGTTATATAAAATTTTCTGATGAAATTGATGATTACTGAATGTCAGCTGAAAATTAAAATACCCACAGAATAATAAGCATATTCTATTATCATGTCAGGTTTTGCATTTCTGATTGATTTGGGTAATTCTGACTTCACTATCCTAGTTTATCTTAAAGAAAAGAGGTACCTTCCTATATTTAAGTGTTATGAACATTTTTTCCCACCAGCCTGGTCCACATCCAGGTAAGCACAAATTGACACATAAGACTTACATTAATTATGAAATTGTTGGTCGTTGGCTTGGACTTCTTATTGGCTAGCTCTGTCTTAATTATTAACACATTTCTATTAATCAAATATTTCCACATGGTCTAATCTTACCAGAGAGAGCGTCTGGACATGTTACTCCTCCAGCAGCCTACATGGTGACTGACTCTCTCTACTTTTCTCAGAATCCTCCTTATCTCCTAGTCCCGCCTATCTTGCTGCCCTATTGGCTAACAGTTTTTTACTCATCAACCAATAAGAGAAACATATGTACAGATGACATCACTATCATTTAAGTAAGAGGCATTCTGGGATGTTCCCTTCTCCCTTGAGTCAGACCCTGACAGAGGAAAACTGTTTGTAAATGTACCAAGTGTGACAGTCATCACTATGGTCTTAAAAATAATGCCCTTGCAGTTTGTGGGCTCTATTTCGGTCTTCAGTGAAATTGACATTCTTGAGTAGGCATTATCCAGTGAATGAGTGATAATTTGTCAGGTGTGCCTTGATTGTTTCCAGTGACCTAACTGTTTGGCAGAGCAGTCTCTTTAGTATGAGAAACCGAAAGAAGATTTGTTACCAAGTAAAAACTGAAAAGTTCTGAAGATAAACAATCTCCTATTGGCACCTGGTCAGTGTTGGTTAAAAAAAAAAAAAAAAAAAAAAAAAAAAAAAAAAAAAAAAAAACACTTAGAAGTAAGTGTTGTAGAAGATAAACAGAAAATACACTTGATGTGCACTGGACTTGAACCCTACCAGCCAGAAGGACACTTGCAAAAGAACTGGCTTGAGTGGGTCCTGCAGCTGTGTTGGCTTCATAAATATTTTCTTCTTGAAGAGCAAATGGAGACCAATCCTCTTATTCCAAGGGCATGGGAACATGTTTCTATCCTTTTACTGGATATCCATGTTATTTTCTTAAAATGTTTGAAACCATGAGTAGGCACTTCAACTTGATGACACAGCTGTTGAGAAGACCAGACACAAAAGAAGTCCAGCAATATTCTCAAGGCAAGATGGAGACTGTAATTATGTGGGTCTCTGCTACTGGAATCACAAACAGGGTCCTCAAGAAGAAAGTTGGAAAGTCGCCAGCTTCTTTTTAGAAAATCTATTCATAGACAGCACAAAGAAGGTTGGAATTTGTCATGCCCCTTGCCCCCACCTTCACTGGGGTTCAGACTCTCTCCCTGCTCTCTGATTAAATAGTGTTTCTAGATGTTTTGTGGGTGAAGGGAGAAGTGGCATGGCTGGAACTCGCTTAATGTTCTCCCAGTTGAATAAGCAGCTTCCATAAATTGCTCAACATCATTTTGAATATGCAAAGGCTGATGTTCAGCTCCAACTAAAATAAAAAGTGTGACTTATCTTGTTGGCTATCTCGGTGTTTACATTGCATACATTTTAGACTTTAGCAAATTTGCTGCAGCACAATGATAACTAAGGCAAAACATTGTTGCCCTGGGAGCACTGAGATATATTTTCAGTTACTTCCTACATGCTTTAGAACTTGCTAGAATCCTCCAATGAAAGCTAGAGAATTTTCACCTCTGTAAAATTTCCTAGCAATTACTTTTATTCTTTTAGGGACTACTCCTAAGTGATATTTAATATCTAACCTTTTCCTATAGAATCTCCCCATTTAGATGTTCTCTGCAGCTCTACCTGAGTGCCCTTCACTCTCTATCATTGTCTGTAGTCTCTTGACAGCAAGGGTCATCCCCTCTGAACATATTTACATTTACATTTAAGTACTGTCAACACTTGCTTCTATATTTTCAACTGGACATCTCCACCTTAGCCTACATTATTTGACAATTATATTATAATTACAGTGTTTGGTAAAACGACACTAAGATTTTATTTTCTGCCTTTTTGAGCACACAACACATAAAATGCCTATTTAACAAAGATATCTTCTAGTTAGAGGGAGACATGGAATGGCTGGAACTTACCTTAATGATTTCCTCTTACTTTTATGAATAAGCAGTTGGAGGATTCTAAAGCAACAAACAAAGAAAGAATGATCAGAGAAAGAATAATATTCTGATACTAGGGATCAGAATGGGATTTCTACAGTGAAACCCTGAAATCCAAAGTTTGAGGAAAAAGAACTTTCCAAATTTCTTGAAATTCTATCTAGAGTTATAATAGTTCAGGCCCTGAAAACCCAATTTTGTGATGTCCATGGTGCTCATGTTCATTAATAAGATGGAATTCGGAAGAAGCTTCTTATATAATGGATATTCCTTTTGATTTTAGAGGGTTGTTAAGGTAAAATGCAGACAGTGAAAAGAAAGGAAACCTCGGGATGAGACATAGTGTTTTTCAGTGTTTTTTTTTTTTCTACTGCACAGTCTAAGGGGGATGTGAGGGATTCTGGGGTGAGGGAGCATGGCATGTTGCCAAAGGCTTCTTCCTTACTCGTGAAGTCTGTGATCTGAGATTACACTTGCCTCTCTATCCAAGGTGGGAGAATGGCAAGCTCAGAAGGTATCCACTTTGATCTTAAAGATATGTTGTTCTCAGACTTTCCCTACCCCTACCCAAGATGGAGACCTCAAAGGGAATGTGACCTTGACTCTTTTCACTAAGACAGTCTCAGATGAAAATTACCTGGCTGCGTTTGTTCATGCTACTAGGCAGAGAAACTACAGGTGCAACCTGGATTTATGGTAGACTGGGGTGCTCAGAATAAAAACTGTGGCAGTCTGGAGACTGGGAGTACCAGTTTGGCCTTGGGTGAAGGGCGTGTTCACAAAATGGTTAAACTCAGTAGGTCACAAGACAAAACAAAAAGACATGAATGTGGGAAAGATATTTGAGGGAGGAGGCAGGTGTTGACAGGGGTGAGAGAATGATTATAGGGAAGGTGGTAAGATTAAACAGAATGCAGTGTGCATGCTTGGTGAGTGTGCGTGTGCGTGTGAATGTGTGTGAAATTGTCAGGACAATTAATTTGCCAAAGGTAACTTATCAGATGGCAGTTGTGTACTTTTCAAAATGCGATCTTGGGCAGTGACTACTCGTAGTACTCCAGAAAGTCCCGCAAAACCCAATGCTTCATTTTGGAAAGACTTGGACACATGGAGACCAAACACTGTTTATGTTTCATTCCCAACTCTATGTAGTATAAGGCACAGCAACCCTTAAAAATCAAAAAACCACTGCCCAAATCTTCTTATGTGTGTGGCTCTTTGCTAGAGGAGCATGGTTGGCTATTTGGGAGTTCTGCTCTCAGTGAAGACTGACTTTCTCTTTCCCAGCAGCTAAGATGCTGATAACTCTTTGACTAGATGCCATGCCCAACTCACCTTTCCTTGCTGGTCTGTCCGGGGATTGCACGGGTCTCAAGCCTGCTATCACAGTCACTGTAAGTTCCTATGTGCATCTATCTGACCTACTGAGTTCCTGTGTTGCCTCCTTTTGACACTGTGCTCTATTTTGGTAGCTTGTCCGAGAATTACAATGAGGTACTTTGGAAATTCCCATTCTCATCTCCATTTCATGTTAAGAAAAACTGAGGCTAAAGCTTAGCTGGCTCTGATTAAATGCTGTCTTTAGGTAGTGACTCCAGGGTCATTAGCCTGCCTGTTGGTAGGAATGCCAAGTGCAGCCCTGGGACCCCTGGTCAGAAGTCTCCCTCTGTATTACAGAAGAAGTTTGTCAGTTGACAGCAGTGCTGATTTATGGGTTGGGAATTACCTTTCATTCATCCTGGTTTTCTCCATCTGCTCTACACATTTTGTCAATTCTTTCTCTGTTCTACAACACTTCCATTTCTTCAATTCTATAGAATGAATTGTCTCCAGTTTAGGTTAATCTTGTGATGATGGTAGGAATGGCAGTCTCTAGAGAATATCATGTAAGTGTCAAGCCTCTATAAACTATTTACAGCCTCAAACTCAAAATGTCTCTAAAGTCCTACTAATAAATTCTCTTCTAAGTACACAGATTACTATTTTTATTCAACTCATTTCTCTGTAGATCCTTATACTTTGAGCCCAAATCTAGTGCCCAGCAATTCTATTTTTATAAAGTCAAAAGCCCTTCATTTAGTTATTAGATGCAGTATTTTCTTATTTGGTCATTTCCAGGGAATGTGTAGGAGAGAAGATTGATACCAATTTTATAACATAAAATTTACAGCTATACAAAGGAGCCAAGACCATTCTGGAGAAACCTATAGAAACAGTGTACCTGACCTAGTCAGAGCACAAGGACCCCAGTCATAAACCTGGGAAACCAGCATTAGACCGAACCAAGCCTTCTGAATGTAGGTACCAATTAGGAGGCTTGGGCAGTCTATGGGACCTCTAACAGTAGAGCCAGTGTTTGTCCCTAGAGCACAAATGGACTTTGGGAGCCCATTCCCTATGGAGTGATACTATTGCAGCCCAGAAACACAGAAGAGGGCCTTGATGATCCTCTGTGGAAGGTCTCACTATCTTTGGGGAGTGGGTGGGGATGGGTTGGGAAATCAGTGGGGGACATGGGAGAATGGAAGGGCAAGGGAATGGGGGGATTGATGTGTAAAATAAGATTGTTTCTAAAATAAAAATAAATTACAGCTATACCTGGAAAGTCTGTACCTTATTTTACACAGTTACTGTAGATCTACCAACCCTTATTTTATACAAAATTATCATGAACATATTTATAATTTATTTACTTGTTAATTAATGGTTTCCCTGTGTTTATTATTTAACTGCTTACATATATTTCTCTTTTGTCTATTTGTAATCTTAAAGTTTTCTCAATCCATTAAACTTGAGGTGTGTGTGTGTGTGTGTGTGTGTGTGTGTGTGTGTGTGTGTGTGTATGTGTGTGTGTGTAAGGGATAGAGAGAAAGAGAGAGGAGAGAGAGTATATATATGTATATATATATATATATATATATATATATGTGTGTGTGTAAAATATATATTTAAATATATATATATATATATGTATATGTTTACATTTATCCAAAGATGGTAGCAATTGAAAATAAATAGAATGAATAAAATTGTATGATTCACAAGCATAAATTAAACCCCATACATTAGTTCCTAGGAAAAGGCAAACTACAACTGAGACAATTAACTCCTCTATAATTATACTGGCATGCATTAGTTTGTGTGATTAAATATAATTTAAACATAATTAGAAAATCATTTTGGATTTGGACCTGAACATTATTTTATGAAAGAAGCAAACAAAAAGAAATCTTAAAGCTAGAATTTAGTATTCTAAGCAATACAATGTGCCTTTACAAATTTTCCAGATAAAAGAGATTTGGGTTTGGCCCCACACATCCACCTAGCATTCCTCTGGAGTTTTCATCACTTAATCTACGAAGCTCTTGTTCAGCACATAAATTTTCCAACTGTTATTAAATTTGGGTTACTAGTTTCTCAGATTTGGTTTGAGATCTCTGAGGGGAAAAAAATCCAGGACTTAAACATTAGCTACCCAATGCATAATGTCTGCTTTCAAAACAATGAACTGAGAAACATGACCCCGTGCTTGGGAATTGAAATCTTGCCAGTTGCACTGAAGTGTTACATTCATTATGTCATACCACACACATCTGATAAGGGAAGACATAATGCTGTTGGATAGGTTCTTGTATACAAGAACTCTGTAGGTCAAGTAAAGAGCTGTTTCTCATTTAATAACTGAACTATGCAGGTGCTAATTTGGACCATATGTAGGACAATACAGAAATACGCTACTCCACAGTAAAATGGTAGTATGTGCAATAGTTGGTATTAAGGGGAAATTTTGATTAATTAAGGTGCTTATGCGGTTAATTTAAGCCATACAATTCAATGGACGTAACTTTGTAAGAGAGTAAAACATACACAGAACTGTCATAGGGCTGATTGCCCCCTGTTCCTTTTCTTCACACACCCTAAGGTTTTCAAGCTCCCTAAAGAGCCATTCATTTGAGAGAAACATATTGGACACTGGAAAAGGCCAAATTAGAACTGAGGCCGCAACTGACTCCCTCGTTAAATATGCCTGCCTTGGGATCTCCACTGTGGATCTGGCACAAGTAATACTGAGTGATTTGGGTTCTTAATATTTTTCATCTTCTTGTGGGAACTAACTTTGAATACAGGACCCCAGAGGTAATGTGCTAAGAACCATTTTTTACAGTTTAATTGTAGATTTACACTAAGCAAGCAAGTACAACCTGCATGTTGAAGATTAAGGAAATCCATGGCAACTTTGATGGCAGTTCTATTTTAATGCTGTTAGAATCAAATCCCAGGAGAGTTTTTTTTTTTCTTTTTTTTCTTTTTTTTTTTTTTTGGATCTGTCCCATCACATTGCACACCATTTACCTTTTTAGTGGCACAGATACTGCCTCAGTCTGTTGTGTCTCCCCTCTGTCTCCTTTGTGAGCTCTATGTCCCTAAGCTGCTTTCCTTGGCTTACAAACATTATCCTCTAACTTCTAAGAAAGTATGATGAGAATTAAATCACTCTTTAGCTCAGTATAGCATACAGTGCATGTGAAAAAACAAATTGCCATCCTGCTGTACACAGAGAAAGCTGTTGCAACTCTTACTGTTTTCTGTTTTATCAAGAGTTGAAATAGCTATTAGGCAATGGTGCAGTGATAGCACCTGTGTTAACACCCAACCCCAAGGAAGGAGAATGCTTATGTAAAATACAAATATTGGATGTACCCTGTATTGATAGAGCAGTCACATGAGGTTTACCTCTTTGGAGACATTCATATTTATTGTTTTTGTTCATCTCGAGGAAACACACTTTGTAAAAGTTAATCTCCTTAGAAAACAGCTTTGCTTCTAAAATAAAACTTGAACCCCCTGTTGAATCCCCTGCTGGACAATCAACCCATCCTACTGTCTGGCTCAGCCTCCCAATCAGCTTCCTCCCTCCCTCTTCTGATCAGGAGGATCCTCTCTAGAAGGTTGGTCTCATATGAAACTATCACATCAGCTCTCCTGACTTCACCCAATCCCATGGTCCTGGAATGTGCCCCTCCCTCCTTTCTGTTTATTAAAACCCCATATTTCACATTCCATGTCAAACTCAGCTCTGCCACCCAGGATCGTCTCAACTTTGGAACTCCTGAAGTTATTTATTGTAGAATCCCAGAGTTTCGTACCTCAAAGGAGGTTTGTAAACGATCTGTTTCAATTTCATTTCATAAGTAAGAAATCGGAGACCCATGGAAGATCACATTACTAGCTGATCATTGAAGAAAGTTATGCAGAGGAGAGAGTTTACACTGCAATGCGACTTACCGTTGTAAACTCTTGAGCTCTGGGTTTGAGTCTCTAATTCAACACTTAGGAAGCATGCAAGAGGTTCTTGAAAAATAATTTGAGTATGTTACCTTGATGAAATTGACAAAATGGAACTCAATGGCCATTTTCATCAGAAACCAAAGCATTGGATCTCATGATTAGGGAAGTTACAGCAAAAAATTTCTCTTAATATTATATAGAAATATTATAAATATCTCTTCTTTGAAAAATTGTTGTGTGTAAAGTTGTCACTGACCTTAAAAATATTTGATGTTTCTGGCTTCTCACAACATTCTGGAAATACAGCAGTTGAGGTCTGAAAGCCACACAATGGAGAACATTCTTTGGAATCTTCTTTGTTTGATCACCGCTGAACAACACAAAAGCTTTGTATTTTTTCACCTGAATAAATACAGCCCTGCATTTCACCCTTTGAGGTCAGTACATACATCTCACAGGACAGGCATGTCCTTTGCCTGCCAATTCTAATAAAAAGAAAAATCTCAGCCTTCATGCCACCTTGCTGAGAGTGTAGTGCTATGGGCTTTATTATTTTTTTTCCCTGTTTTTCAAGGCTAGCTTCTAGTCGCTGTTACTTTTATATACAATAACGTTCTCTTACTAGGAAGAACTGTATACACCTATATTCAACTCGATGCTTTGATTACAGTTTCAGAGCAGATGATTTGCCAAACATTCCTTGAATTTTGTTCTTATATACACTAAGAGGTATGCAGAAAAGTTGCCAGTAATTGCATTCTGTCGTGAATTCAATTGTTTTCGAAATGCAGTAGTATTAAATGGATGCATTTAAGAGTGCTCGGCTGGAGCACCCTTTCAAATGTCTAACTTTTAAATAAAAATCATATTTTTACTTATCTTAAAATGTCAATTGAATAGAGGTTTCTAGGACTGGGGTTTTGTGTGGTTTCAGTTTTTGTGGATAACATCATCAACCTGAGTAGCTTAACTACCAGGGTATCTGTGTGTGTGTGTGTGTGTGTGTGTGTGTGTGTGTGTGTGTGTGTGTAATTAATTTATATGGATTATATATAATTTTAGGTAAGTATAGAATAAAATAATGATTGCTTGTTGCTTTATCAAACAAACTTGGTATTATTTTTCCATTGTTTCTCCTCCTCCTTCTGTACTGACCTCCCTCCCTCCTTTCAAGATAGAGCCCCTCCGTGTTACCACATTTATCACTTCATATCACCTATATCCTGCTTTTTCTCTTTTGCTCCCCTCCATGATACCTTTATACTTCCTTGGCTTTTGCAATTACTTGATATTATATAATCATATCTGAGGGTTTGGGGCTAGGAGCCACAGATGAGTGAGAACATGTGGTTTTGTCTTCTGGGATCTGGGTTGTTGATTCACTCTCTATAATAATCTTCTTTATGTTCATTCATTTACTTGACAATTCCATGATTTCATTTCTCTTTATTGCTGAATAATATTCATTGTGTACATGTGCCACATTTTCATCATCCATTCCTATGTTGAATGGCATTTAGATTGTTTCCATTTCCAGCTATTGTGAGTGAATGAACACTGCTGTCCTCAATTTGATACTATGAGAAACCATTATGATGGAATTGTGTAGAACAAGTATATTATAAATTTGAGACCCATAAGGAGAAAGTGGAATTTCTATTTGCATATTTTATAAAAGGTCTCCATGATTAGACTTTAGTTTTAGAGTCAGGACTTATTATCTCACCCTTCCTTGTGAAGCTTTGTGGGTTGATCTTCTTGCAGGGTGGAGTGGTACCTTAAGGTTTGCCAACAAATCTACAAATCGCTAATGTTTTAAAATGTCTCCGGATAGCATCACTAAAATAAACTAAGTATGTTTGAAAGCCAAGGTAGATATATATGAACAGATGATTTACATATTTGAGTACATAGTATTTCCATGAGGACTCCTGCCTCATCTTTTCTTTATGAAAATTTTATTATGTTTGATCTAAGAGTTTACATTGTTTATTTCTAGATATGCTAAAATCTATTATATTCTCTTCTAATCCAAAAATATATTGGCAGAGCTTTCAAGCAAGTCTCATGTTTACCTACGGAGTACTAAAAATGTCTTGCTTTGTTTTGTTTTTAAGGACCTAGCTCTTTCCTGCTAGTTCCAGGGATAGCTTTCTCATTCATAACTCAGTGAAAGGTATGTAAGATACATCTCTTACTCAGACAGAACGAAGTCATGTTCTATCACATCCCCATTTCTAAAATGCAAAGCTGGATGTGAGCATCTGTGTAAAGAATGTTTGAAATAATCCCCACCCCAACATCCCCAAATTAGCTGCTCCTGGTATATCTGCAATTGAATGCACTAGACATCGACAAAGGTGAATTAAATATATTGTATAATAAATTGTGAATCTTAGCTTTATTATCTTCAAACACTACAAAATGTAATCTTAAGTAAAAGCATGAGAAGAATTTAATTCATAGTGTCTTTAATACACTATTTTCAAATAAGTCACCTGTTTGGAGAATATATGGGAGAGACATTGTATTTATAAATAAGTAAGTCTAGTCTTTCCATAGTATGTGGCAGACACCCACCCTATGCAATGCAGCAGAGGGAATGAAAATGGCAATTGAGAAACAGAATATTAATAAGGGAATGCAAGATCACTAGAAACACAGAGGATCTGCATACATCATCATTTTGTCTCAATATGGAGCCTCTTCCTACTAACACTTGTTGTGTTCTGGATTCTACAGACAAGAAAAGAAACCACTATCCCCAGGGACTAGAGTAGTGACTAAAACAAAGCTCTTCCTACATAACATACCTTCTATCTAAGGAAACAGGTGATCAATACATAAATAAAAATAAAGTTGGTAATTGTATTTGATAAATAAGAAAGAGACTAAATGTATGGCAGCCAATAAAGTTGAAGAGAAACTTAAAAGGAAAAGTATGGAGGCCTTCTCTGAGGATGTGACACTTGAAATAGTTCAGAATAGCAAGAAGACCAGTGGGAAGAAATGGTGCAAGTATGCTAAACAGTGGTGAGTGTGAAGACTTTGAAATGCAAAGGAGCATAATATGTGTGGAAAATGCCTATATGCCACTATATACGGAGCATGGCAAGCACTGGGAAGAACAGTATAACACCCACCACTTTAAGATAAGCAGTTAGGATTATATTGTACTGTCAATGGAAAAGATGCAGTGCAATTAAGTTTATTGGAAACATACAAAGGCCTGGTAGTTTATACATATTTTAACTCAAGTTAAATCTTTCAAAAATTTCCTTATTAAAGGGTAGATGTATTGTTATCAAAAATTACCTATTTAAAATAACTCAGAATCAAATATTCTAGTTAAATGAGTCTAAAAGTGGGGTAAATTCCTTTATACGATGGTATCTGTCAGTTTTTTCCTTGCTGTGACTAAGTACATGACATAAAAACAAATCACAGGGAGGAGTTCTTCACTCTGATCACAGTTTTAGCTGTATGATAGGAGAGCATGGTGGGATGGAGCTGCACACATCATGGCAACCAGAAGGAGACAGCAAAGGTCTGGGGAGCAGGTGCAGGACCCTGGGATCCACTTCTTCCAACTGGGCCCCATTTCCTAAAGATGTTAGAACCTCTCTACCCCCCCCCACACACACTCAGATATTGTCACCAGTAACAGTTGAAACACCCACTACATGACCTAGGGAGGCATTTTGTGGACACATCCCAACAGACAAGCCTAAGGTTTGGAGGACTTCACTGAAGCAGCTGTTTTTGTGCAGCCATCATTTTACTGTCTTTTAAACCTACTCCTATAATTATGATTTACCTTCTCACCCTTCCTAGTTCATACCAACAAGTTTAAGAACCTCTAATACCTCCATCTCCAAAGGGAAAAATGTACAAAATAAGCCAATGAAACAATAAAAATAAAGTGAAATAGAAAAGGAAAGGATGAAGGGACAGCCACTAACTCTCAGCCTGTGAAACCTGGTGTTCTGGGCCTCCAGAGTTTAGACAAAATTCTCAGCTGTGGGCAGGGGTACCATACAGAGTGTTTCTGAGTAATACATGTGGACTTTGATGAAAGCGGTGAATGATGATAATAATTAAATTATTAATCACAATGAAAACAGTCAAGGCAAAATGTATGACCCCTGTCCAGCTTTCACCTGGACCCTTCAATTTTATGTGAAATAACATGACATAGGACAATTTATCCCTAGATGTGTTTATACAAAAAATGACATCCAAAATAATTTAAAGTTGTATGAGAACATTTTTACTTTGATATATATATATATATATATTATATATATGTATATATATGTATATATATTGCATATATATATATACTTTAAATAAGCTGTTAAAGAATATAGATATTTTTATTTTCAAGAAGCCAAAGCCAATATGCTTTTGTTGAAAAAGCACCTGATTTGATATTAAAAAATTCCAGTGTCATAGCTGAATAGTGGAAGATTAAAGAATGACATCACTGATTGATCACAAAATTGATATGCTGCCTTGTAAGTCCCTGTCTATATGACTGTGGCAAACCACATCAATCTTTGAGATGTGCTTTCTTATCAAATGCAGTGAAACATAAATCTCACTGTTATATTATGAAAGTTAAGTGAGATAGTTTATTTAACAACTGACAAAAGTGTTCAACCTATAAAAAAATACATCAACCTAGTAGGTGCTAACTAGTGGCCTACTATGTTCCTGGCAGCATTACCTCACTAAAATTCAGATCAGGGTCCAGGATTCAGTGCATGTTTTTGAACTACTAGACGGTGGGCAAAAAATTAAAAAAAAAAAAGCACGTCTACTACACTTGAATTTCTTAACAAGTTAATTTAATTTGGCCCTCTTTTCCATTTGTGTTCAGGACGGTAAACATTTCTAGGTGTCTCTTATATACTAGACACTATTTCAGGTTGCACAATCATTGCCTTTAAAGAATTTTAACTGTTCTACAAAAATATTCCCATCATAGATAAGAGTTAGTAATGTTGTAACAGGTCATTTGCACATGGGAAACTAGTATGCATCTAATATTTCTGGCAGAATTTGAGGTTTCCAAGCACCTCTAAGTGTTTTAGTATCAGTGAAGTGGCTGAATAGTACTTTTCAAGTTATGTGCACTATTTTTTTCTTTCTTCTTTTTTTTTTGTTGGTTTTTTGAGACAGGGTTTCTCTATGGCTATGGAACCTGTCCTGGGACTCATTCTGTAGACCAGGCTGCCCTCAAACTCACAGAGATCTGCCTGTTACTGCCTCCTGAGTGGTGGGATTAAAGGCAATTCTTTAGAGTAATGATTTTATGGTTGGGCGCCAGTACAACATGAGGAACTGTAGTAAAGGGTTTCAGCATTAGGAAGGTTGAGAGCCTAGCTTGGGGAAAAGGTGAAGATTGCCTTCTAATGGCCAGTGCACTAAGCAGAGACCAGCACAGGAAGGCATACATGAATCTAGATTTCATTTCCCAAACACATAGAAAAGGCAGCAAGATAGGTATGGCATAATCAGAGAGGAGCTTTCTTTTCCAAATTATTATTATTTTTTCCCATGGAATAGCCAGGAGAGGTCAAAGTGTAAAAAATTATAAGGAAAATTATAACTAATCCCTATTAATGATTTGATAATAGAAAAACACATTTGTGTCAGCCATCTATGTGCCATAGGCTTAGAATCATGAGAGCTGGTGGTAAAACACTGGCTGCCAGAGGCTAAGGTGTCACACATCACCTTGAGTATAGGAACAAACGACAGGTTCATAGTATTGAGCGATGTGTTGCTACCTCCCATGCTTAGAATAAGAAGGGTAAGGGATTGTGCTCTTACAAGACACTAGTGGGTAAGAATTGAGGACATACAAAGAAATAAAGAGGAGTAAATAATCCTTGAGCTAGGTTAGAAGGGAAGATAGCTGATGAATAAGCAGAGAAAACCAATTTCTCATAGTTTAGCCCTTGTGAAAGTAGACATGAGCTTATTTTTGTTTCTGTTTTCCCTAAAAGCATCAGAGTTCTGACATCCAGTTATCAAACACCTACCATGAAGCCTGTTTAGTTAGCTATCTGCCTTTTCAGAAGTATTTTAATATGTCACTTCTCTCTCTACTGGTAAGAAATATTTTAACATGATATTCAGAAATAATGAACTTTGGGTCCACTCTTCCCCAATGAGTTTAGACAAGAAGTGTAGTAGGAGTTATCTCTGTTCTTTTCTAGTAAATTTTAACTATGCTTACTAGAGTAACTGAGCAAAACCTTCTTCCATCAGTGTTGGTGGTATTTAAAACCCCTTATGCATATCTTTTTCCTCCCTGTTTGTACGTGTACTGTATTTTCCTGAGTCAGGTCAGGGAAGTCCCTATTGACTCAAACCAGGCTCATAAAACTGAATGTGTGCTTCTACTTTTTATAGGCAAATGACACAGAATGATTATAAACAATGAGCATGCCAAGGTGATACTACTAATCAACTTGTTTAGACAAACCTGCAGCTCTATGCCAAGTATCTGCCATCTTGTGAGGAACAGTTTATGTTCTTTCTATGTGGCCAGATTTTATTCCCTGGAGATTTGATGCTATGAGGCAGGAATTCAATTTGTGTGTGGTTAGGAATGATATTAAGTCCTGGACATTCTGCCAGAATGTGTCTTTCCAAACAGGTGGGAAATGAGGTGGGGTGGAAAAACTCTACAGTGATGCAGAGGGGAGACATAAATAGACTTATTTTTATTATACTATTTCAAAATTCTTCTAAAGCATTCTTCATCTGTCCAAATAAATTAGTAAGTTCTCATTTTACTTTACACAATACGAGAAATTTCTGTGTCTGCAATGGTTCTTTGTAAGCTCCTTACATATATTTCATAAAACCTTATTGGTTTATCTAGTGTGTTTTTTCCTGTTAAAAAAGTAATTTATTAGTTAGATGAATTTATCGTTTGGAAAATTTCTCTCAGGAATGAAGGTTAAAAAAAAAAAAAAAAAAACCTTTGCTTTTCTATGTAGGTCTGACCTGTTTCTGAAGTAGAGAGGAGAAAATTCAAAGTGTCTGAATAGTTGACATAGATGCAGGCTAATTTGCATGTCTAGAGTGGAAATTAGGGCATTTTTAAAAACCTTCTCAGATAAGACTCCACACATATTTTTGTTTATCTTTGTTAAATTGTTGCTAGTAAATTCTGAAATGGCATTGAATTTATTTCCTGGTCATGTTGCCTCATATCATATGTTTAAAAAAGGGGGGGCGTGTCCTTGCAAATGGTATATGTCTTTGCAGGCATCTTGATCTTCATAAAGGTTGCTTATATTAGTCATTTCAATCTAGTTAATTACCAGCAAGGTTTAAAATCTTGTGTCATGTTAATAAACAAATCTCAGTCAAACACAAAACCCTGCCAACCGAGTCTGCATTTTGATTCACGGAGTATTTCTGTCATCGACTTGGAAATGGTGACATAATGTAAGAAAAAGCACTTAGTCCTCAGGGAAGATGCTGGAAGCAAGCTGTACAAACCCCTCCTTCACAGTTAAGTCAGCATTCGGATCTCTCTTTCCTACTCAAGTCTATTTTAGCCTTCATGATACTGACTTAGTAGGATGGGAGGCAGCTCACCCTCTTCTCCTTCACATCGTGTCTTTCTTATAAAGAAGACAGTGGGATCTGGCCAATGTGGGTGTCACAGCATTAATACTTTCTAGCCCCCAGATCAGCTTTGCTTGGTCTCGGCCTTGCTAATATTGGCTTCTGTAGCTAACCCTCCTGTAACCTAGACAAAGTCTCAGTATGCAAAGGTCAGCAAAAGGAGTTGTTTAGCTTCCCATGTGTATCTGCTGGAAGATGATGAAATGCTACTACCACCATTAGATCCCTGAAGTCACGGTGATAATTAGCATGCATTTAGTCTTTCCATACTAAATAATAGCATCTATCTCAGTCTATTTTTGATACTAAACAAGTTACCTGAAGCAAGATAATATAGAAAAGGAAAGGCCGTTGCTGAGTTCATCCCACTTGCTGAGTTTATCCCACTAGAAATGGGACATCCAATCACATGTGAGTGCATGCAACGCCAGCATCTAACGAGTATATAAAATTTTGCCTTAGACTGAGAAAGAAATTAATTGCAAGAAAGGAAGTATTGCATGTGTTAAGAAAACTGAAACTTGATATTGAAAACCTGGAGGAAGTGGAAATGCATAGGTAGATATACCTGAGTGTGTACCTGGAATCCATATGCCCTACAGCAAGGCTTCAGAGACATATTATTCTGGTGAGGGAAGCTACAAGGAGCATATAGATGACGGTGACAGGTCAAAGGGGGAGACATTAAGTGATTCCAAGTAGATTGCTCTGTAGCTTCTCAGGGCCTGACTACTGACAGGAGAAACACAGGCAGTGAACTCTTAGGAAGGGAAAAAATTCTAGAGCAGCTACCATGGGAAACAAATGTTGTCTGCTGGATTAAAGGAATGCAGATTTAGGTGGAAAAGCTCCTTGTAATCAGGTGCTTACTGAGATGATGCAAGTCACACTTAAGGAACCTCATACTGGTTCATTCCCAAAATTAAGACACATGACTGTACAGTTTCTCTTCATAGGCCAGGGTTACGTGCACTCTTTCCTGCCAGCCTAGTCTCACAGCTGCTCCAGTCCCAAATGAACACACAAACGTTATATTAATTATGAAACTGTTGGCCAATATCTAGGGCTTCTTATTGGCTAACTCTGGCTTAACTTCTAACCCATTTCTATAAAAATAAGTATTTCCATGTGGTCTTATCTTACCGGACCTGCAATTCCTTTGCCCTCTACATGATAATGGCTCAGTGTCTCTACAGAGAAGAGAGCAATTTTCTGTTTGTCCTTGCTTATATCTTGATCCTGCCCAGCTATGTCACTTCCTGCCTGTCTGTACAGACCTCCAGACCTCTATGGTTAGCTAGTGGCAGTTTCTGCCCAGCTATATCACTTCCTGGGATCACATGATGACTCCTCCCTGCCTACACTTCCCAGAATCCTCCTTGTCTCCTAGTCGTACCTATCATCCTGCCTGGCCAATCAGTGTTCTGTTCAGCAACCAATAAGACAAACATATATACAGAAGAGCATTCCCCATCTTCTCCTCTTTTCTATCTAAATAAAAAGAAGGGTTTTAACTTTAACATAGTAAAATTATATATAACAAAACAGTTATCAAGTAAGAACTATAGTTACAATATTTAGTCTATTAACATTTAGCAAGATTTAAAGAAAATATTTTTATCATCTGTCCTATCTTTGTGAGTCTAAAGTCCTATATGTAACTATCTATTATCATAACTAATGAAACCATATCTATAACTATCTATCGTCAACTCCATGAAAGACCAAAGAATGATAATATATAAGCTATAGAATTGACAGAAACATCTAGATGCATGGACAGTCACCCAAAGTTTCTCTATAACATTGGGTCATCCATCTTCAGCCCATAGGCCACTGTGTGTCTGGCAGACTTCTCATCAAAACAGGAAATTTTAAACTGTCTGCCTGTATTGGCAGTTTGTCTGTCATTTTTCTCTGTGTCCTGCAGAAAGTCTTTCAGACTCCTCATTGAAACAGGAACCCTTTAAGACTGTCTTGCTTTGTAAATTCAGCAGTCACTTTCTTGTGGGTCCTGTATGTCCAATTTACAGGAACAGTAAAACAGTCTAGGCAAGAGCTGTTTCTTGCTCAAATGGCTAGTCACACCCTATTGAAAGCAAACTCCGTAATGTGTATCTTTGATGCCTGTCTTCCTCTCAGATATAATTGGTATTGCCTAAGCCATTTTAAGTGTCATATTCTGTAGGCCTTTGAAAGGTTTGAAGACTATCTATCCATCTCAAATATATCTCTGTATATCTAGAAAACCTAAATAACCTAACTATAATTTTGACTATTATAGGTGACTATCTATAAATTGTACTTAATTATATATTACATTTTTATTTTTTAATTTTTTATTAGTTCAAGTTAGGGAACAAGCTTATTTCACATTTAAGTCCCTTCTCCCTCTCCCTCCCCTCACCCCCATCCCTCCTCCCCAACCCCTGACCTACCCCCCAACCCATCCACCCTCCACTATCCAGGCAGGGTAAGGCCCTCAACGGGGGCTCTGCAAAGTCCACCAAATCTTCCTGTGCTGGCCATGGGCTCTTACCCATGTGTCCAGGGCCAGAGTGTATCCCTTCACGTGGGATAGGCTCTCAAAGTCCCTTCTTACACCAGGGAAAAAATACTAATCCACTACCAGAGGCTCCCTGGAGTGCAGAGGCCTCCTTATTGACATCCATGTTCAGCGGTCTGGATCAGTCTTGTATTGGCCTCTCAGACAGCATCTGGGGTCGATGTACTCCCCCTTGTTCAGGCCAACTGTTTCTGTGGGTTTCTCCAACCTGGTACAGACCCCTTCAATCTTCATTCTTCCCTCTCTTCAACTAAATTGCAGATTTCAGCTCAGTGTATATCTGTGGATGTCTGTCTCTGCTTCCATCAGCCACTGGATGAGGGCTCTAGGATGGCATAAAGAGTAGTCATCAATCTCATTTTAGGGGAAGGGCTTTTAGGTTATCCTCTCCACCCATTGCCTGGATTGACAGTTCATGTCATCCTTATAGGTCTCTGCAAATCTCCCTAGTTCCAGATCTCTTCTCAGACCTATACTGGCTCCCTCTAATATGGTATCTCTCATCCTGCTCTCTCTCCTCTATTCTTCCCCCGACTCAATATTTCTGCTCCTCCATTTCCTCTCCTCTACTCCTCTTCTCCTACTCTTATTGTGGCAGCTCCCTCTCCCCTACTCTCATGCTCCCAATTAGCTCAGGAGTTCATGCCACTTCCCATTCCTGGGTTCCATTTATCTCTTAGAGTACTTCATGTTTCCTAGTTTCTTTGGTGAAGAGGATTATAGGCTGGTAATCCTTTGCTCTATGTCTAAAATTCATATATGAGTGAGTACATACCATGTTTGTCTTTTTGTGACTGGGTTACCTCACTCAGGATGGTTTCTTATAGTTCCATCCATTTGCCTGCGAATTTCAAGATTCCATTGCTTTTTTTCTGCTGTTTAGTACTCTATTGTATAAATGTGCCACATTTTCTCTACCCATTCTTCAGTTGAGGGGCATCTAGGTTGCTTCTAGGTTCTGGTTATTACAAACAATGCTGCTATGAACATGGTTGAACATATGTCCTTGTTGTATGAACATGCACTACTTGCATATATACCCAAGAGAGGAATTGCTGGATCTTGAGGTAGACTGATTCCCATTTTTCTGAGCAACCACCATACTGATTTCCAGAGTGGTCTTACAAGTTCCCACTCCCACCAGCAATGGAGGAGTGTTCCTTTTTCTCCACATCCTCTCCAGCATAGATTGTCATTGGTATTTTTTATTTTAGCCATTCTGACAGGCATGAGGTGGTATCTCAGAGTTGTTTTGAGTTGCATGTCTCTCATGGCCAATGATTTTGAGCACTTTCTTAAGTGTCTTTCATCCATTTCAGATTCCTCTGTTGAGAATTCTCTATTTAGTTCTGCACCCCACTTTTTAATTTCATTGTTTGGTGTTTTGGTGGCTAGCTTCTTGAGCTCCTTATATTTTTGGAAATCAGCCCTCTGTCAGATGTGGGATCGGTGAAGATCTTTTCCCATTCTTTGTGTGGTCATTTTGTCTTACTGACTGTGTCCTTTGCCTTGCAGAAGCTTCTCTGTTTCAGGAGGTCCCATTTATTAATTGCAGACCTCAATGTCTGTGCTACTGGAGTAATGTTCAGGAAGCAGTCTCCTGTGCCAATTTATTCAAGGGTAATTCCCACTTTCTCTTCTAGAAGATTCAGTGTGGCTGGATTTATGTTGAAATCTTTGATCCATTTGCACTTAAGTTTTGTGCATAGTGACAGATATGGGTCTATCTGCAATCTTCTGCATGTCCAAATCCAATTGTGCCAGCACCATTTGTTGAAGATGGTATCTTTGTTCCTTGTATAGATTTAGCACCTTTGTCAAAAATAAGGTGTCCGTAGGTGCATGGGTTAATATCAGAGTTTTCAATTCGATTCCATTGGTCTGTCTGTCTATTTTTGTGCCAATACCAAGCTGTTTTCAGAACTATGGCTCTATAGTAGACCTTGAAGTCAAGGATGGTGGTGCCTCCAGATTATCCTCTATTGTAAAGAGTTGTTTTGGCTATCCTGGGTTTTTTGTTTTTCCATATAAAGTTGAGTATTGTTCTTTCAATATCTGTGAAAAACTGTGGGATTTTGATGGGGATTGCGTTGAATCTGTAGATTGCTTTTGGCAGGATTGCCATTTTTAATATGTTGATTCTACCTATCCAAGAGCACGGGAGATCTTTCCATTTTCTGGTATCTGCTTTAATTTCTTTCTTTAAAGTCTCAAAGTTCTTATTGTACAGGTCTTTCACTTTTTTGGTTAGTGTTACCCCAAGATATTTTATGTTGCTTGTGGATATTGTGAAAGGTGATGTTTCCCTGATTTCTTTCTCATTGGATTTATCATCTGTATATAGTAGGGCTACTGATTTTTTTTAGTTAATTTTGTATCCTGCTACCTTGCTGAAGGTGTTTATCAGCTGAAGGAGTTCCCTGGTAGAGTTTTTCGGGTCACTAATGTAGACTATCATGTCATCTGCAAATAGTGAAAGTTGGACTTCTTCCTTTCCAATTTGTATCCCTTTGATCCCCTTTTCTTATCTTATTGCTCTAGCTAGAACTTCAAGTACAACATTGAAGAGATTTGGAGAGAGTGGACAGCCTTGTCTTGTTCCTGATTTTAGAGGAAACGCTTTGAGTTTCTCTCCATTTAGTTTGATGTTGGCTATTGGTTTGGTGTATATTGCATTAATCATGTTTAGATATGTTCCTGTTATTCCTGTTCTCTCCAAGATTTTTATCATTAAGGGATGCTGGATTTTGTCAAAGGCTTTTTCAGCATCTAGTGAGATGATCATGTGTTTTTTCTTTTTCAGTTTGTTTATATGGTGGATTACATTGATGGATTTTCATATGTTGAACCATTCTTGCATCCCTGGGATGAAGCCTACAGAAAAATCATGGTGGATGATTTTTCTGATATGTTCTTGGATTCGTTTAGCCAATATTTTATTGAGTATGTTAGCATTTTTAAATGAGCTATATAAGCACAATACCTAAACAAGAGGAGAAATATACTTATAACAAAATTGACCTTAAATTTGTATCAATAAATGAAAACCCGTACCAATGCGAAATACTCTTTTCTATATCATTTCCCCCTTTTTTTTCTTTAGAAGGTGATTAATTGTGCTCATTAACCATTTATAATAATCCAATTTAAATAAAAACAAACATTTATAAACAATATTTGAAAATGTGGGAGTCGTTCTCTCCAAACTGATTCCTGATGTTTGGGGCATGCTGTTTGAGCCATGATAGACCAAAATACTACTAGCTGTAGTATTTTGTGATGCTGCATAGTCCCAGCTGTCTTAGATGTTGGGCCATTGCTTCAGGGGGTCTTGCTTTATTAAACCATATTAGTCTGGAAGGAATCCACAGCTTTATTTTATAAAGCCTCTTTTCCAAAGTAACATGTCCTTAATTTTAAATTTTGAATTCAAGGCATTTTTAAAATACATAAGTTTGATTAATTTAGCAGTATTGATAATCAAAAATGTCTTTTAGCAATTGTTACTCCTTTCCTAGCAATTAAACAATTCAAAGACAACATAATAACATATAGCATCCAGACTCTCTGTGTGCTTTCCATCGTTACGTGGCATTTTTATTACTCTGTTTCTTTTACTTTTATTTTTTAATTTTTTGAGACAGGGATTCTTTGTGTAACTTTGGCTGCCCTTGAACTCACTCTATACACCAGGCTGGCCTAGAAATCACAGGGATCTGCTTGCCTCTGCCTTCCTGAGTGCTGGACTAAAGGTGTTGTGCCTCCACACCCAACAATGTATTTTTTAAAAAATTATTTTATCTTGTTTCCTTTTTATCACAAGCATACCTATATTTTTAAATACATTGCAAACCTTTTAGAGGTTTTTCTGTATCTGAATCTGTCTTTACTGTAATTTTTTATCTTTTTCTGGCCACAAGTCTTTTATCTGCTAAACAGCATTACTAAAATTAAAGAGACGGCTGTTTTAGCTGCTGTCTTTCTAAGATGGTGGGGTACGATTTCTGCCAGCACTGAGAGCTGTGCTCACTGCCTTGGTCTATGCTGCCATCAAGCAGCATAATTATGGTGGCTTGGAGATGTGATCACTTCCATTGCCAGCTGCTCCCACACAATATTCAATTTTTAGCAAGGCATCTTAAAAGAGGCTTGCAGGATTTTTTTCTTTTCTTTTCTTTTCTTTTCTTTTCTTTTATTTTCTTTTCTTTATTTTTGCTGCTTATGACAAGTCATAAGCAGCTCCCTTAAAGGAGCTGCAGGAATCTCTGCTTGTCTCTAGTAAAACAGAGCCCACCTGAGAAAATGCTGCTACCAAGAAGTCCTGCTTGTCTCTGTTCTTTTATTTCTAAAATCCCTTTTAAGCTTTTGTCATTCTACCTGTCAAGGGTAGGTAAGCTTCAGGGAGTCTCTTTGCATTGTCTGCCTTGGCAGGGGGTCAGGGCTTGCCAGGACTCTCTGCCCCAAGCACATGGCACCTGGGTGGTGTAGCCATTTGTCCAGATATGTTTTTTTTTTCCACAGAAATGGAATGGCCTTAAAGTTATTGAAATCACAAGAAAAACTTTGGTAAAGTTTTTTAGGGTTTCTTT
Organism: Cricetulus griseus; assembly: GCF_003668045.3. Taxonomy (NCBI): domain Eukaryota; kingdom Metazoa; phylum Chordata; class Mammalia; order Rodentia; family Cricetidae; genus Cricetulus; species Cricetulus griseus. Next base: position 160,741,812 of record NW_023276807.1, read on the forward strand.
GTGTTGATTAGAGGGATAAAAGAAAAGGTAAAGGACTAAAGTAACAAAGAGAGGGAAAGGGAAAGAGAAATTTGTCTAAAATGAGAATGTCTTGAGAGAGACTAAAAGTTATATAAAGAGTTATAAAAGGGTCAGAGGAGGATGTGAACTGTTTGCTGTTGTTTCTTAGGTTAATTCTATTTATTTCTCAAGAAATTTGTGTGTACTGGTTTTGTTAAAAAGTTCTATCTGTGTTTTCTGAAGTTTTGTTACAAGCATAGAGCTAATCAGAAAGTGTGGGCCGTACCATTTTGCAGCCAGTCACATGGCAAGCTGGTCACATGGCTGGCTGGTAGCCATTTCCTAAGTTAAGAAACATACTTGGAGGGCCATCTTGACTGAAGGTGACCACATGGAAGTTAGGAGGTAACAACAGACATATGAGAACATTTAAATTTAGATAGATTTTTATATGATGATTCATGTACCATCCTATAAATAAGTTTTTTTTTTAAATAAGATTTAAAATGTTAATGCTTCTATATACAGTTATGCTAAACTTTGTAATTTAACAGTCACCTAGGTAATAATGTTTTTACAGATATAAAGGATATTTTATTTTTGAAATTGCAAAAAGACATCAAGGGATTTTAAATTTCTTTTTAAGAACAGTTTTTAAAATGTTTAAATTTATAATGTTATAGGATATTTATGCTTTTAAAATGTTTTTTATTGTTAATGCTTATACTTAAATTAAAAAGCTAAAATTCAAAGTCATAGCCACAGCCAATGGCCAACAGCTTTATAACTAATATAGTGTCCACATGCTTCTTTGGGGCAGAGAAGGGCAGTAGGACCAGCAGGGCCAGAAGTTCCCTACAGATTTAATAGACAATGAGCTTAATGACATGTCAGTGTTACTGCAATCTAACATTCCTGAAATTGCAGAAGCAGCACTCCTTCAAACCTGCAATTATAATAAACAAATGAACACTGGTCATCACAGCTTTCTAGTGTTCTACCAGCTCTGAGTGTTTTAGATTGAACACTATGTTCAGATGAAGCAAGAGGTTTTCAGGTTTCAGTCTATTCTAGTTTATTCTGTCTCATAAAACGTTCACTTAAATGCTTCTGTACTGTGAGGGTTGTCAGTCAAGAAGAATGAAATCTATAGAATTAATGGTCATTTTACCTGTTTTTATGTGATGGGGAAACTGGATATGGCTCAGCTTTTCTGTGGATAAAGCCAGGTTATTGTCTTTCAGCTTTACTGCAGATTCAAGTAGAAACTGATGATGACAATCAACTCAGGAATGGGCAGGCTTTGGAGACAGAGCATTAGTGGGTTTGTTTCATAAGGAAGAAAGAAACATAATTTGCTCTCCATGTGTCCTGCCAATTGCTTTAAGTAACCAAATAAAGATCTCAACAAAGCAGCAGAATCAGGAGTTGAAGGCAATCCTCAGCTAAATAAGTTTGAAGCCAACCTGGGCTATATGAAATCCTATATTACCTATATTAAGAAATCATTGAGCTGTAGAGATGGTTCAGAGGTTAAGAGCACCAACTACTCTTCCAGAGGTCCTGAGTTCAAATCCCAGCAACCACATGGTGGCTCACAGCCATCCATTGTGAGATCTGGTGCCTTCTTCTGGTGTGTAGATATACATGGAAGCAGAATGTTGTATACATAATAAATAAAAAATATTTTAAAAAATCATTGATTTAGAACAAAGGAGATTGGAAGCTAGAAAGATGGGTCAGCTGCTAAATGTACTTACTATTCCCACAGAGGACCTGGCTTTGGTTCCCTGCACCTATCACAACTCAAAGCTACCTGTAACTCCAGTTCCACAGTTTCTGCCCATCGTAGGACCCTGGGCACACATGGTGCACACACATATTCAGACACACAAATATGTACATTAGATCAATCAACAATCTTTAGAAAGTTTTAAAATTGAAAACACACACACACACAGAGAGAGAGAGAGAGAAAGAGAGAGAGAGTCATGAGAGTTGATTATTGCCTATAGGTCCCCTCTGAAAAACTGCAGGCAAATGCTGTGTCTTTTTTGAGTCACTGAGTAACCCTCTTTAACAGAGTCTTGTCCTTATCACACAGCTTCCAATATTACATTGCTGTCTCTCTCTGATAAGAGCCTGATGAAGCTTGGAGCAGGTGGCATACAGTAAGTTTGATGGACTAACCTGTAAAGTGTCGCACTTGCTTGTGCTGACAATCTAGTATCCAGCACTCTATCATCTATCGAATCTAACTTCAAAGGAAACTAGGAATTAATTACTCATGTGCCCAGGAAAAAGGGTTTGGAAAGATTCTGTTCTACAACCAGTACTATCTTGACTTCTGAACAAGAAGTATGACTACAGCAACCCACAAATAGATCTCAAAACAAAGCTGGCTTTGTCTAGCCCAAATGGCCACAAACTTCTTGCGAATGCTTACTGATTTCCTTCTAGTTAACTTTCATTTCAGTACATTTTATATCAACAAACTTCACTAGCCTGATATACAACAAGTGGAGGCTGTTATGTATAATTAGAATACGCTTTGTCGGTGCCACTAGAATAGATGACCCTTTGGAACAAAGTTGGGTGACACAAATCTTTTGTGGTTAATACCGGACACAAAGCTTCATCTCCATATAACTGGCAATTGGGAAAATAATAAATGCATTTGGATAAGAAGACATGAGTGAGAATATCATTAAGGGAGAGAATATTTAAAATTTTTATTCTTATTTTGCTACTGCTGGGATATTATTTATGGAATTGGTAAAAATCTCTGGTTTCTTAAGCAATAATACAGAGCTCTCTGGTGTGTTTAAATGCTTAGGTTAAGGTATGGGAATGTAGTACATGCCTGGGAAGGAATGTCCAAAATCCAGTCTTTATTTTCATCATGATTATAATTTGATTTCAGAATGTAGGCTCTCATAAGCAATTATAGCCAGATGCATTCTTTAAAAAAGTCATCATTGTTAGCCTGGGGTTTCTGTGTCTTAAGCAACTATTGTTTATTTTTTCTCATATTTAAGACTTAGATTTATGTGAACATATCTAAAAACATTTAAAATTTAATTAAACATAAGATGTCTCCCAAATCCCTGTATTGTGTAGAGATTAAATGAAAATATCATTTATATTAATCTTGCCCTCAACTTCAAAGTTTCAAAGAATGAAGGATTTTGGTTTTGTTTTGTTTTAAAATCAAACCCAAGGTCTTTGAAAGGAAATAAGATTTTGAAACATATTCGAAACTTTTACCTTTTTTCCTCACCGAATAAATTTCTTATATACAAACATGGACATTAACACCTGAAACTATAGCATATACAGAGAATGTTATAAAAATTCAATTGATGAATTATGTAGTTTATATTGAGTAACAAAATTGTGTGAGTGTGTGCATGTGCATGTATGTGAAGTGTGTGTGTATGCTTGTATAGGCATGAGTGTGTTTGAGTGTGTGTGTGTATGCATGTGTGTGTACATGAGGTGTGTTTGAGTGTGTCAGTATGTGTATGAATGTATATGTATGTGAGGTGTGTTTGAGTGTTTGCATGTGTATGTATGTGAGGTGCTTTTGAGGGTGAGTATGCATGTGTATGCATATAAGGTTTGTTGAGTGTGTGTCTGCATGTATCTGTATGCAAGGTCACTTTGAGTATGTGTGCATTGTTTGCATCTATTTAACAAATTTGTAAGACTCGGTTTCTTACTTTTGCTTTGTTCTAAAATTATTTGTTAGAAAAATACTTATACTCTGAGCTGAATCAAATCTGATTCAAAATCTTATTTTCTTCAAAAAGCCTTGTCTTTTTAAAAAGCTTTTTTTGGGGGGGTGGGAGGATTTATTTCTACTCATAAAACTGATAAGGCAATTTATAATACCTACTAAGTTTTCTTTATTTTAAGAAAATTGATCTTGAATTTTAACAAGCACAAGTATTAACTGGGCAGTTTATTAAAAGTTTGCATTCCTAATGAAATAAAATTAGATGGGAATATATATTCAATTCAATATATATTCAGTTTCTCATAAGCTTGGTTCATGATTACACATCAAGAAATGCTGCCTCAGAAGACATATAAAGGAGTTTTTGTTGTTGTTGTTGTTGTTGTTGTTGTTGTTGTTGTTGTTTTGTTTTTGTTTGTCGAGACAGGGTTTCTCTGTGTAGCTTTGGAGCCTATCCTGGCACTCGCTCTGGAGACCAGACCGGCCTCAAACTCACAGAGATCCACCTGCCTCTGCCTCTGCCTCTGCCTCCTGAGTGCTGGGATTAAAGGCATGAGCCACCAATGCCCAGCACAGGAGTATTTCTTATGCTATTTGTTTGCTTGTTTTTACATCTACTCATGTACATATTAGAAGACAGTCTGAGTGAGTCATTTTTTGTTTCTTTCCTTCTGCCATTTGGGTTATTAGGATTGGCAGCAAGTGCCTTTTGCTTTCTGTGCCATTGACTGCCATAAAAAGAATATTTGTCTGTTGGAATGCTTAACCTTACTATTATAGGAGGAGATATGTTGCTCCTGAACTGAGTACATTATGCTCTTTACATTTCATATTTAATTTGAGGTGCATTGCAACATATGGAGACCTTGACCAATACCCTCAGCTATTATTCTTTTAAGCATAAAATATGTGACATTTATATCAAGGGCTCTCCAATTCTTGGTTTTGAGCCAAATATGGCATTAAAAGATGTATTGTTTGAGTATATTTTATATTTTGAAATTGCTGAACACAAAGGAAGAATACCTCATGATTACTGAAACTATACTCAAATCTTAGTGTCTATAAATAAAGTTATATTTTAACACTGCTATGATCATTGTTATGCATTACTTAAGGCTATTTACATATTATAAAGCAAAGCTACGACTGAGACAATATAGGATGTCATAGTTTCTCACAACTGCTCAGTCTCCCATCAAACATAGCAACACAGTTGTAATTCAAGTGTCTCAAATGCTACATGTATTCAGGATGAAACACAGGCTAAGTTCTGTGTTTATTTTACAGTGCCATTGTAGCTACACTAAACTAAAATAGTATATGCCAATATCAGGGTAAACAACTAAGTGTTTATCACAGCTTTTCGAACTCATAATATGCTAGTCAAGAAAAAAACTAGAAAATTTAGATTATCTTTTTTTACAATAGTATCCATATAAATTAAAAATTCAAATAGAGACACAATATTTATGGGTAACTGTTTGGTTAGTCAATCAGGAAAGTGATTTGGTGATTAGAATTAATTGAAAGATGATTGATAGTAGAGATTGAAAACGTATTTCTACTGAAAATAAACATGGTGGTGGTGGTGGTGGTGGTGGTGTGTGTGTGTGTGTGTGTGTGTGTGTGTTTACTGGGGATTGAACTGAAGATTTGCATATTCAAAGCAAGGATCTATGACTGAATCATATTTCCAAACCAACAATTTTCCCTTGAAGTGAAACAGTAGCTCAAATAATGGAGATTGTTGGGAGTAATAGCAATAGTTATTACGGGACTTAGCCATTTGAGGGGTGAACCACTTTCTCTTTATTCTGTGGATGGGAGACCAAAGAAACAATGCTACTACCTACCTAAGAAATTCTTAGTGAAGCAATGAATTTGTCAGGATTGCTTACAGATGTATGAGTGAGGAGTTACTATGGAGAGCATGAGTGATTCAGTGGAAGCCATATTATTAAAAAACACCTCAACATGGATGACAACTCAGGATATCTGCACCCTTGGAATGTCTTACACGGCTAGCTCACAGGCTGCTCAGCCCTCCTTCCTTAACAATTATTTATCATTTTTAGAACCCTCGGAGGGACCTCATGACTCTTGTAAATTTTAGGAGCTTCTTGAGTCTTGTAAGCTTCATTTCCTTCCTGAGCCTCATAAAGTTTGTTTACTTCCCAAGTGTAATGAGTCTCCATCTTTCTTCCAGAAAGCAATACTTCAGTTCTGAAGAGAGTGCTTCTTCACTAGAGTAGTTCATTGAAAAACTGAGCAAGAGGCTTAGCATGGTTTCCATGGCCCTTGTAGGTCAACACACATGACTGATGGCTGACATGCTTACTTGACAAGGCAACCCTGAGTATAGAGTTACTGAAGAATTAGTCCATATAAATAATTTCCATGGGAGGAAAATAGGAAATGAACCATTCTCAATTGTGAAAACTAACTCAATGTAACTGGAAGTAGCATTAGCTAAAATGTTACAATTGATGGTGTCAAAATATACAAGGAGAAAAAGGACTTATAGAATTTACAGAGCATATGAAAATGATGAGAAGGTGTACAAAGTATTCTTCGTGAGAAATTTTGTGGTAAACAGTTTAGTTTACTGTGCACTACTTACACAGCTGTGTTCATTCATACTTATGGACTTAACTTTGTCAGTTGTGTGATGTTTTGTCAAAAGTAGAGATGGTATCTCAATACCCATTATATACTGCTGTTGTTCAGATTAGCACTGATCAGATGTGATTGTATTTTTGAGTAAAAGGAAGATCTAGTCTCAACACATGTAAATGTGTGACTTTGGACAGCTTTTCTTTGAACCTATGAATATTTCTAATAGATTTAACTTAAACTTATGAGAAAATGGTAGTTACATGTGAAAATTTTATTGTGTAACTTAAAAATTTGCATAATTTGGATCAAATGTATTACTTTTTAAATGGTATTTAACAAATTGTCACAGGAATGATGTCTCAAGACAACACTCATTTATTATCTCACAGCTTTGCAGGCTGAAAGGAAGGCATCAGCCAGGCAAGTTCTCACTGCAAGGCTCGGGGGGAAATCTATTTCCAAGTTTGTTCTTGTTGTTGGCAAGATTCAGTTGCTTTCAATTGTGGGATAGGAGACCAAGTATTTTCCTTCCTGGCCACTCTCCATAGGCCACTTTGAGCATCTCAAGTTCACTCACATATCTTCCACAGGGTGTCTCCAAGCCAGAAACAGCACATCAAATCCTTCTCAAGATTAAGGTCTTAGATTTTTACCCTCTAAGACTTCCAAACTAAATTAAAGAGTTTCGAGGCACCTCAAAATTCCAGCCCCGTCCCAGTCTCAGGGATTATGCCAGGTGTGTTCATCTATTTATGCATTAGCAATGACAATTCATGTGCCACAGTGACAAAGCCTAGAAACTTCCAGGCAAACTATGACACTCACTCTTGGAAGTCATCTTAGAATTCTTCCTCATTCCACACAAATCATGTCAAACTCATTTCATCCTTTTATTTGTGTCAAAGTTAAAATGAGAAACCTTCACTGACATTCAAATTTGTACATTTGTTCCTGAACTCAAACCATCGATTCACCTTGGGTATGGGGGGGGGGTGGCAGGAAGAAGGGCTGTAGTGCAATCACAAAGGGAATTTCCATGTGTACTTAAAAACTCATTTATGTATGCCATTGAGAAACTTCCACAGAATCTTCAATTGGAAATGATTAATCTTCAATGTCATGGCATACTAAAAGGAAATTATCAAGAGAAGAATGTAACAGAGTTCTATAAATGTCTTCCAAGCAATGAATATGCTCAATTAAAATCGTACTCTTTTGAACTGATGTGAGAGCTTGGAAATAATTGTGTCAAAAAGTGTTTTTGAATAGGAAACAGAAGTGTCATTTGGATCAGGTGAAGAAATGAGTTCCGCAGGTAATTTTGGTGGTATACCTTTGCATCCCAGTTAAGCAAAATGTTATTCAAAAACCAATGAAGTTTTCCATTCATGTTAGCAGCCTGTACCATGTATGCATGTTTCTAGAAGATGCTACATATAGGGCTGGCTATAGATCACCCTCACTGGGAACAACTAAGTGATTTCTATCTTCAGTTTTTTCTATTACTTTTTAACTATTACTCACCTATCCAATCTTTAACCTTCAGATTAATTAATCTTAACTATAAATGTCATGCTGTGGGAATTTGGCAATTCCTGTATTATTCGTGGTGTTAAAGTGTATGATGAAAAAGAAAGACTTATTTCCTGTTCTCCTAAATTACATTCAAGTTTGGCAGGCAAGCTAGACACAATAAAACTGAGTAAAATGAAAAATATGAAGCACTAATGATTTGTAGTTAATGATATTCATTTAAAATACTGTTATTTTTTAAGTCGAGGAGTATTTCAAATAACATAAATGTATCAGTGAACTAAAGGCTTCCAAAAAATCACATTTTCTATGGCACTCCCATTCTACTAGGAGAAAACAAACAAGAAATATAAAAATAATGGATACTCAAGTTTACTTATTTCAAATGCATATGGAAAGCTTTCCTAGGAGCCTAGGTACTGCCATTTAAATGCTGAGAGCTATTTTTGTAAAATAACAGAGGTTTTTCTAATTAAAGTGAATGATGTGTGCAATGACCTGAGGAAGAACTGGTTTTGTTTGATGCAGCATTCCTGGAACATAGTATATACAGTTTCATAATATACATACAGAACATAATATACAGTTTCACAGTATATTAAGAAAAGAGTGCTGCAAATAAGGAGGGAAATGAAGATTATTCAGGACATACCTCAATTCAAAAAAAAAAAGATGTATTCTACATAAGCCATTAAAGGATGTCAGTTCTGGGATGCTATCAAGGATCTATGTGATGAGAAAATCCTTCCTTAAGTCATTAATACCAACCACCACCACCCCACACTGTTCATTCCTTTGCTCAGTGGTCTAACACAATAGCCTTTCTTCATTATCCAAACAGCCCCCATCTATCTATACTCTGTGTATGTACCTATCTGCACACTTCTTCTTTGTCTTGAAGATTCTTATATCCCTCTTGCTTCTGAAGAAACTTCCCTCAGTACCCTCTCAGACTTAATTCTGCATTAGCTGTCTTCTTATTGACTCTCTCCTGAGTCTGTTAAAGAATTTAGTTGCCTCCTCTGAAGTGGGTTCTTCATAGCTTTGATGTACATGACTTTCCTCTGATCCATGTTATGTGTTTGGAGTAATTTCTAATAACTTGAACATGATTTTCTAAGATAAGACTTGGAATATTATTCATGCTGACATACTATCCTTCTTTCCTTGTGCCTAATACATTGAAAGAAGTCAGAAAAATGCTAGCTGGATTTCAAAAATGAAATACTTTATTTACTGAAATAGATTCAGTTATTATTATAACAGTGTTATGCATACTTGATTTCTAGGAGTCTCCCTGGCAGATTTACAAAATTAATCACTTTCGCTGTTGGAAGCATAATGATTGGGATGCATGTTTTTAGCTAGATTTTTTTATTCTAATTATTAATCCCAACTCAGACTAGGAGTCTGAGTTCTGAAATTTAGCTGTGAATTACAAAGTATTTTATAAAGTACTATGACTGAATGCTGTACTTACAAGACCTATTTACTTTTAAATATAAGCATTAGGAAAATGACTGATAGTACCCAGTTAAAGTCTAGTAAGCCCAGAGTCCCAAGAATTAAGTGCTGGTTTCTTTTGCTACTCGTGCCACACAGAGGCCAACTTTCTTCTATTTAGTGTAAAACATTTGATCTATTTCTTGTGCTTGATCCAATGTCATGGAAGAGTGCAAAGGGATCAACCAATGTTACATGGTTGAAGTAAGTGATGAGTACATGGCTTCAAGTATTTTAGGAGCATGCTCACATTTTCCTCTCCACATATCATTTCCACTTAAATAATGCCCATGTTTGTTTAATGATGGTCTTAGTTCTCTGAGTTGGTTCATGTGACATTCAGAGCTTCAGTATTATCAATTCATAAAACATTAACTCCCATACTTTAACATCTCCTGATTATTAGCCCTGGATTTTAATTGCCTCCAACTATTCCTCCCTGTTCTATCATGTTATCTACCTTGCTTTGAACTCCTGCTTTTTGTTTTCTCTGCATGATTAGACAGTCATCCAAGCCAGGCTTTCCCACTGCTATTCCGATGGCCTCTATTTTATTGTATACCCTGTTGGTCATTACCCTTCATTTTAAAGTCATCTGTCATCCAGGGTACAGATAAGCTCCCCATTAGTATATTTTAACACTACACTTTCTATAATATGTGTTTATTTGACAGTGGTCTTTAATCCCCCTTTTGTCTTAGGATAGAAAATAAATTCTGCAATTCCAAAAGTTCATTCAAATTCATGCCTTTTATGTGACAGTATTTTTGTTATTCCCAACTTAGAGTACTTTAAAACTACAATGATTCAATTCATATAGGTGCCTAAATATAATTATTCCTGTAGCAAACTCAAAACTGGAGCAAGTGAGTATTCAAGTTTAGCTTAAGAAAGTAATAGTATGTTTGTAATCATTTCTGAAACTACGGTGTTGAAGAATCAGATAAAAAGACCCTTAAAAGCAGAGAAATTCAGAATCTCTGAGGGGTATTTTGGGTTCCTCATAAAAATCATAAATCTTGAGCTGTTATCCATGAGGGACATAAATTTAACTTTTAAATTTAAGGCTAAAACTATTGTTCTAAATTAGGTTATCTGGAGCCAGTATCAATAATTTTCAAGAATATAATAAGCTCACTAGGATATCCAGTTTGCAGCCGATGGCCAACAAATCCGACTCTTGGCATGGTTGTCAGTTAGACTATTTCAGGTTTATTCTCTCTCTCTCTCTCTCTCTCTCTCTCTCTCTCTCTCTCTCTCTCTGTGTGTGTGTGTGTGTGTGTGTGTGTGTGTGTGTGTGTATGTGTGTGTGTGTGTGATTTACATGGCTTTATCAGTTGATGAATATACAAGGTTTTCCTGCTAGAATTCTAAGCTCCTTTCTCTCTGGGGTGTGTGATGGCTATTCTTGGTTGTCAACTTGACTACATCTGGAATTAACTAAAAGCCAAATGGATGGGCACACCTATGAGGGACTTTTTCTTAATGAAGTCATTTGAAGTGGCGCAACCCACTTTGATCTGGATCTTTGAGGTGATAAGTTCCACCTTTAGTCTGGGCCATGCTTTCTGCTAGCCTGAATAGAAGTCATGGAAGAAGAAAGATAGCTTTCTCTTTGCCTGCTTGCTCTTGCTCTCACTAGCAAGTTTCATTACTTCACTGCAGTAGAGCCTGTTTCTCCAGGATTCCATATACTGAAGACCAGCTGAGACATCCAGCATCATGGACTGAACATCTACTAGATTCATGGACCTTCTTTTGGTAGAGAGCCATTATTGTACTAACTGGATCACAGCCAGTAAGCCATTCCAACAAATCCCTTTAAATGTGTGTATATGTGATTTAGACATATATGTATATTCATTATGTGACATAATGAGTATATATACACATAATAATACAGACATATTATCAAATACAGACACATATACACACACTATAAAGTCTGTTATCTATAAGCTAGAAACAATGTAGCATAAACAAGGGTGGCATCTTTGGGTCTACTAGGCACAGTCTTTCTGACTGTTGAACAAGAGGTTTCTCTTGATACATCAACACACCTCTTCATCCAGACTGCTCTCCTATTTGTAAGAGTATGAGACTAGGTACATTGCTTCAGCATTGTTGGGGCATAAAATACATGTGAGAAAGGAAATAAGAGAAAGAATTGGGTCACATATTTAATGGGACCCTCTTCTTTGGAATATTTGTTCCCAATTATAACTTTGTTTAACTAATATGAACACATGTCAGGTGATATGTTAATATAGGAACAGGTTCAGAAAACATTCCTAAGACTTAGATTGTTGTGATTCCTGGAAAATGTTTAAAACCTACATATCTCAGTCCTTCTATGTAAAGCAGAAATACTTTTGGAATTAGCCTTCTCTAATGTAGCAGTTTGATGAGTTTAGCTATGAAAAATTCTGTGGTAATTGTAAATTATATAATAAATGTAATGAACTAACACAGCTGCTAAACCAGCAAGTCACCTCAGAACTGCTGTTTGGTACTTAAACTAATAGCATAATGTACAGTATGCGTGTATGCATACATATGTTATATATAAATAAGATATAATAAATAATATATAACTGACTTGACATTATATCTCTGACAAGCAACACAAGTTAATAATTACTAAGTACTATCAAATATACTTGAACCCCAACTCGAGAAACTAATGTAAGACAATGAGCACTATAAATCAAGACTGAGCGAAGTAAGACAGCAACAACAGTGCAGGGGCTGAAAGGAAGTCAGCAGGTGAGAAACTGAGGGTTTAAAGAGCGAAGGGAAGTCAGTAACCAGCTCTCTCTAGGCCCAAGCTGTCAGAAATGTGAGCTGGGAGAGAAGTTTATTCCAGCCTTCTCAGTATTTCAGTGGAGGTTCTATTTGGTCCCTGGAAAGTAAGTAAGATGCAGAAACTAGAAGTGAAATTTGCTTTAGTTTTGTTTTTTGTTGTTGTTGTTTTTGTTTTGTTTTGTTTTGTTTTGGAATTGCAGCAAGGTACAATTTGCTGTTGCAAAAAGAAAGCGCTGGCAAACCCAGCTAAAAAACTGACTCTGATTTTCCCCTCCTCCAAGCTGCTGGATGGCTAAGACAGTCACCATTTCTCTGACCTTTCACATCTGCACTGTTAAAATCCATATGTTTTAAAGCTGGTTGCTGCCTAACTCAGTAAAGTGTTAACGTATAGTGCAAATTCCTAAATTTGCTCCCTAGAACCCAGGTTTAGATAATGATGATAATAATAACAACAAAAACAACAACAAATACCCCATTTACAGTGTCAGGTGCTGGCAATACCAGGAGATAAAGATAATTGGATCCCTAGTTGTTATTGCTCAGACAGCCTACATTACTTGGTGAGTTAAAGGTCAGTGAGAGAAATGTCTCAAAAAAAAAAAAGAAATGAAGGAAGGAAGAGAAAGAAAGAGAGGGAGAGAAAAGGGAAGGAAGGAAGGAAGGAAGGAAGGAAGGAAGGAAGGAAGGAAGGAAGGAAGGAAGGAAGAAAAAGTGAATAAAGGTGGATGCACCTGAGGGATGACAGCTTAGTTCGACCCCTATCCTCTGCACAGAGATGTGTCTACACACAACAAAGTCAGTGGACTAAAGTAAGTTCTTGTTTGTTTATTTTTGTCAGTGATAAACACAGAAGAGTTTTAATCCAAAGATTAAAAGCTTATCTTCTCAGACTCCACCAAGTTTCCCCTTCTCCACTTCAGCCTCAGTACTGGCTTGATTGGCCCCTGGCTGCCTTTGAACTTGAGACCTTCCTACCTTTTCTTTTATTGTATTTTCCCTACTCTTAATTCCATGTACATTCCATATGATTATGTGATAAATAATACTGGCTAATTGTCTGTACATTCCTGTGCTTGCAATTTCAAAAACACATTTTAAACCTGATAACAACTTATAGGAAAGGCAGCATAATGTATATTTTTACAGAGGAGGAAACTAGGGCCGTGAATGCTAATCTGAGAGGCCAAAAAGCTTGTGAGTTGTAGGGACAGCATCTTCCTTTATACATAAATGGAACCAAGGCCAAGAGTCCTCCTATCTCATGTAATCTATTCTTTAGTTGCTTTAGTAAAACAATGTAGATGTGCCAAAGGGCACATTTATCTGGGTGACAGTCTCATCCAATGCACCGTTATAGTTTGCAATTATGCTGAGACTGTCACTTTGCTCAAGAGGAAGGTATTTCAAGATTGGATCCCATAGTGGTATCAAGAGAATTGATGCAGGGGGTCCTTATGTATGCTGCAAATATGTGTTGCCTTTATTAGTTGATGAATAAAGCTGTTTTGACCAATGGTCAGGCAGAATATAGCCAGGTGGTAAATCCAACAAAGATGCAGAGAGAAAGAAGGTAGAGTCTGGGAGATACCATAAAGCTACTGAAGGAGTAACATGCCAGAACATTGCCAGTAAGCCATAGCCATGTGGTGATATATAGATTAGTAAAATAGGTTAATTTACTTGTAGAACTAGCCAGTAAGAAGCCTGAGCCATTGGCCAAATAATTTTAATTAATATTAAGCCTCAGAGTATTGTTTTATAAGCAGCTGAAGGACCAGGCAAGACACATAAAAGCTACCAACTACAGAGAGTGATCTTAATAATGTTCTTTACCCAAATGTAAGTTCTTTGAACTGATTCTGCTCTCTAAATAGACTAAATTTTATAATGGGAGTTATCAAATATAAAGTTCTATTTGTATCTGCATTTCTAAACCCTTTCTGCTAAATGTAACACCGGTTTTGCTCAATTCTAATGTCAATGAGAAGGAAAAATTAGCTATCTAGTTTCAATGTGCCATCATTGTTCCCTGTGAAAAGTTGAACCCAGGTAAGTTCTGATGGGCTGAGGAGTAGGGTTTACATTCCCATGGCTACACACACAAGCTTCATAGATGAGCCCATTGGAGACTAATGGTGCAAGTCCAAAACAGCATACTCCCTTTATGTACTTCATAAGGCTTTTAGTTACTACCCTACAGCTGTCCTGCCCTCAGGACCATCCCTCCGAGTCTCTACTCCTTAAAGTTGTATCTGAGTTGTGACCACTAAGCATAGTAAAGAACGTATTCCTGTTAATATTATAAAGCTTAAAAAGCCACGACATGACAAAGTTTCAATAAAGCTTTATCTCAAGAATAAAAAACTTCAGATAAGTACTAATTCTGGAAGCTAGTTATATGTGATAACTCAAAGTAAGATAAAGGGAAACTAACAATGACAATATTTCTTTGCTACTAGCTTAGGCTTGAAACCTTGGCAGGATAAAAAACATCTTGTTTTGACTTGAGCAAACTAAATTTGTAAATCTGTAACGGTGACTAATTTATGATCCATACCAAACAATTTCACATTGCTTTCATCACCAAAATGCAAAAGTTGCAAGCTTCCAAGTCAGCACCTAAGTAAGTTGGAATAGATCTGAAGTTGATTTAAGATTCAGACCTATAAATGACTAATTATGCCAGAAACTCTGTGTGCTAATTTTAAAGGGGGCGTGATTTTTGGAAGTAAAGCAACTGTTTAGTGCGATGTGTATTATTTCTTCAATGATTTTTGTTTATTCAGTTAATGAATGTCAATTCATAAACAGACTCCAATGAAGTTGTAATTTAAGTGCTACCACATATCTACCAGACTCTTCCAAAAGTTGAGAAGTATGGTAACTTGTCTTATGACTATGACAAAATACCTAGGGAAAAAAATCCTTCAAGGAGAAATGTGTATTTGGAGAGTGCAGTCCATCAAGGTCTGATTGTATTTGTACTTGAGAAACAGAGGGGCATGAATGCTGATATCAGTTTACTTTATTTTTTATTCAGTCTAGGAACCCTGCATATGGAATTATCCCACCCACATTTAGGATGGGTCTCCCCACCTCAATTAATCTGGAAACTCCCCTAAAGAGATCCTCAGGAATTTGTTTCCATGGTGATTTTAAAGTCTATCATATTGACAATGAGACGCACCTTCACAGTGGTGGGGGTGGTGGGGAGGTGGTATTCTTTCATCATCTCAAACAGAGAAACCTACCCAATACTAGCATGGTGTTGTGTGCTTGACACTGAGGACCAGTGGTGGACCAATGATTGAACAAGAAGTCAAGGGAGTGCCAGGGGTGATTTCTGAATCTGATTTATATGATGATATAAATATAATATATAATTATATCTGAGATGGGATGAGCTACATTCTAGCAGGGCAGAATGAAAGGAACAAATACACAGAAATGAAAGTCCTTAGAAAAGACTGTAGACAAATTGGCACAAGATGAAACTTACCCAGAGAGTTGGACTTGTACACAGTGACTCTGGGTAACTGGACTGAGTAGTGTAGTGGGCCAAGGAATTGTTGTCAGCCAGAGAATTGCACATGGAGTTATGTTGGCTGCACATTGGGCAGGAGTAGGCAGTTTTATAAATTATCAGGCTTTAAGGCAAGACTCCAGAAAGAATAAATATGGTCTGAACTAAGCTGTTGTTGCTCCACTGTAATCCATACAACATTGTTTTCTAAATATGGGGAAAAGACACTAGAGGAATCCCACAAAAATTATCACCAAGAGTAACATTAGTGCCAGCATCAGTAGCAACCAGAATTTACAGATCCCTTGCTCTGCACCAGGTCCCTTACATACTCCAGTACAACTTGACTCTGTGATGCCGGTCCCCTGATTAGTACTGTGTTTAGAGAAACTCAGAGCTGAGCAGCACATGAGAAAAGACAGAAATCTGTTTTGGTACTACGATCTTAACTAGTGTGCTGTCTATGAACCAAAGCTTACTTGACTCATAACTTCCTTAATTTATAAGGTTAAGCATTCACGACACAATCAAGGAATGGTCTTCCAGTAGGATTTGAATGTAATTCTCTTGCAAGAGAATCAAAAGGATGTGGTTTTTGTGAGTGTTTTTGCCTTTGCTTGGGGGGAGGGACTTAAAATTTCAGTGTGCAGCTATTTTAATGCAGGTTTCAACTCCAGAGGAGGGGCTTGCTCACCCCTGAGAAGAAGTGAGCTACTCAGCACATGATACTACATTTGGGAAAGAGCAGCTTCCCTCCAGTACATCTTGCTGCTTTACCCTTGCTTTTTAGTTGATTTACTTTTTGTTTCTCTGAAGTCTTTTGAAGCTGATTCAAATACTTGTTGGGTAGTTTGTCCTCCATTGACTGTTCTCCTGGAGCAGTGGTTCTCAACCAGTGGGTCTCAACTCCTTTGGAGGTCAAACAACCCTTTCACAGGGGTCACCTGAGACCATCAGAACACACAGATATTTACATTACAGTTTATAACAGCAGCAAAATTATAATTACCAGGTAGCAGTGAAATTTTTATGGTTGGGTATCACCATAACATGGAGAATTATGTTAAAGGGTTGCAATATTAGGAAGATTGAGATCCATTGCTCTAGAGGATTGATTTAATATAAAAGTGAGGAGGACCAAGAGGAGTCAAGAGGCAAAGCCAGAGATGCTTCCAAAGTAAGTGGAAAGCATCACCTTCTGAAAAGATTTTAGCCTTCAAATAAGCATCTGATGTGATGATGAGTTGGGTCTCACATCTGGTGGATTTTCTTCAAACTCCATCCTCCATGCAAGTTTGTGGTGATTATATGACTTATTCTGTGGTGAGGCTACATGGAGCAAGTGTTCTAAGTAGAGGATGAATGTCGTGAATGCTTAACCTTATAAATTAAGGAAGTTATGAGTCAAGTAAGCTTTGGTTCATAGACAGCACACTAGTTAAGATCATAGAACCAAAACAGATGTGTGGGCAGTTAGAGCTCTCAACTCCAATTCTGAAAACACCCAGAGTTCTATTGTATCCCTGTGAGCATTGGCCAACTGAGTCAATTCCTGAAACACCGTTCGATGACCTGGGGTCTCATTCTCCTTCAGCAATGCTTAGAAGTGACTCATTTTCTTACCTTGCTTTGTAGCCTTATCCAGAAATGTGTCAGTTCCCATCAGACATGTCTAGAACTTGTTTAGAAAGTAAAACTGCAATCATCTTGGAACTTGAAATGGAGATACAGTTTCAGAAGAAATGATTTTCTTCGTGTCTATGGCATACTACACTAGTTTTAGAAATCTACCCAGCCAAATTCTGACACTGGCAATTTTTGTGCTGCTCTAAGGAAAAATATCAGTCTCGACACCTGACAATTTCTTACAATCACTCTTAATTTAATATCTTGTTTTAGAGCTGTATGCAGTTCATACTGCATTCCATAAATTTGACTCTTGGCAAATTTAGAAATACTGTTAATCTTGCTAAAACCTTATCATTTTACAGGTAGTCCCCTGCCTTACCTAATTCATCACTTTCCCCTTCTCAAAGGCGATGAGACTTCCTGTACAGTATAACACAGAGGACAGATATTTTGAAGGTGTTCTGATCAATCTAAACTAAGAAATAGGTGCTTGAAGCTCACTGTATATTCATCATGGTTCTGAAACTTGGCTTTGTTATTGGGTGGAGCACAGTGATGAAACACAAAGCATTTTGCTGCCTTTGTGTGACCCAATTTTGTTTAAGAGAAAGGGACAAAATGCCAAGTCACCTTACCTCAGCTGTTTTGATCTCTCTGCAAATCCTGAGAATGCTCAAGTCTACTTGCTGCTGATAATTACAGAGCAAGAAATTCTTTCTTTTGACCAGAAGATGTGCTTTGCATTTTGTGTTGGCATAAGTTAGTTTGTTTTTGATGTGGAAACAGCAAACATTTTAGTTTCCTGAGGCTGGTCATAAGCATTACACTTCTGAAAGACCAAAATGAGTCAATAGTTTGTGTTGTAAAAGAAACACATTCCAATGGTCATCAATTTATTTAACATGGTATAAATAAAATAGTTTTTCCAAACCAAATGAAACTTATTTTAAATGTTTAATGTACACAGTTTTTTTTTAAAAGTGTATATTTTCCCCAAATATTTTTAAGTGAATAAGCCTTGGCATTTCTCTTGGCAGCTTAGTGTTTGAGAAGATTTGAGTTTTTGATCTTCATTTAATTGTGAGGAGTATTAAATCAGGAGTCTCAATGCCAAGCAATATGAAGCTCTAAAGGCTGGGTTTAAATGAGTTCACCAAACCAAAGATAAAGATAAATAGGTGTTTTATTGGGGAACAAATTACACAAATAAGAGTAAATAACCGCTGCGCCTTCCTGCTCCAAAAGATGCAGTCTCTGTCCTTCTGATGCTCTCCGAGGCCCAAGAGAGCTTCCCCCCCGCCCAGATACCCTACTTTAAAACACACCTGAAAAAAATCCCAAAGAGTGTGGCCACTTCTTGAGTTCACTGGCAAGGCAAGATGCCACTACAAAGCTCCATGTAACAGCCAAGTCCAATACAACTTACATCAAGCCTTCTTGGGTTCCCATATGCATATTAAGGCAAAGATTTAATGTGAGCAGTTATTCTTCTGTGAGTACCTGACTCGGTTTTCATTACATCTGAATCTAAACATAATCTTATAAATTGAGGAGGATAGTTAATTGGGTTGAAAGAATGCACAGGTCCCTACCTATAAGTTATATAGCCCTGTGAAAAGAATAAAAGAAGAGCATAGGAACAGTAGCTCAGTAGAATAGGAACGGATATGAAAACAGAGGTAACCATGCTGACAAGTCCTTTAGTATTTTATTTGTTCTGTGAACATATTGTGATTGATTGATATGTGTGGGTATCTCCAGTGGTGCCAAGAGAGATGTAAGGCACGTACTATTTTCATTTTGTATACATGGAAAATGGTACTTTAAAGATTTAAATGATCTGATGTCTAGCAGCAAGTGGATGTCAATGAAAATGACACTAAGACATATTCCATGCTGCAATTAGGTCAATTTGGGTTTCAGTGTAAGCATTCATTGGTGACAGAGTCCATCCATGAAAAACCACCTAGAACATCATTAAATTGCTGCCCCTTTGTTTAAAGCATTTACCCATGGTGTGCAAGCTCATCACTTTTATATGGATCTTGGTTCTTACACTGACAAACTTGTCTCCAGTTCCATCCTTTCTAGTCTGTTTCTTTATACTAAAAGTGAGCATTATACTCCTTTATGATGGAAGGGAATTACTTGACAAAGTACCTAGCCTTGCATGTGATTGATTTTCTACAATCTAACTTATGGGCTCTAAATATATTCACATTCAGTGTACTGCTATCAAGCAGAGAGATCAGACTGGCTCCCAAGCCAGACCACTTGGAATGTCCTTGAACATCAGTAGGGATTGTCAGTGATAGAGGTAATGTCCATTACTCTGTCTACTACCTCTAAGTGTATGAGCTTGCATGTTCTCTGGTGTTTGCCACAAACACATAGTCTACAACTTTCTCCAGACTCACACTTAAACCTACACATGTATTATGGAACTTAACACATTTACTTCATATTTATTCAGTAGCCAGTGTTGTGTTGAGCCACCTGCTTAGTGCTAAAGATATTGCAATCAGTAAGACAAACATGTCTCTTGTATGCAGTTTGAAAAAATGAAAAGAAATTAAAAAAATTACTATGAAAACATGCGGCATATTCTATGGTAGAGGAAATTGGAGTGAAGGGCATAGGATGACTTAGAAGAGTGCCCAGCATAGATAACAGGGGATGGTCCAAGTTTGAAAGTGAGCATGTGCAAGAGAGAAACTAAGGGATGACTTAGGATGATTTTTAAATAAAGTAAGAGAACCAGAATGTCTGGCAATGATTTTTTCCTGTGTACTTCCAGCTTCTCCCATGACATTTGAGATACACAAAGTCATATTTGAATGCTTT
Source organism: Cricetulus griseus (assembly GCF_003668045.3). Taxonomy (NCBI): domain Eukaryota; kingdom Metazoa; phylum Chordata; class Mammalia; order Rodentia; family Cricetidae; genus Cricetulus; species Cricetulus griseus. The sequence continues at coordinate 160,762,010 of NW_023276807.1, forward strand.
GTTGTGACCACTGTGTGTTAACTGGAAATAAATTCAGGTCAGCAGAAATCACATATGACTACTCTTTCATTCCAAATGCTGGTAGACAAAACATCTGAAGCCTTCTGTTCTCCCAAACTATGTGCTTGAGGGATTCTTAAGTTGTAGACCTATGTCTTAGGATCATTATTTAAAAAGAAGTAAAAAGTTCATTATATAAGAATTAATTGGATTGATATTTAAGCACACTGAATTAATACTGACAGAACTGCTGTATATTGATTGTGAGCTGCGCCAGGAACATTTTTCATATTCATTGGTTTCAAACTTTTTTGTTTTTAATTTATAATCAGCATATAGTGACAGTGCATGCTATTGTTAGTTTTAATCTTAACAGCACAATAATACTGATAGTGATCCATATTTTGAATCAGTACAAAATGAGTTGAGAGGAAACTAGTCTATTTCTCATTATACTTTCTTCATCATAAAGTATGTTCTTGGAAATGTTGGATATGCACATGTGTGCTATTCACAACACTGGGTATCCCCATTTTCACAAACATGTTTTCATCAGTAATCACTGTAATTTTAAGATCTCTTTTAGCATTACAATTATAATTACATATTTTTTTCAGGTATCAATTCTTTTCCTGGATCTTTCTGTAATATTATGCTCATTAGAAGTAATACCTAAAACTTGATGAAGCTGAAGTGTGTTCAGAGGAAGGCAAGAAAGAGTAAGGAAAGGTGAAAACTGTACATCTTCTGCTACCAGTGTTTGGCAGGACAGTTTTTCTGAAGAGACTCTATGGGACTTTTGAGAAACATTCATGGGCAGCCGGAGCATGTTAGAGTATTATACTGAAAAACATGCAAGCAAATCATGAGGATTCTGGTGAATACAACCTCAGGGCAAGGAAAACACAAGGGACTACCATATCCCTTCTAGGACAAGGTCCCTATTTCCAAATGTAAGCAATGGTAGAGGGAATTTAAGGAGTTTAATGAAGGGAAATAGACTATTTGAAGAGCAGTAAAAAAAAATGAAAATTACACCTAAAATATATTTTAAAGGTCTATTTCATAGTAAGTGACAAAGAAAACATCCATGTGTCTCATGAAGGAAAAATACTATGAAGGCATGTTGTCCAATTAAAATCATAAATTTGCAAGCTATTGACCAAACATCCCTGTACCTTATTTAAAAATAATAAAAAAATAAACTTGTTAGCTCAGAGAAGAAAAGGGGGGATTAGAACTACATAAGTCCTGAGCAGAAATATCAATAAAAATATTACGTGTGATATCAAAGGTGAGTATTGAACTGATACCAGGGAAGGACCCAAAGCCCTGAGTCCATCACTAGAGATAGGACAGTAAAGCATGGGGATGGAGAGCTCTACAGCTATTCTGAGCATGGATGCTATAGAGGGTAGAAAGGCAAGTAAAGGTGGTGAGAGTCTCTCATGGCTTAACAACACTTGGAGAACTTTAATGTCTCATTCAGGTGAAGCTGCAGAGAACTATTACCCTGCCCAGAACAAGCAGAAGAATGATGGAATATGTAGGGAAAAATGGTTGCCATGGCATCAGATGTCCAGAAGCAAAGGACAGTGGATCCCAAGGGACAGGAAATAAGAGGTGTACTGTGCGGTTGTTTAAGAACACTCCCTGGATAGTTTCTAGGATGCACTGAGAGGAGGCCTGGAATCTGTCATGATTGAGTAGCATGTGCACCAGACAGCAGAGCAGACTAGGACAAACTTCAGGGACACAGAACACATGAGACCTGTCGAGGACCCACAGAAAGTATTGTGCTTACCATACTTGACACATGTGTGCATCTCACTTGGGATGAATAAGAAAGAGTGATTGCTAGTGCAAACATAGGGCCACCAAAACTGCATCAAAATTTTCCTAAGCCACAAAGCAGCAGGTGCAGTTCTGAGGAGTTTTCCCTCAAATGTAGAAGGAATTAACCATCTGAGTAAAGACTGTGGTTCTGCCTAATAAATGTTAAAATCAAGACCTGAATGTCTATGATTCCAAGTAACTGGATCACACCAAAGGAAAAGAACTCAAGAATATTAATAGGAAAACATAAATAGCCACTATCCCCAAAGACAAAATTCACAGTTTTAGCAATTATTGTAAAGGAGAAGCAATAGGAAGATGTTACCCAGAGGAGATTCCAATGAATAAGAAACAAATTTAAACAGAGCCAGGGCAGATGATCTACTTTGTTCCCAGTCCTATTAAAATAGTTATTATAATTATATGTATGTATCCAAGAATTTGGGGCATAAGACAACATGGTAAGCAGTGAGTTAGAAGCTATTTTAAAGGGCCCAAATTTAATTTTTATCAATAAAACTATAATTGAAGTGAAAAATGGGTTAACAGTAGAAATTAAGGAAAGATGAGGAGTTAACTTGCAGAATAGCAAGAAAATGTGTTAAAAATTAAACAAAAGAAGAAAATGTATGTACTGTCAGTGAGCTAGAGCCTAATAGGCATGTATGCATGAATTGGGAGGGGGCAGGAGAGACATGGGAGATCACTTCTCTGGACTGGAGTTGTGGTTGGTTGTGAGCTAATGTGTGTGTGCTGGGAACTGAACACAGGTCTTCTACCAGAGCAACATGTGTCCTTAACTGCTGAGCCTTCTCTCAAGCTCCTTCAGTCTCTTATTTTTAAATAGCTTCTGCATTCTAGACACACTATCTGTCTTACTTTAAACCGTTTCAGTTGTGGAGGAGGGTTGACATTTTCCTGGTAGCAGGGAAGTCTGAGGGTAGCTGACCAGACTCACATAATTTTCAAAAGTATGGTCCCCATTTGCTCTCACCTCCTGGATCTGGTGTTCCTAAGGATGGCATGTTTATCCTTTCTGCTCTGTTGTTCAAGGTTCAAAAATCTCTTTAATGTATTCCACAGATTTATAGGTGTGGTGATTTGAATAGGAATGTTCCCCATGGACTCATGTGTTTGAATGCTTGACCTATAGGAAGTGGCACTATGAGGAGGTGTGGCCTAATTGGAGGAAGTGCGTCACTATGGAGGCAGACTTTGAAGTTTCATATACGTTCAAGCATATGTCCAGCATAGGGTCTTTCCTTCTGCTGCCTGTGGATCAAAACGTAGGACTCTCAGCTCCTTCTCCAGCACCATGTCTGCCTGCACACCACCATGTCCCACCATGATGATAATGGACTAAACCTCTGATACTCTAAGTCAGTTCCAATGAAATGTTTTCCTTTTATAAGAGTTGCCCTGGCCATGGTGTCTCTTCACAGCAATAGAGACCCTAACTAAGACAATAGATTTTCCTGGTTTCTCATTCTCTCATTTTCTCATTGCCCACCTAGTTCTGCACTATTTTTTATCCCTTGGTTGCTATTTCTTTAGTCTTTCTAGCAGGTAGGGGCAAAGAGATCTTTTCAAAATACCCCATGTAATTGAGAGCTTAGATTCTTACCTTGAGACACAATTAGAATTGTGACAGGTATCTTAAAGCTACCCATACTATTTTAGTAATGACTGTTTTTATTTATTTATTCTATTATTCTGGTACAAGATTACTAATATTTGGTAAATATTTATATTGAATGAAAGAAGAAAATGTATAAGAAAGCCTTGGATTTATTTTATACTTATTAAAATATACTTAAGCACTGGAAAATGGACCAGTAGATAAAGATCTTGAAGACCCAAGTTCAGTTCCCCATAATCCACATTCAGCTTCGTGAACTAGTGCACATTTGTAATCTCAGTGACCCTAAGGGTAGAGAAGAGATGGGATAGCCAGCCTGGTGCATGCCTCAGCTAACACAAAAGAAACCCTACCTCAAGCAAGATGGAAGGGGCAAATCAACAAAAGGGAAGGCAAAGATGAACCTTGAGATTATCCTCTGACTTCTACACATATATTCCTGCACTCACACACATGAATGCACACATATACATATGTACATATGTATGTGTTTCTGTATATACTTAAGTTAAAAAGAAAACAAATACAGTTCTATGTTCAAAGTGGAATGAATAACCACCAATTAATGAGAATGGAAAGGAAAGGGGGCATAAGCCATATCAAGTAGAGATGAACTTTCCCTCATACTTCATGAGTGCTGAAATGTGTTTTGAGATATCTTTCTTTGTAATGTTTCTGGCATTTCACACCCATAGCAGATCAACACAAGCATATGTTCTTTCTCTGATTTTCCATTTCTTCATGGACTTAAACATTGTGGAGACTGGCTGTATTACTCACCACTGGTGGAAGAAAGTAGTTGGCTTTGCAAATGATTTAAATTAAATCTGATATTTCAAAGACATGAATCATGTTTTTACAGGGTTGCCACAATACCCATGAGACATTATCTAATCAATGGGATAGGGGTATTTGTTTATAAATTCGTCTCTACACATCAATAAAGACTTCTCATAATTAGGGTTGCTTTTCTATTATTAAAACAACTTAGTTCAGAGAAGAAAATCTTGTTTTCCTTTCTACACTCCACCTCATATGAACAGCAAAAGTAAGTAAAACCCAAATAAAAGAAAGCAGGTCTTCATACGTTGGGGTAGTGATCTAAATATACCAAGATAACATGTAAATATTTTAGGGGAAAGATTTCCTTTCAATGTCAAAGAAAGTCTATGTATCCTTCCTAGGGGATATATTTTCATTTCAGCTCACTAGTAAGTTATAAAAGAGTCCAGAATTTCAGGTCATTTAAGAAAGATACCTTATGCCCCTGCTTTTTCCCCCATTTTTAATGGGGGAAATGGACATTTTTAAATGGCTATGGTATTCAAAACTTACTAGACTATCTTGATAAAGCATTTTTTTTCCTTTTTAAAAAAAAATTAAGTTAGAAACAAGCTTTCTGTCAATCCCAGTTCCCTCTCCCTCCCCTCCTCCCCTGCCCCCACCACCTCTCTATCCTATCCCCTCTTTGCTTCCTAGGGAGGGTGAGGCGTTCCATGGGGGATCTTCAAAGTCTATCATATGATTTGGAGCAGGGCCTAGACCCCACCCCCCAGGAGAGAGGGAGTTTGATAAAGCATTTAACTAAACTGTGTTTCATTTTTTTCACACAAGCTATGATTTCATTTTGCTTTGGGGGTAATATATGACAGAATAAGCCATGCAAAGACCCTCAACAGCAATGGACTGATGATTCAAACTATCTGAGTTCAGATCTTGATTTCAATTTCACCACTTACTGTTTTCTGGAGCCCCTTCCTTTTCAGAGAGCTTTTAGTGATATTGCTTGTGTGCAAAAATAAAATAAAATAAAATAAAATAAAATAAAAATAAAATATAACAGGCAAGTGAGAAGGGGAAGCATCAAGCATAGTGTCACTCCCTGTAAGGACTTACTAAGTAGACTCTATTACTTACTATTGTAACCATAGCCCTCCATTATTATTGTGAAGAGAGTTTATTTTGTTTTCCAAGTACAATCTGTTGTTATATTTGGGACAGAAACTCTTGAATTTCTGACCCTAGAATTCCCTGTGAAAATATTTTTCAGAAGTAAGTGTAAAAATAAATACAATGTTTGGTGAGAAATATTAGGATTTTATTCCAACTTATTATAAAGTGAAAGCAATTTTAATACTTATGAGACTATAAATTCATGATATGCATTAAGTGTAACCAACTTTCCAAATACATTGATGTTTTTAATTTTGTAGCCGAAGAAAAATTCAGATAAGCTTATGTATCTAGTGAACAGAGAAAACATGATGTCCAATTCTGAAACCATGAATTTCACTGATTTTCCTCTAAATCTATTACAAGGTAAACAATGAAAAATGGTGCACTGGGATTGGAGAGGAAACTGAACTCAGTATTTCCGCTGTTCAAACTTAAGGAATTTTCTAACTTAGAAGATTTGTTACACAGAATAATTAATGACATCATTGCCAGCCTCATGTTGCAAAACTTAGAGATTACTCTTTCAAAGATTGGAACTTTGGGTTTAAATTTCAAGTCAATAAAATTTAGCACCTAGCTTTTTTCACAATTTCCAAAACTAAAAGCAAAAATCTCAAAAATAAAAATACTGTCAGGGAGAAGAATATTACTATAGATTCTTTTAAATTAAAGGTTATTCTTTAGGAGCCCTATTTACTTTTCTGCTGTCTTTTTTTTTTTTAACCTTATGCTTAAGCTTCTTCAATTTACAGCCATATTCTCAATTGATCTCATCAACTTACTGAGGAACTGGAGAGCTAACCTGCACTAACCTGAGCTAACCTGTGCTAACCTGAGCACTTCCTTCTTCCACAAATTCCGTTTTCGGTCACAAAATGAGCTGCACTCATTTTCTTTGTTAAGAATCTCTCAGTTCCCTCCTCTCTCTCCATCTTGCATGCCTATACCTTAGTTTTTTGTTTGTTTGTTTGCTTGTTTTTGTTTTTTGGTTTTGTTTTTTGTTTTTTGTTTTTGGTTTTTGGTTTTTCAAGACAGGGTTTCTCCTTGTAGCTTTGGAGCCTATCCTAGCACTCGATCTGGAGACCAGGCTGGCCTCGAACTCACAGACATCTGCCTGCTTCTGCCTTCTGAGTGCTGGGATTAAAGGTGTGTGCCACCAACGCCCAGTTTCTACCTTAGTTTTTACAGAAATCCACAAAAGGAGGACTTGGAGAAACAGCTGTCCTTGCCACATGCTCTGGGTAAACTCTCTCCACATGGATTCAGTACTTCCTCTAGAAAATTTAACCTCCTCAGCATACATCTACACCCCTCAGGGAGAGAGTTGGGAGGTGTGTTATCTGGCCCCATTGATTTGTACTGACCTGCCCAAGGATGTGATTTGCAGTTTGCATCAGTGATATCACCAGGTTTTAAATGAGCTCTGCCTAACAGCTTTCTGTAACCTACACATAACAAAAGCTTTCAACCCCTCCATTCATCATTGATGAGGTAAATTAATTTGCGTTAACCAAGCCAGTGTCTCATTGAGGATGCAGGGAAATTCAGATTTTATTGTTGCTTTATTTCTTTTAATGAACAGGTTGGGTTTATAGAAATTAAAATGTTGAAATGCAAATGTATTGTGCACTTTAACTCTAAGTAAATTTCTGAGGTCCTGATGTAGCCTGCAATGTAAAGCTAGGAGTTTGCTCATTTAGGAAGGACAGTATTTGTGGGACAACTTGGTTTTATATGACTCCAAGCTAAACGTCCTTTTGGTTGCTTAGTACCCAGCTTTAGTGACAGTACCTTATACTCTGTCTATGAGTGAAATCATTTGCTTGTTACTAGGAAACCTCTCTTGAGTGTCCCCTAATGATCCTTGCCCCCAATGGCTTTGTACATAAATAAATACCTTTACAGACTTTATTCTATGAATCACTTCTAACAAAGTATGACAGAAAATCATAGTCTGTTAGTCTTGATATTGGATCCTAAAATAACAATGGTTTCCTTTCTGGGCATTTTCCTAGGTCACTCACTCTAAAGGAAGCAATATGGGGTCATGTTCTCTAGTGTACTTGGCAGTGGGTTCTTCTTTCCCAGTCTGTACTCACTGACCAAAGCCTGGAGGGACTTCAATCCAACGAGAGACTTTTAATTCAAGGTACCAGGATCTCATTCTTGACTCAGAAACTGTGATTGCGTTTGTTGTTTTAAACCTAAATTTTGAGATTTAAAGCATTGATGACGGATGCAGTGTCCCTTTTCCAGCATTCACGCTGACCTTGCTTATACACACAACTGAATGACTGAACATCTGACTGTGCTCAGACACAAGCTGTTGCTTCTTTCAATTTCTGTGGTTGCCTCTGTCCCCTTTTCTCAGTGCCTATACTTTCGCAGCCCCTCTGAGAAAGTTTCCTGAGAATGGAAGCCTAAACAGCACTTTCTTCCTATTGCTTCAGGGCTTTGTACCTACTGTTTCTTGGCCATCTGATAGCACCTTGTAAATATTTGACAGACAAGACAACTTACAAGCAAAAGCTAACTGTCTGTCTCTTTCCACGGAGTATGGGTTTGAAGGTGACACCTAGTTTTCCTTATGGAAAAAGAAAAAAGAAAAAGAAAAAGGAAAACTTAGTGAAGGCAGCAGGTGACTGGTTTGTTTATTTATTTATTCTTACCCCAGGAAAGCTTTAACACCAAACCAAACCACACATGGAAAGTGCTATACAGTGATAGTAATCCCCTCCTGCTAAAATAAACGTTAACTGAGAATCCGTGGGTAAACATATACAGGCACAGTGAAGTCTCCAGATCGGCTGTGTTTAAAAAATGCCCACTGGCAAGTTTTCCTCACAACCCCCACCGACAATAAAAGGAAAGGCATGAATGCGGAAATGCACTATAATGGCTTGTAAACTAACTTTGGAATTGCATGGACTCTAGCGTTCTGGTTTCTATTGGGCCCACTGGCCATTACCAAGCTTTAATGGGTGCAGGTGCAGCAGTTTCTTAACAAGCTTTTGTTTTCACTTAATCCCCTTATCTCTGGCTGTTACCGATGCAACTCCATCTGCTTGTTCTCCCCTCCTCCGTTCACTCGTCGAGCTCTGTACACAAACTAGATTTTCTAAGAGAAAGAAGAAAAATTCCCAGTTTTACCACAACCAAATAACGAGTGCCTCTGTGTTATTGAAGTTCAGTCGCTGGAGTTTTCTGGGGTGGTCTGTGGCTGGGTTGACGCTCATCAACCATCCCTGCTTTGGGTTGTGTCACAATTATCATCTGCTCTTCCCCTAACGTTTGCATTCTCCAATAGTCTCCTTGTTTTTCTATTCTTATCCTTCAGTCTGCAACTCAGCCCTTTGTTGGCTTATTTTTAAGTATGATTCTTAAGTTATCACTTCTGTCATCTCATTATAGGATACAGATTGACTGACTTTATTTCTATAACTTTCCTAAGTTTCAGTCCCCCTAGGCTAGCTAGCTCTCCTTCATATGCTGTGCAAAGGTTTCTCCGTGTTGAAAAAACATAATTATGTATTTTGAATATGGACACTCTCAGCAGGAAAAGAACCAATCTGATTGGAAATGTTCCAGAAAGGGTGGGATATTTGAAGGAAATGATTCAGTTTCATGGTTTTTCCTAGTAAATCCTGCTATTTACTTGGAGAAAAGCCACAGGTACTCTGGGAGTTTGCTTTGAGTCTCACATCCCTTCAACTATAGGAGGCTGCCCACTGTTTCAGGTGCACCAGAAGACTGGATTTCCATCACACTTTCCCTCTAGTCCTCTTTGAAAAAAGCCTTCATTTTGGCTGGAAAAATACAGGCAGTGCTGGCACCCACAGGTCCTGGAGAACTCACCTGAGCTTCCCTGCTGGGAGAGCTAGAGAGGAGCCCTTTTGAATGCTCATACTTTGGTTCTCACTGCTCCAGTTGAAATTAAAGAAGCAGAGAAGAAATGGTCCCAAATGGTTCTTACCTTTCTCTATTTTCACCAGACAAAACCCTCAATCTTTTGCAGGAAGGTCTTCCTCCAGTCTTTGCTGGCCTATTTTCTACTTAATGTCACGTATGGCTCTCAACTTTGGCTCACAACTCTGCAATCCTTGTGCTAGAAATGTTTATGCAACAGATGTTGGTTAGGAAAAATAAGCCAATAACAGAGCTATATATAAAATCATTACCTGTTAAAGAGTCTTGAACTAAAATTAGTGTTGTTTTCTACTTCTGATGACCATAGCTATTAAAGTGCTATGCATTTGTATTCCTAGGAATACAAATATGAACCAATATGAAGTGTACTGTCACTCAAAGAGAAACTAGAGTTGTTTATCATCTTGAGGTGGCTATAATTTTGAGAGACGATAGAGTGTATTTTATGTATTAACTTGGGATCTATCTATCTCTATATATCTACCAAGTACACACATTATAACCTGAACCTAGTAATCATCTTACATGTAATTTCAAGTTGCATGTATATAATTATACAGAAATATATATTTTTAATAATTTATTAATAATTTAATAATATATTAAAATAATAATATATATATTTTAACAATATATTTAAATAATATACATATTATTGAACCCAAACTGAAAGTCCATAAATCTGTTTGGGACTTAAATGAACTCTTATTGAGCTCTAAGACCATTTTTTAATGTATAGCTAAATATTAATGAATACATACTGTTGTCTCAGCTAACACAAGTCATCAAACCATGGATGAGAAGTATTTAGAGGGTGTTCTTGTAGAGAAAATAAGCAGTATCTAATACCTAGTAAAAGAAATGTAATAAAAGAAATTACATTTAATCACATATCCATACAGAAAACATTACTCATTCTACTCTAGTATTATCTTGTAGCATAATACAAGTCATTTTTTGAAATGAAAGTTATAGTCTGGTATATAGACCTAACTCGTTTAGTGATCAGTGGAGCTGTTTTTATTAGATGAACAGTAATCAAAAAAGGAATTGTTTTTCTACCAATGACATATTTCAAAGATTATAAAACTTCACATGTGAGGAAGATCAGTTCTAGCTGTAAACCAGAAAAAATCAAAAGTTAAATGTTGCTCTTAGTTTAATTTGTTAGCCTCAATGCCCTATGTTTGAATGCTAAAGGCAATACCAATTTATAAAGACACAGACTCAATATTATATTCTACAGAAAATGTCACTCAATTAGGCAACTTATTCTTATAGGAAAAAATAATTCATATATATATGTAGGCAATGTTGTTTACTGAAAAAGTGGTTAGATGTGTTAGGAAAATACAGAAAATGTCCCCATAGTTGACTTGGTTCCTCCAAACACATACATTATAACTTGAACTTAGTAATCATCTTACATGTAATTTCAAGTTGCAGGTATATAATTATACAGAAAACATGCACTTAAATCAAGAAGGATGTGCTGTTTGCATAACAAGGTTTTAACCATCTTCTAAGCCTTATTTGGTTTTGTAATATTTTGGGATAAATAGACTAATAACAAACAGTAGAATGCTATTCCAATTTCTAGTGACTTGTCTGGTTTAAGTAGCATTGCTTATTTCTCAAGTTCAAAGAGCCACTTACATTTTCAGATGAGGATTTCCCCCCTGTTTTTCAGCAAATAAAAGATAAACTTGAAAGAACACAGTGCCCTTAGAAGTAAACCAAGCCATTGTCTTCTCATTTGGGAACATTTGGAATAAAAACACACAATTAAAAAGTGCATATTAGTTTTGGAAGACATGTGTCTGAGAGGCAATAGGATTTTTATTGTTCATAAAGGAAATCTTGATTACGATTTTTGTTTTTGATTGGATCAAGAGGCATCCAGAAGATGGGTGAAGCATGCTTTGTGTGTTTGTAGGATGAACTCAAAGAGAATTTGATCATGATGGCTTTGACCTAATCAGTAGTTTAATCCCTCTATGGTTATAGAAATTAAGTCACTTGAAGGTGGTAGAACTGTAGAAGGTGGAGGCAGGTGAGGAAGCAAGGCACTAAGGTCGGATATTCAAAGGATTTGTCATTGCTATGCTTCCTTCTGGTTATTCCTTTGGGTTTCTTAGATGCCATGAGGTAAACATCTTTCTTCAACCACATCCTCACTCCATGACATCTCTGCCTTGCCCCAGGCCTGAAAGCAATGGATTCAGTTGACAGATGGAAACTTCTGATGCCAGGAGTCTAAATAAACCACCTCCCTAAGTGCTTTTTGCAGATATTTTGTAATGATGACAAAAACTCTGAAGAACATAAATGTGTGCCTGAAAGTCTCATTTATAATTTAAAATGACTATCTCTGCATTTCAGTGTGTGAATATAGTTGGCTGCAGAAACTTAACACTATCACAAGCAGCCCAAAGTGAAACTCATTGTACATTAACACTGACTGTTTGTTCGGGTCATAGACTGATGAAAAATCCAGTAATCCCATGTAGATATCACAGTAACTGTCCTTGATCAGCAAAAGCCTTCAGAGAAAGTATTTGCCAAGCATTATGTTAATCAGCTGCTCAGGCAAAACAAACTTGAGGGGGAGAGAGATGGGTTTGGTGCTCATGGTTTCTGATGCATCAGTTTTAGATTATTGTGGGAGAGAGGATGTGGCACTGGGAGCACCTTACTCTGTGACAGCCTGGAAGCTGGAGGATTACCTCAGAACTAGTGGGGGTCTATCCTTGTCTCCCTTGATTCCCCTGGGCTTCTAGCCTACAGACTCCTACAGCCACCCCTGGGCAGGTGCTCCCACCTTAAATAGTGCTCTCTGGAAACCCCTCTCAGACATGCATTCAGGAATACTCTTTGCTAATCCATACACATCCTGCAACTCAACCAAATTTGACAACCAGGACTAACCGTCACAGCCACCTGTGATAGTGGTCACCTGCATTCTAGGCATGCAGGACACAGGTATTTGAGGACCTTATATCCGAGGCCAGCCTGGGCTAGAGTGGGAGATAGTTGTCTCAAGAAATGAAAAAAAAAAAAAAAGGTGTCATCATCTTTGTCATTAATGGAGTAGTAACAGAATAGAATGTTTAAACACCATAGTCCAACTTTATTCTCTAAATAAATTTAAATGTATATACTATTTTCCATATGTATATATGTCTGTCTCTTTCTCTCCCCCAACACAAAGATAAGATTACCTACTGACTTGATATAAATCCATTATAAAATACAATATATATGTGATCCTAGGAATTAATATGTGGATAGATGGCTATAGTATGAAACAATATTAAATGAATCTGGAGTCCATTTATATCTAATTTATAACTTTTTTATCATTTTATCTATGATTTGCTTATCACACACTAGTTTCATGCTATTCAGGGTAAAAAAAAAAAAAACTAAGAAGAGAAGTTTAGGCAGTCATGTTGATGAGACTTGATGGGTGTAGCTTCTGATGTTGCTAGGATATGCAGTCTCACAACAAATTTCCCTGAACCTCTGGCTCTTACAATATATCTCCCCACTCTCTCTTCCACAATGACCCCTGATTCTTAGGTGTGGGAGTTCTGTTGTAGGTTATCATTTGGTACTGAGCTCCACAATTTAGCATTGGGGTCTTCTGTAATGGTCTGTAATTTCTGTAAAGAGAAATCTCCCTGATGAGGATGACAGTTGTCTGTGGGTATCAGGACAAATATTTAGAATATAGTTTGAGATTATGTTCATTTAATAAGGTGGCTGTCCTTTTCCTTGTCCTTGAAGATCTATGACTTCACCAGCCCTGGATTGTTTGCTAGGTTTGTAGAACCAGCTATGAGTTCCTTTTGTGGCTTGAGTCTTAAACATGCTAAACTAGACTGGGCAAGATCATGAGGAGGTCTCAACACACTGCAAAAACCAAACCTACAAGAAATTAAGGAATGCTGAATGAGAGTAATAGTCTTCCCCAGGGAAGGGCACAGAAACTGGTTATCCAATCCAAATGGTCATCCCTGATAACATACATGCAAGTAGCATCATATGGACAAAGTGGGTTATACGTGTGTGTGTGTGTGTGTGTGTGTGTGTGTGTGTGTGTGAGAGAGAGAGAGAGAGAGAGAGAGAGGGAGGGAGGGAGGGAGGAAGGGAGGGAGAGAGAGAGAGAGAGAGAGGGAGGGAGGGAGGGAGGGAGGAAGGGAGGGAGAGAGAGAGAGAGAGAGAGAGTACCAACAATTAATAAAAAGAGGCCATAAATTTGAAAGAGACCAAGGAGGACTATATTGGATGTTTTGTGGGGCGAAAAGGGAAGGGATGATGTAATTATAAAAAATTAGAGAAGTAATTTCAGTATTATTTGGGGGTAGGGATGTAGCTAGACTGACAGACTGCTTGCTCAGCATGCAGGGTTTAACTGGCTACTTGTCTGTATTCCCATCATGGAGGAGGAGAAGGAGGAGACAGGGGGAATGCAAGGTCATCCTAGGCTATACAGTTAGCTTGAGGCCAGCCTGAGCTATATAAGATCTGGACAGAGAAGACTAGAGAAAAGAAGAGGGAGAGCTAGAGCGCGAGCAAGGGAGAGGAGGATTATTTAGCTGCACAGTGGTATTTAAGAATGAGGAGAATGGAAATCTATAAAATATGACTTAATTTGCCACGTGTCAGAAACTATAAAAGCAATTGTATCTTAGGGCCTTTCATGCCAGCGTGTACAACACAAGTGGTCTTTTTCATCATTTATAGTAAATATGATTATTGCCAGATTGACAATATGGTCTCAGTCTGTTCCTAGGCAAATTTGGCTCAGTCTGTTTGCAACTCTTTACAGATGTTAGTTTTCCACAAAGACCCTATCATTTTTACTTTACTGTAAACTGAAGATTAGATAATTTCATTTATCTCTTAAAACATACAATAATATTATTTATATGAATTGTGTTAGAAGGATTCAGGGAGACAAAAGGAAAGGTAAGGGGCTGAGGAATCAATTTGTTCAATATACAACATATACTTGTAAGAAAACTCAAGTTTGCAAAAATTAAAATAAATAGAAACTCTTGTAATGTAATTGAAATAAATTGGTGTTGCATAAAAACTGAATTACAATTAAAGAACATAAACCTGTGTACTGAGCCAAGCATATGTGGGTATGAGGAGACAGGAACTGACCTGGAGGCAGGAATCATGACTGTCCATGTCTCTGTTGTACACATTACTGCTCAGTTTAGAGTTGCTTTGGTGTTGTGTGCCTTGTAGTGACATCTCAGGGTATTTCTAATTCACTCTTCATGCCCACCGTGAGTTTTAGAATGGCTAAAGTCAAGGCAAAGAAAAAAGTAACCCAAATTACTATTTCACACTTAAAGAATGACATTTAACAAGATGACAAAAAAATTGAGAGCTTATTCACTAGATTTGGTGGAAATCACAATCCTTCCTGGTTTCAATTCTGGCGCTTACATTTTGTTATCCCAGTGTTATGCATCCACAAGCAGGTTGCTGTTGTTCAAGAGTTTGGGAACAGCCACTATGATAAGTGTGAAAATAATTAGCAGTTCGGGTCAAATAGCCAACAGGAAGCCAAAATAAAGCCTGAACTAAATATTAAATAAAGGTGTCTCAACCAAATAAATTTGCATGCATTTCTGCCAAGTCATCACAACAATATTATACTGTGCTTTAGGATTGTGTTTGCAGATGTTAATTTATTTAATTAAAATTAAAAATGCTATTTTAGAGTAGAGTTAGATTCCCAGAAAATGAGTTAGATTTACAGAAAATGAGTAAAGATTACAGAGTTACATACACCCTGGACTCACATTATGCTATTACTATCTTCTATTGGTTGGGTACGGTTGTCAGAGTTAATTAACCAAACTGATAAATTATTAGTAACTAAACTCCAAGCTTTATTCATATTCCTTAATATTTTGTCTAAGGTTGAATCTAGAGCCCCTTATTTCTTCAGTTATCCTGCTTCCTCAAGCTATTCTTAGGTGTCATGTACTCTCTGGCCTGGATTTTGAAGACCTTGGTAGTTTTGAGAAAAACCAATCAACTGTCCTGATCAGAAATTACATTTTAGTTGCGTTTCCTCTTATATGTTCCTCTTTCTTTAGAGACAGGGTCTCATGTAGGCAAGGCTGGTCTCAAACTTCTTATATAGTTAAGGATGACCTTGAATTCCTCATCTTGCCTCAACCTCTGAAGTGCTGAAATTAAGAGATGTTCACCACTGTGTCTGATTTCATATGGTACTACGTGTCCACTGAAAGGCTTCATGTATACTAGTCAAGCAGTTTACCAACTATGCTCAGTATGTTTCTTGAAATAACAACTATTCATTCTTAGAGTGTTTAGCCCTAAACACTTTCAAACATCATTCTCAATTCCCCTCCCCCTACAACTTGAACTGAAGGAATATCACAGAAGAGGAGCCAGAAAGAATCTAAAAGCTGGACATTGGAGAGTAGTGCTATGAGATACAAAACTCTAGGTATATGTGGCTGTCACACTCGTGAGCTCACACTAGCTGGGGTTACTGGCACAAGACCTGTACAAGATCAGCCCAGCCAAAATACCAGCACAGATAACTGAGGTAAATCTTTGTGCAACTATTTACCAGATTTTTGAATCATGGGCAAACAAGCTCCTAGATCATGTTACCACATTAAAGTCACATCTCCTAATTTGAGGAGTGTAACAAATATTTAAACAAATTAATCAGCCTGGGTTTGAGGTGTACTTTCTAGATATAGTAATTTAGTAATAAGTAGAACAGTTAGAAAATATTAATAGGCACTACATAAAAAAGAGGGCACAGAGGGTGTTCTAATATCAATCTGTTTAATATGAGAGGTCTAAGAGTTAGGGCTATTTTAGTTTTGAAAATGATCTACTTGGGGATACATATTCCCCTAAGTGGCATAACAGTTTTGCATATGGTGTAACTAGAATGGTGCTATTTCTCTGAGTAAATAACCCATTCAGTTTTAAGAATGCTTTTTAATATTTTGCTGTCATCAGATTAAAAGACTGGTATCACTAGGGTGCTTTTGATTTTCTTCAAAGTAGTATTTCTTCAAGTAGTAGAGATGGGTTAGCTTCTACGTGGCTGATCACCCTCAAGCAGCTTAAAAGCTAATTGTTTATTATAGATACTTTAATACTGGAACAGACAGCTGGTTTCATAAACTTGTATTCCAGCAGATAGTACAAATGGAGGACATTGTGTAGTCTTATTAGGATGCATTTTTAGTTACCCAGTGAAGAGTTGTCTAATCAAGCCTGCTCAAACTTGCATGCACAGAACAAGCCATCACAAACACAAGCCAGAATCTAGGAAATGGCTTTCTGGATATGATAAGCCAGATAAGAGTGAGAGATCATGATAATAAGGACTGTCTTTTTATCCACAACTTTAAAGAAAGTAGAATAGGTTCAATGGAAATTGGGCTCCCAGCCCAAGCTGAATTAGGCAGGGAGCCTAAAGGAAATTGAATGTTCTCTGTGTCTCCTTTCTGCTTTCTATTTAATTTGGTTTTGGAAGAAGTATCTGTTTGTGAGACAATCTTGAGTTTATCTGAAGCAGGTGGATGATGCTTTTAAGTTTTCTGAGATGGAAAAGTGAAGAATGATAGCAGAGAGAAGCAGGGCAACTGCTGGTAAACCTTAAATGGGCCGTGCAAAGCACTGCATGTGGACCTTTAGCTGTGGGCTAGGAGTATCTGACTTCCTCCCAGGACAGCTGGCCATGGCTTGCTTGTATTTATCACATAACTTGCCCCATGAGTCTTGCCATATTTTCTCAAAATTTTAGTAATCTTAAAAACGGGATTCGTATATTCTGATTTACTCAGCATTTCTTTCTTATATTCATTAAACGTTCCAAGATATAAAAAGGGCCTGTTTTGTTAAACCCAATCTTACTTTTAACAAAGAGCACTAGGATAATGACCTGCAAATTCTAATGATAACAATATTTCTGGATGGATCGATAAGAAATAACTGAGTATACCAAATAAGAATAAGATGCATTTTTCAAAAAGTGTATTGAAATCTTTATGCATGGCTAAACATTTAGTTGGGATAAATGCCCCCTAAGCGTTTTCTAAGAAAAAATCAGGAAATCTTAGAGATAAGGGGAACTTTAAAGTTTAATGCACACAGTTTATGTCCTGGTATTTTATAAACTTCCTCTGTAACTCCAGTTTTAAAATGAATGCAAATAGCATTTCAAAAGTGAATTTACTTTTGTTAAACAAGAGCAAAAACCAATAATACTTATATTAGACACCGGACAACATGATGGACTCAAAGAAAATTGGTATTGCCAATTTTTTTTCCTTTGATTTAAAATTTTCCATTCATTTTACATAGCAACCACAGTTCCCCCTCCCTCCTGCCTCCTGTTTCCCCAACTCCTATCCACTGCTTAGAAAGGGCAAGCCCTCCCATGGAGAGTCAACAAAGCCTGGCACATCTCAGGACCAGGCCCCATTTTCTAATGAGAAGGATCTTATAAATAAAGTAAGAAGGAGCTATGATGGTTTGAATGAGAACGTCCCCCCTAGGCTCATATATTTGCTTAGCTTCCAGTTGATGAACTATTTGGAAAAAAAAATATGGCATTGTTATAAAAGGTATGCCCCTGGGAGGTAAGTCCCTTGCCAGACCAGTCCTCCTCCTCCTCCTCCTCTCTCTCTCTCTCTCTCTCTCTCTCTCTCTCTCTCTCTCTCTCTCTCTCTCTCTGTGTGTGTGTGTGTCTCCACTCCTTCTTTCCCTCTCCCTCTCCCTCCACCTCTCTTCACAGCAACATAGCAGTCACTAAGACAGAAATCACAAATGGAAAAGAAATTATGATGCACTGAAATGCAAGATGTTTAATAATAAAGCATTGCCTCTTCCATTCTAGTGGCACATTATATTGATTACAGGATAAATTACACACTGTGCTACACTAAGACTATGAATGAGTGTAAACCACAAGGTCAAAACCAAGAGAAAAGGGACACTCTTAGAATCCTGGTTTGTTAAATCTAGCTAGGTTTGTTACTTACAATTAAGTTTATTTTCAACAAGCCATTGTCATATGTGTCATTTATGAGCTGGTTTTGCTGTCTCTTCTAGTAAAATTATCATGTAAATTAGTTGAATCTAATTTTGGCTCTAAATAAAGGTGCTTAGAAAGCCCTAAAGTGCCATGAAGTACAGGTATTAAGCAGGCCTTTGTTAAAGAGTGTGCTCTTCCCAATCTGGTACATCTCATCTCGGTAGTAAACCTGAGCCTGTATTGCATAATTACAGCAATGCAGCCTCATCCAGTGTCCTGTTTGTCACTTTGTGAGAATAAAACACCTTTAAATTCATTACATGAAAGTCTTTAGTATGAATAATATCCCTAAACATATTTTATCAATGTGGAAATACAAGAGGCCAGAATAAATAAGTAAGAGGAGAATCCATATTATAATTTTATTATTAAAAAAGTGATTCATATGTAATTAGAAAGCTTCAATTAAATTAACCAATGAGATAGTAAATAGTAGCCCCCCATTTTTAGAACAAATCTATTTTACTGAGGGATGACTTTTACTGATTTATCAACTTTGGTTTGCCCCAGACACATGGCATTGGTGCATGCATGGGGGAAAATGTCCCAGACCCCTAGCTGTTTTTCTAAAACAAAGCTTACTAAATAGAGTATGAATTTAACACTCACCAAACTCCTTTACAAGGAGCAGGCATGGTATAAGAAAAGGGAAGGTGCTGAGACCTCTGATGGCTGAACATACTTGGGATGCCTTTCTGCTGTGCAGTTAGCTGAGGGTAGGCGTTTAGTTTGTCCCTTTAGGACACCAGTACTTTAGTGGAACTGCCATTTGTTAGTCAGAAGTAGTAGCTACATATTCACCACATTGATTAGTCAATAAAACTTCATCACATTCAGTGAAATTACTAGTATTTAATTGACTACTAAGATATGTGAAAGTCAATCTCCTAAGCAAAATCTATGACAAGGATGTACTCTGTGACTTTCAATGCCTTTAGTGCTGTAAAATCTGTAGTCTGTTAGAGGATTAACACATCACACATGACTTTATTCTTCCAGAGTTCCCTCCCCTAGGGTTTTTCTACAAGAATGTCAGTCTTCCCTTCCTGATTATGAACTCCACGGGAACATACTGTTTTCTGTCCCGACTTCTCCACTCATAGGTGACTCTCATTTGAAAGGTGATCATTTCCACTGTTGTTTTGGAATTCAGTTAAATTCATTTAAGTACAGTTTTTAGTCATTCTGTCTTTACCACACTCTCTCCTGGTTAATTTTCTGTCCAGACATTTTGCTGAGACTGGCCTTGTCATTCTTCTGACAATTTCCCCTTTTGTTCAGTAGGTATAGTCTTCACTTATAGGAATGGACAGGGTTATTTGCTCCCTTTTGGAACATTTGGAATCAAATATTAAACATGATAAATAGGATCTGTCAATACATAAAAAAACAGTATAAATGCCATAAACTCTCCTATATTCTAAGCATCTTCCTTATCAGCAGAATCTGTGAATTTTCTTTTTCCTTTTCATTGGCATTGTTTTTTTAGACAGCACTTACCCAGGTACTATATTTTAAGTATAAAATATATTATAATACACACAAATATATATAAACATATATAAATATACATGAGATTTACTTTATACCTTGATTTTGTTCATTTTTTTGCTCATCTCTTTATTTAAATGAGAAACAATCTTGTTTTACATGTCAATCCCAGTTTCCTCTCCCTCACATCCTCCTCTTCTCCCCACCGACCCCCTATCCCATCCCCTTTTTGCTCTCCAGGGAAGGTGAGGCCTTCCATGGGGACCTTCAAAGTGTATCACAGCATATGGAGCAGTGCCTAGGTACTCTCCATGTGTCTAGGCTGAGAGTGTATTCCTCTATGTGGAATGGGCTCCCACAAAGTCTAATTGTACACTTGGGATAAATACTGATCCACTATCAGAGGCCCCATAGACCGCCCAGGCTTCCTAACTGACACCCATGTCCAGGGGGTCTGGGACGATCCTATGCTGGTTTTCCAGCTATCAGTCTGGGGTCCATGAGCTCCCCCCCTTGTTCAGATCAGCTCTTTCTATGGTTTTCTCCTGCCTGGTATTGACCCCTTTGCTCATCAGTCTTCCTTCTCTGCAACTGGATTTCAGGAGTTTGGCTCAGTGTTTAGTTGTGGGTGTCTGCTTCTGCTTCCATCAGCTACTGAATGAAAGGCTCTAGGATGGCATAGAAGGCAGTCATCAGTCTCATTATTGGGGAAGGGCACTATTTCTTAGATTCTTAGTTGGAGTCATCCTTGTAGATCTCTGGACATTTCCCTAGTGCCAGATTTCTCTTTAAACCTATAATGGCTCCCTCTATTAAGGTATCTCATTACTTGCTCTCCTCTATTCTTCCCCACAACTCAATCTTCCTGATCCCTCATGTCCTCCTCGCCCCTCCTCTTCTCCCCATCTCTTTCTCCTAAGTCCCTCTTCCCAATTTGCTCAGGAGGTCTTGTCCCTTTCCCCTTCTCCAGGGGACCATGTATGTCTCTCTTAGGATCCCCATTTATACCTTGTTTTAGAAAAGTTTTATACTTTGTTTTAGAAAGAGAAGACATTCATCTGCTTGTTTTAAAATATTTTTACATAGAAGTGGTATTGACTATTCTATACAAAACTTTGGGATCAACAGCCTGTATTTGAATTCTTTTTTTTTTTCATGTAATATCTACTAAATCTATTTGACCTCTCTTTGTCTGTATTTCTTTGTGTATTTCATGGATAAATAGGATTTAATCATTCATGCAGGAATTGAAAGAGAGAGTACTTATCACAGTAGGTGATGTTTGGTAAGCAATAAATGAATTTTAATAAATACTAAAATAAAACTTGGAAAACTAAGCCCTTTATTTGGTATTCCAGTTCATATTTATGTTATATGCCATTTTTTCTAGTGCATACATTTTGATATTGTATATTTATATATTAAACAAATACAAGATAAGTAATCAAACTGTATAAAGTGTTTTATAATGAAATTTCTACCACTCACATGGTAACACTTGAAAATAAAATAATTAAAATATAGCATTTAAAAATCATAACATAGCTGATGTATCTAGATCACATATTGGTGTTTGCAATGCTTGAATGGAAAAGTATTCTACCACTAATGCTTGTGTCATTGTTAGCCTCTATAACATTCTGGCAAGATTTATTGTAATTACTACTATGCCTTCTGGGATAGAGCCATTATCAAGTTCATTACATGAATGGTGACAATGAGCACTGTGAACAAGAATCATAAATCTTGTATAATAGGAATCCACCTGTGGCTTTATGGTCTTGAACATCAGCCATGATTTTTCAACAGCAATAAATGTTCAACTTTATATCATATAAGGAGACCTTTTAGCCATTAATTATATTCATTCTTTTATTGTGTCAAATGCTTGGAACCAATAGTTTTTTTACAGGACAGGGTATTTTTGTTGTTGTTGTTGTTTGATTTACGTCACATTGAAAGCTGCAGCCCATGTGTTAGTTGCTTTGCCAGTATCATAGTTTGATCTTGGGGTGAAGACATCTGAAAAAAATGTGCTTTGGATTATGTGAAGTTCTGCTTAACTATCCTTTCAGAAACACAAAGTTCAGACGCATGTTTTGACTTAAAACCACGTTCAGAGCTTTGGAAATTAGTGCACCTATTAACTGTAACAGAGACCTGAGAAATGAGGCTGGAAAGAAGGGAGCATGAGGTTCTCTAGGGTTTGCTTTGAATGAACTATTGTCTTTTAGATGTTCTGAACTTAAACAACCCATTAACTGAAAACTTCAATTACTTTCTTTCTTCCCTATGCAGTTAAATTATTTTCCAGCTAAATGTAGGAATTCTTACTAATAGTTTTATGTTCATTAGTTTCACAGTGAAGGATGATGTGTTTGTCATGGTGTGTGTGTGTGTGTGTGTGTGTGTGTGTGTGTGTGTGTGTGTGTGTGTGTTAATGTCAATTATAGAAGTAGACATCCTGAACTTGAGGGAAGTTGGGAAAACAGCGTGAGTTGAAGGAGGGAAAAGGAAGGATGAGTACGATGTCAATACAGTGTTCATGTATGGAATTTTTTATTGTATTCATTGTCATCTCAATAATGATGGATCAATACATTAAGATTGCCTGTGTATAAGTGATAATAATGTCAAAGGTTAGCTAAAGGTTAGCCCAAGAAGGTATGTCTAAGCCATGCCACTTCTAAAATTTGCCCATTTTTATACAGTTTGAATGGGAATTTACCTATTGGTTTTATTTAAACAATTGTGATTAATATGTGATCTCTTATCTTGTCATATTAAGTGATTCTGTATATACCATTTTGACATATATTTTAAGTTTGAAGTCTCTTTTCAGTCATGCTACAGATTAGAAGTGTGTGTCCCATGCCTTGCTTTGTGTATATAATTTTGATGGCAGCTAAACAGATGCCTGTTCAACTTTTCAGTGCTTATCTAATTTGTCTACTAAATTAAGAAACTTGTACAAGTCTCAGTTTACAGCTCAGAATGGTGGATGGAGGATATGTGCATACAGGTACAGCTACCTTGTCAGTCAGTGAAGCTCTCTGTTGACATGGAAGCATATGTCTTAAGCCTTGCTTTCCTACATCATTGTCTCCCTTGACGTCTAATATCCTGACTTCTCGATACATGGATTAAACTTTTTACCAGTATCTGGCATATAAATAAACAAAAGGGTATGTATTCTTATGTGGGATTATTCCATGTTATGGTAGTTAGGAATAGTTTTTTAGTTTTATATGAATGTAGCTCGTATCTACCAAAAAGGAAAACAAACCACACCCCCAAAAAAAGAAACTTGAAGAGAAGCACTTTTAAATAATAATTTTGCTTTATTCTTGAGAATTCTTGTATCTGTGTATACAATGAAACTTCATCATATCTATCCTCCTGACATGGCCCCCTCCCAACTTCATGTTCTCTTTTTATATTTTGATAACCTGCTATATTTTTTTAGTGCAGCCCATTGGTGTGCATGTGTACATGGGTATGGGAAACTTGCCAGTGACCACACATTTTAAAAACTGAAGGAAAGAAGCCATCAGCTGCCAATGATTCCTCAGTTAAATTTGGGTGCTAGAGAGCATTTATCTTCCTCACCAACGCTGAAAAATTTGGCTGGTTGAGTCTTGCTCAGGTCCTGTTCTGATAACCCCAGCTGGTGTGAGTTCATGAGTCTCGTAGCCAAGTCAAGTTCATAAGTGTGTACTTCAAAGCATTCCTCGCCACCACCTGGCTCTTACATTCTTCCTCCCTCCTTCTCTCTGTTGTTAGTTCCTATCATCCTTTGGTTAAGGGCTATGCTACTCTCAGTGAAAGTTTTGCTCCCCAAGTCTCAGTACAGTTTTTGGTGGAGATGTAGATGTTGACAGTTGAAAATGAAAGCAAACTGATGAAGATGGCAGAGAGCTCTCACAGGACATGGCTAGAGCACCAGAAAATCTGTTACAAATAACAAATATCATCACTTATTTATTCATTTCACTGTTGAGAGACACTTGGGATCATTTCTAGCTTTAGGTTATTATGAATAATACTGCTGTGAACATTTTGACATTTTTGCATATATTGAAATAGGAAATAGAATTAGTGGGCCATGCATTGCTCACTTCCTATTCAATGCAAAGTGTTAACAGTTCATGGTACTACTTTTAATAACTTAGAGTTGTCAGCAAGAATGTATGAGACTCACAGATACTTGATTTTATCAAAACTTAAGGTTGCCAGTCTAATTTTTAACCACAGTAGCAAGTCAGCAGAGGTGCCTAGTGTTGTGCTATTAACTATGGTATTGCATTACACTTCTCTTATATCTACTGGGGAAAATTATATTGTCATATGCTTATGAACCATTTGGATACCCTCCATTTATA
Source organism: Cricetulus griseus (assembly GCF_003668045.3). Taxonomy (NCBI): domain Eukaryota; kingdom Metazoa; phylum Chordata; class Mammalia; order Rodentia; family Cricetidae; genus Cricetulus; species Cricetulus griseus. Next base: position 160,786,359 of record NW_023276807.1, read on the forward strand.
AGTCATGTTTAAATTGTTGTCTAAATGTTATCAGATTCCCTTTATCATAGCAACTTGTCAGAGTCCTTTCATAGTTTACAGTTGATCCCCTTGCCAATTACATCGAATAGGATGGGAATAGTGATTCCCTAAATGTATCAGCACCCTTTCCCACCAAGTAGAACAGGTCTGAATCCCTGGGACCTACAAATACTACTTTATATGATAAAGATATGCCCATGGGAAAAAAGATGTCAAGATAAAGAGATTATCCTGGATTATCTAGGTGGGTTTTTTTAATGCATGTGGGTGTATTATTCAAAGAAATAATCAGAGGAAAAGTTGGCGTGTGTACAAAAGATAAGGTGACAGAGAGTGCCTGAGTCAATGCATTCTGCCTGAGGCCTGTTAACACTGTGATTTTGTCCCAATGGTGCTAATTTCAGAACTCTGAAATCTAAAACTATAAAGGAACATGCTTGCATTTTTTAGTTCACTTGGTTGATAAAAATCTGTTTAGAAAGTAATATATACATTAAATATTTTATGTACTGATTTGCTACATTTCAATTTTATTGATGTATTTTTTATATTTAAATTAGAAACAATCTTATTTTACATATCAATCCCAGTTCTCTCTCCATCCCATCCTTCTATACCCCTCAATGATCCCCTATCCACTCTCCAGAGAGGGCAAGGCCTTCCATGAAGGATCATTAAAATCTATCAAGTCATTTGGGGCAGGGCCTAGACCCTCCCCTGTGTATCTAGGCTAAGAGAGTATCCCTCAATGGGAAATGGGCTCCCTAAGTTCCTTCGGGCACTAGGGATACATCCTGGTTCCACTGCCAGAGGCCCCATAGACTGCCCAGTGCTCCTAACTGACACCCATGTTCAGGGGGCCTGGTTTGGTCCTACGTTGGTTCCCCAGCTGTCAGACTGGGGTCCATGAGTTCTCACTTACTCAGGTCAGGTGTTTCTGTGTGTTTTTTCAGCATAGTCTTGACCCCTTTGTTCATCAATTCTTCCTCTCTGAAACTGGATTCCAGGAGTTTGGTTCAGTGCTTGGCTGTGGATCTCTGCTTTTTCTTCCATCAGCTACTGGATGAAGGCTCTAGGATGGTATTTAAGGTAGTCACCATTATCATTATAGGGACTGGCACTTAAGGTAGTCTCTCCACTATTGCTTAGGGTCCTAGTTAGTGTCATCTTTTTGGATCTCTGCATAATTCCCTATTGTCAGATTTCTCTTTAAACCTATAGTGGTTCCCTCGGTTGTGCACAACAGCTCCCAGTAATGATTGTAGCCAAGTTTATCTCTCTTTCCGTATTTGAGTTTTGATTTTTCTTGCCATGTGTATACAATGTTTCTCTATTGTAACTTCAGAAAAATACCCTCTTTTATATTTTACCTTTCAAATTTATTTCTACCAATTCCTTAGAATCTATGTATCCATATAACATGAGGTAGGGTTGTTGGACTTAGTAGCTATCCTCTGTAAGGATGCCCTTCTGAGCAGGATTATTCATTAAAATGACTGCCCTATACCTTTACCTGCTGAATTTTAGTGGGGACTTGGTTATGAATGAGAAATTTTGTTACTTTGTCCCTGTCTAGTTGTCCCATTGCTCTAGTTGTCTTTGTGCAAACAAAAGGATCTGAATTAACTTTGCACATGATGTCTGTATTTTATATTTTTCAGCTGTCTTCTTATATTGTATTCTTTAAGGCTATCAAATCAAATATATATATTATATATATATATATATATATATATATATATGTGTGTGTGTGTGTGTGTGTGTGTGTGTGTGTGTGTGTGTGTGTGATTTAATAACATGTTACTGGTTTACACCAAAAAAATCAAATGGAATTTTATTTTCCTTACAATTATCTCTACAGAAATATTCACAGAGAACTCATACCTGTAAAAACAATTTTTCAATTCATAAAAGTGCCATTTCCTTTCATTTATTAGGATTGTGTTCTTTAACAAAGTATTTGAAAGTTTTTACTTGATTTACTTTTAAACACTTCACATTGTTTCTATTATAAATACTAATTTGAAATGTCATTTTCTTAACTCTATGTAGTTTGAAAAATAAAAATATAAATAGATTTTTGAAATGTTATCTTCCTATAGATCCTATTGAATACCAAATAAACTCATGTTTATTCTCATGTCTTCTTCCCTAAATGTATACTCTCCCTCTTCTGCCTTCCTCCTTTCCTTGTCTCTGTTTTCTCTCCTTTCTTACCTTCCTCTGGCCTTCTACTCTTTCTTTCTCCCTCCCGTCCTCTCCCCCATCATTCCTCCCTTCTTCCCACCCCTTCTGCCATATGGATGAAGCTTTTCACTACATTTTGAGCATAACTGCTAAGATTGAGCATTGTTCTATTTTTCCTTATATCTGAATGGAAGATTGTGACTTGCTACTACTAACTGTGAAATTTGCTTGCATTATTTTGTCGGTGCCCTTTGTCAATTTAGGAATATTTACTTATCTGTTGGGAGTCTACAGATCAGGTTTTTTATTGCTTTGTTCTGGATATTATTTGACATGAACATCTCATTTGCTTTCTGTTCCTTTAATGTGTAAAATTACATCAACTGATTTTCTTTTCTTTTGTTTTTTGTTTGTTTTGTTTTGTTTTGTTTTCTGAGACAGGGTTTCTCTGTGTACCTTTGGAGCCTATCCTGGCACTCACTCTGGAGACCAGGCTAGCCTCGAACTCACAGGGATCTGCCTGACTCTGCCTCCCGAGTGCTGGGATTAAAGGCGTGCACCACCACAGGAAGAAACCTAACTAATAACACATCATACTCCTATATAGTAACTGCATTTATACCTAGTAATATTGAGTTATGTTCTTCAATAAGGCAGCCTTGTAATTTTCCCTTCCTGTAATCATCTCTTATATTTTGACATAAAGGTTATTATGAACCCACAAAACAATTTTGTTTTATTTTCTCTTTTTCCATATTCTCTATATGTTTTAAATGATTGGCATGGTTTCTTCCTTAAATGATTAATGGTGTCTGTTAATGAAAGTATCTAAGCTGGAATTTTATTAAAGAAAGGTAATTTATGTATTCAAACAAAATTATTTATGGAGTCAAAATTATTTTCTTATGTTAATCTAGGCAGAATGTGTTTTTCTGGAATTTTTACATCTCATGGACTTTGCTTTTTATTGCCATAAACTACTTGGTAATATAATTTTATGAGTTTCCTGATGTCTGCATAGCTCATTCCCATTCCATTTCTAGTAATGGACTTCAGCTTTCACTCTGTAATTTTTAAAATGTTTTCTTCAATGATTGGTATAAACAGGAATGCCAATACTATAAAAATGAATTCATTACTAAGATTTTTTTCATTACTAAGATTTTATACTGACTTTTAATTCTATATTCCCTTCATTAGACTTTCTGTCATCTGTATCTCTGGTGTTTTCTGTTTGTCTAATCTGAATGCTTATAAAAACTAAATTTCATCTTTTCTTTCTGACCAAATATATGTATGCCAGAGTATTTAGTCAAGTAAGCATGAGTTTAGTTGCATCTCACAAATGTATATAAATACATTTCACTTTGGGGTTGAGAGATGGCTCAGTGGGTAGAGGCACTAAATACGGGCTAGACAACCTGAGTTCAATCCCTGTAACCCACATGGACTTGGGAAGCAACACATTTACAAGTGTTGTCCTCTGCCCTCCACACAAAACAAAGGACACATGGTCTATGGTATATGCACATGTTTGTACAAGGAGAATGCAAACACACACACACACACACACACACACACACACACACACACACACACACTATGACTATTATTCTTATTATGGTTTCTAGCTCGATATGTTAGAAAAATATTTTAAAAAATGCATATCTGTGGTAATCAAAGTGCAGATTATTTCTATCACCCAAAGGTGTCTTTGTGACACTTCCTAGTCAGACAAACAGGGTCTGTTTTTTACATGCATAGAGCAATACAATATATATTCCCACGTGTCCAACTGCTCTTGCTCAGAATAGTATGTTTGCTTTATCCATGGAGTTCTTGTGACCAGGTGCTTGCCTGTGCTTATTTCTAAGGAGTATCCTACTTAATGAATGAAATCCTATTTCCCCATCTTAGTTAGGTTTCCATCGTTGTGATAAAACAAGAGCAGGATCAAAACTCTTCACTCAGGGAAGCCAGGGTGGAAACTCAAGCAGGGACCTGGAGGCTGGAACTAGAGCAGGGATAATGGCAGAGAGGTGCATATCAACAGGCTTGCTATTCATTGTTTGCTCAGTGCCGCCTTATGTACCACCAAACCACCTACTCAGGGATTGCAACACCCGTAGTAGGCTGGGCTCTCCCATATCAAGCATTAATCAAGAAAATGCCCCTGCAGACCTGACTATATGCAATCTGGGTGAGGCATTTTCTTAGTTGAGGTTCTTCCTCCCAATTGATACTTGTGTCATGTTGACAAAAACAAAAATAAAAACAAAACAACAACAGAAACAAACAAAACAACAACAACAAGAACTCAACCAGGACACTTGCTGGAGAATTTTGGTGCCATTTCCTGCCACAGGAAATCATGAAGTCATAGTTTTAACAGCTGTAGGGAGCTCTTTCTTTGGGAGTATGCCTGAATTTCTACTGAACCAATGCCTTAGAATAGTCTCACAGCATCGTATAGTGATGGTATATTAAGACACTTGTGTGCATGTGTGTGTGCACATGCCTGTGTATGTGTGCATGTGCACAAGCCTCTGTATGTGTGTGTGTGTGTGTGTGTGTGTGTGTGTGTGTGTGTGTGTGTGTGTGTGTCTTCATAACCTATGCAGTGCTCGAAGTGTGTTTATGGTTGCAATGGCGATGTCACATCCAGAAAAGTGTGTGTCGTGTTACTCACTTTTGGATGGTTTTGACTGCTCTAAATTTGGAGGTTGACAGAGCTGTTTTCTATTGGTCTTAAAGCACTTTAAAAGAGTTCGCCACATTGCTGTTGAGAATTCTGCACTGTACTGTGAATTGGATCTTTGTTCTTTCAGTGTCATGTGTCTTTTTTCCTCCTAAGTTATCATCAAGATTGTCTTTTTGTTTTTGGCTTTCAGTAGTTTGAATATGATATTGCTTGGTTAGAGTTGTTTATTTGGTTTTAATTTATTCTGATTAGTGTTCTCTCCATTTCTCTGTGAGTGGGTATCTAACATTAATTTTGGAAATTTCCCATACATTCTACAAACATTTCTTTAATCTGCTCTTATTCTCTTCCATTAAATGTCCTATTGCTTATGTGCAACACACTGACTGCTTTCGTCATTTGGCCTCTCTATTTTATCTTTTCTGTGCTCCCTTTATTCTGTCTTCAGTTTGGGGTGTTTCTACTGGATTGTCTTCAGTTTCACTGATTCTTTTCTCTGCTATGTCAACTTTAATGGGGAGTCATTTGAAGTCACATTTCAACTCTGACTGTGTTTGTTTACTTTAGTGCTAGCATTTCCATTCCTTTCTTTCCCGGTTTCTTGCTCACTCCTACTGGCTTTCCCATGTTCCTACCAGCCTTCTCTCTTTGCTATTAGTGTCTTTGCTGTCTCAGTGTTAATAATGTAAAACCTTCTAGCACATTGCTCCAATGTTGACATCATATCTAAATCTAGTTCAATACATAAAACAGAAGTAAATGATTTTTGTTCCTGAATATCTTCTTTATTCTAGTCTTTTAGTGTGGGGAGTTTTTCTTTTTCATTAGTACATCATGATCCTCAAATTCTCTTTGAGAATCACCTGCTCTTCAGACAGGGGCTAGTATCCTAGAGGGTGTAGGACCCATGGCCCCTACTCTTATCGTATACCTTAAGGTGTCCCCCAACAAACACCTGCTCCCCACTCAAGAGTGGGAAATCCACTATCTTCCAAAGTTTGCTCTTCTGTTTCAGACAGGGAAATGAGCCATTTTCTTGTACTGATGAATTAAGCCTCAATCTCAGGCAAGGTGTGAAAGTAGAGCATTCTCAGTAACCATGACCCAGTGTCATACTTCAGTCTCGACCAGCTATGTATCCTTTGTCCTCTGAGACAACAGGGGAATTTTATAGTTTCCTTCTTCTGGTTGTAGTTGGTTTTTACCAGGTCTCTAAGGATGGTAATGCTTGTTCTTCACTATGACACTGTATGGCTTTTTTCCCCATGGAAAAGATGGAAGGAAGGATCTACTCAGGCCTGCATGTCTCTTCCACAGTGGGTGCCATTCAGTGTGGACAGGCATGATCTTTCTTAGGAACTCCTTATAGTTCCAGTGGGTCCATTTTGCAAGTGCTTGAGGGCTGTTGAATATGGTGTTCTTTGTGCTGCAGTTTACAAGTGGTCTGTGTTCTTAAGGTTCCTCTATGCCAGGGGATTTCTACGCTGTGCTAATAGGTAGGTAGGTACCTGGTCCAGGTAAATATGTGCTGGCTTGGGTCTATCTCTGTAACTGTTTGTCTTTCCTTAAAGTTCATCTTAGGTCATCAGTTTGGGTCTTAATTTCTTTAGAAAAGTTGTGTGTTTATAGATTGTTCAAATTATTTTTTCTATTATTGTTACTTGAAGGGTGGGGAACAATGTTACATCTTCCTACTTCCTATGTGGCAACAGAGAGACATTTTGAAGTCATCATCCACCAAGATGAAAGGAGGTGTCATAGGAACACTAAAGAGATGGGATTTGGGGCAGTCTGAAGTTGTTCAAGGCCAATAATAATCAAATTAGACTAAGTCTATAATAGAGCAATGAAAGAAAATATAGATAAATGAACATTATTTTTCCTGTTAATTTTGTTCAATTATTTTCAGGGAAAAAATAAAACAACTGTAGCATTACTGATTCTGTTGTTTAAGAGACATGAATAAGACTGAGGGATGTAATGCCAGATACAAACTTGACTTCTTTGGAATCACATCTAACAAAACAAAGGAAATAGAACCAAAATCATGAATGAAAAGTGTTAAGCTCTTTGTAGAACATCAAAATTTACTACTTCTTCCTATTTTATATGATTTATTTTTGAAGTGTCCTTCAGTATTTCCTCAATTATAAATTATAGGAAAATACTTTGAAAATAAAGTTCAAGGGCCATAATTCATGTAGAACAAAGGCTCAGAGGATTCTCCTATTCAGTTATTAACTGCTCTTTAATCATTAGGGTGATAAGTAGCTAGTGAAGGGAATAATTGAAATTGGATAAAGAGTGGAAAGGCAGAATGGTGGACATTGAATTTGTCACTGGTCAGAAAGCAAATGCTCCTTTTCTATGCATTTCAGGGGATGGTGGTGCAAGGAACAGCATAGGTTTTGTTAGAATTCTGTGGCCAGCAGAGACATGTTCTTAATTCATTTAACTAGCAAATGTTTTTTGTATTTTACACAAATAAATGTGATGACTCTGGCTCACATGGTCCTATTCCTTTTTTTTTTTTTTTTTTTTTTTTTGTCCTTTAGGGACAAAGGGCTCTTCCTATTAGTGTGACCACATTATTGTTGTGCAACAGTATTCCATCAGAAACTTCAAGAGCTAGAATGTGTGGACTCTGTCTTCTCTAAACTGGAGAGAATGGTTTATGGACATGAAGGGAAAGTGTATACAGTGCTTTGTTGGACCATATCATCATTTTACATCCAAATATTTTATTTCATAGGCAATAATTATGCCTCTGCTTGGTATTTTAGATGCCTCTAATATAAAAGATATTTGTGATTATCTTGACTTTATAACACTGTTCCAACAAAAAGTAATTCTGAGAGATTATCTGTGTTTCTGTCATTTTTATTTAAATTTTCTACCTTCTTAATTGCCCCACATTTTCTTCTAGAGAGGAAATATGGCTTAGAGTGATCAAATTTTGGCACTATCTACCTTTGTTTATCTGCGTACATGCATACAATATTTTTTCTGCAAGCATGAAAGTATATTTAGGATTATGAGTTCTCTACCTCTGCCACCATCAAAAGCTGAATTGTTAACTAACAGCGGAGATAAGAGGAGAGGCCCCTCAATAACTTACATCAAGGAGTGATAAACTGTGACCTTCATACTGAATTTCATCCTTGAGCAGAGAATGGCTTTTATATTTCCTAATGGTTATAAAGTATGATAATATTTATTTCCTGACACAAGAAACGTACCTAGTGCTCTTGTTTCAATGCTTATAAACAAAGTTTTGCTATAATTCTACTGCTGACACCTGCTGTGAGTTCCTGATTGATTGCTTTCTTGGTAGCAAGGCCAAGTTGATTAGTTGCCACAGACCTATATTCTCTACAGTGCTTAAAGCACTTACTGTCTGGGCATTTACAGAAATAAGTTCCTGACTTATAGAACACACACACATACCACACACACAACAACAACGTCCTGATTAAGGGATGGGGAGATGGCTCAGTCAACAAAGCACTGTCTGTGACAGAATGAGCGCTGGAGTTCAGATCCCCCAAATGTATAGAAAAGCCAGACAGGTGTGACTGTGGCTAATAATCCAAGTGCTTGGGAATCAGAGGCACAGGGGATCCCCAGGACAGGCTGGCTAGCTAGATGAACTGAAATCTGAGACTCTCATTCCAGTGAGAGTCCTTGCCATATTATATAGTGTGGAGAGTGGTTGAGGATGTTGAGCCTCCACAAGCACAAACACACACATGTACACATTCACACAAGTGTGCACCTATACAGAGACAGCAGCCCCACCACACACCCACAAACTATTTTTAAAAAGAGGAAAGGATTTCTAGTTAAACCAGGTTTGAATGTGCATGCCAAATAGAGAGGAGGATGTAGGAAGGTCAAGAATTCAAAGCCACTCTCCTCCACATATCATGTATGGGGATAGCTTGGGCTTCAAGAGACTCTGTCTAAATAAAGGAAATAATGGTATATAGATAAATCACGTTGAGTAATATTTCACTAAGGAAACGGTGTGTCAGGTAGCAGTGACCCAAAAGAATGCATGTTGCCACTTTTATCTCAGAATTGTGTTTACTTAATACACAAGAGATATTCATGAAAATAATTTATTTGGCATTTTTAGTTATGTTTAGCTAATACTGAAACCTCTCTCACATGCACATACCATAGGTTAGAACTTAAACACTTTGTGTGAAGAACAATTTTAAAAAATTATATTACATGAACCACATATTAAAATCAAAATTAATTTTTATATTTATAACTCACCAAATCTGATTCAGTGCTCCTGTGGATTTGTTTGTAGTGTAAGACAAGATGGAAGGAATTATTTTAAGAAAAAAGTTAAAAACTATTAAGGAAAAAACCAAATGAATACTGTTAACTATTATAACCCACAGTAATTTAGAGAATATTATTTTATATTTTGCTGTTATGTTGCCATTGTTATTGTTCCTGTTAGACTGTAAGACTGACTTGAAATAGTGAACTTGGAATTACTTAATGTCAGTTTTACAGAGATCCAATAAAAAGCAAAGTAAAGATGATTATACATGATATTTCCTCAGACTTTTAGTAACTTACTTATTACTGAATAAGTTTTCCACAGCTTCATTCACTTAATGTCAACCTAAAACTCTCAAGTTTTATTGTAGTTTTGATTGAAACATTTTTTTTCATATGATATATTTTGATCACATTTTCCTGCTCTCCCAATTCCTCCCAGATCTTTCTTCCTTCATCTCCACCCAACTTTATGTTTTTCCCTATCTCTTGCTTTAGAAAAATTGTACAAACAACAAAAGCAAGAAGCACAAAAACAGAAATCAAAACAAACATCAAAAAACCAATGAGTTAAAATATGCAACCATCCCCCCCCAAAATAATGTAAAATGAATCAAAAGGATCAGAAAAATGCCAAAGTCCTTTTTCTTGGGTATGGGGCCTGTCCTGGAGTGTGGTTGACATAGTGACACTCATTGAAGAGAGTGGCCAGCATGTATCAACTGCAGGTGTCTTTCTGCCTAGGGGTGGGTTCTTCCACCCTCAAGAAGTTGCTATCCTTGACTTGGAAATGTAACATTTTTAGTTTAATTTAGCAAACCTGATATGACTAATGCGCATTCTGAGCAGTGGCTATGGCAACTCTGCGGTCATCTGAGCAGAGCTACAGAACTTCTTGTTTCCGTGAGACTCGTGAGCCATGATCTCACGGCAGAGAAGGCCTTTATCTGTGGAAGAAGCTGTGGAGTGAGAGGCCTGGAACAAGAGGTGGACACAGACGAGGGGCAACAAAGGACACACACTGGCTCTCCATCTCTGTTTCCACCATGTCTAGCCATGATACTCAGATCATCAGGGCTGCTGCTTATTTTCCAGTTTCTAGACTTGTTTCTCTCTCTAACTTGTACCCAGAAATGGATCTGAAGAATCATAGTTTCAGATTACCCAAGTAGACAGAGTATATAACTACTAGACTTGTTTTTTTTTTTAATCCATTATTTTTGCCTGGCACTTTATACATGTGGACATTCTCACAGCTTTCCAGCCTTCTTGTTAGTGTGGAAGACACTAGTCCAAATAAGACTGCCCCTCCTCTTCAAAAACAAGTTCAGGAACAAAAACACAAGCAATATTTTTAATTTTTAAAAGTATTAAATAAAATGTAGGCAAATTAGAAAGAATGGCTGAGGTCCTGGCACCACCAAAGAGACTTTTACAATCAACGAGACACCTAGGCTGATAACTGATAAATGGATGAAAATGATGGTGGGAAGGGAAAAAAAATGGGAAGTAAAGCTACAGATGCAATGTCCAGAACTTGGAGACAGGATGGTGTAGTGAAGGAACTGAAAACAGTAAGGGAAATCCTGAGACGACAGAGGAATGAGTAGCCATCAATGAACATATTCTTTAATGAATTGTTGTGAACATAAAGGTTTCCACCCTCCCGTACCACAAATTCATTCTGATAGCATTGTAGTCATTTGCAAGTCACCATTTTTAGAACTTCCTCTCATCTTAAGGCTTGTTTTCATAGGTATTATTGTCTCACAACAGATGTTTTGGAAATAATTAAGTCTGGCAAAAACTGCATCTTATTTAAAATTTTCCATTTCAAATTGTCTAAAAGTATAATATAAACAAGAACATATGTTTAAGCAAACTTTTACCCCCCCTTCCCATATCCCTTTAGTAACATGTCTTTTCCTTCTGGGTGGTCACCATTGCAAGCATTTGTTTTTATACAAAGGAAAACATAGGAGGACTCTCCTGTAAACTAAGACACAATGGAATTTTGCTTGCAATTTAATCCTTAAAGAAACCTCAGTGGTGCATTACTTCCTGTGACTATTAACAGAACAAATCCCCAGGCTTAATGATACACTGCACTCTTAAAACCTGAAAAGTGGATACATTTGTGTGGAAATGAGAAAGTAAATATGCATCACCTGAGATACAAATGCCCAAGCTAGAAACATTGAAATAGTTATTCATTAGCATATGTGAGGACAAGGTGCATACAGAGAAAAGCAAATGCTCTCTACTGTAACTGTAAGAATTAAGTCTGCAGAAGGAAACTTTTCAGTATAATAGGTATAAAGTAACTCAATTGTGTTTACATATTGCCATGTAGTCAGTCATTGTCTTATTCTCTCTCCCTCTCTCTCCCTCCCTCCCTCCCTCTCCCTCCCTCTCTCCCTTTCTCTCTCTCCTTTCCTCTCTCTCTCCTCTCTCTCTCTCTCTCTCTCTCTCTCTCTCTCTCTCTCTCTCTCTCTCTCTCTCTCTCTCTCTGTGTGTGATATGTGTGTGCAAGCTCATCTACCTACTATGGTGCACACATAGAGTCAGTACTATCCCCCTACCTTGTGACAGATTTTTCTTGTATGTTTCACACTGCATTTTCCAGGCTAGCTGGCCCAAGAACTTTAAATGAGTCTCCTGTCTCCACTTCCTATCTCACTGAAAGAGCTCTAGGTTTATGGGTAATGCCACAACATCCAGCTTTTGTAAGTGACTTCCTGAGAACCAACACAAATAAATGGTCAAGCTTGCTCAACAAGCACTTTTACCCTCCGAGCTGTCTTGCAACCTTGTCTCATTTAACTCCCATCTTTAAGGATCTTTAGTGGAAGAACCATTTTTTTTTTTACCAGATATAGTTCATGTTATTTTTCTACAAGCTGAAGATGTCATGTAAGTTGTTATCTTTCAAAGCAGACAGATTTTCTTTTTCAATAGTAATTGTCCTATTCACTACTTTGTCTAATGTTTTAGTATTAGTCTTGAAATTTTAAAAACTATTGCAGAAATCCCCTGTAGATTACAATTTTTCTGGGTGTACATGATTTGTTAGCCTTGGGTGTGAAAATATATGGGTGCTTCCGATTTGCAAGTAAGAGAATTTTAATAAACAAGCTCCACGAGCCCATCTGTGCTATCGGCACCTATTTTCCTCCCCTGAAGAAAAATGAATCATTAGTAAACACACAGTAATGACACTAAAGTTCTAAACATAGCTTTTGGAATCTACAGAGGGCAGCATAGATGTTCCCAAGAATTTGTACAGAAGCATGCCGTTAGCTACTTGCATCTGTTAACTCTTTTCATCACATATAGATTGTCCTAAAGACAATGAGTTAGATATTATTCAACAACACCAAGTTGTGAAAATCAGTGGAAATATGAAAAGTCAAATCCATCAGGAAGATGATATATTTGTAAATAGCACAGCATTTGATTTTGGCTGAACTTTGTAAACTATTGGGTTGTTCTGAGTTACATAAAAATGTAGTAGTCTTAAAGACAAATCATATTTAGAGCACAGAAATAGATAAGGGGGTTTAATGTTAACCATTACAAAATACACAGAACATTTAGAATGTTGTATTAGCCAATGCATTATGTTGGATTTTTTCTCATAATTCAGTTAAGTTCACTAATACTATGTATTGATTCTACTCTGTACCAGATTTTTTGTTAGGTTCTGAGATCAAAAGTCTTAAGACCAGATAAAAGGGGAAGTAAAGCTGATTGAAGTGGGTTTTGTTTTAGAAGAAAACAGTAATTCAGTCAACCTGTTCAGTAGTCTGTGCCTCAAATAGAACTCCAGATAGCTTCTGCTGTGGTAGCTGAGAGGTCAGAGCGCCGATACTGCCATCCTTGATGGGAGTATCATTGATGCTTCCTGCCATGATGGGTGCACCATTGATTCTGCCAGCCATGATGGGAACAGAGCTTTTTTGGAGAAGAGGCATTTGAATCTGATGTGTCAGGCAGAGTAATGATGTCCAAAGCACAGTAGTGCAGAACAGATTATTTTGGGATTAAAACTATAATATTCCAATAGAGTCAGTTCAAAGGAAAATTAAGATTTATATACCTTTCTTCCCCTTTAGAAGCTGATCTCCTCAAGAATGTGTTGAAATGACACAAAACAGACTGGCATTACCAATAAAATCAGAGTGGGGGTTTTCTGACAGGCTCCTTTTGTTTGTCCCCATCAAGTCTAGTTTGTAGTTTTTCTATTTCTTTGTGATGTGGTCTATTCAAGGAACCCGTGGTCCTTCTTTGAGTGTCCACATCATTCACTCCATCAGATAGATGTCAGATCTAGAAGTCATGTCAGCATAACTTCATTTGGGGAGTCCTCTTCCTGGAGACTTACTAGCTTGAAATGATCGTATAGTTCTTTTGAAATGGTCTCCATCTGGTGAAGTCTTCTGACTCTTCCCTGTAAGCAGGGCATAGACAAGCAAGCTAGTCATCACCCCCTGGCATTTCTGCTCAGATAGGAATCTTAACTGTCTGCAAAGTTTATTAATTAGGAATTCTGCTTTCCATATGACCATAGTAGACTATTTTGCTAAAGTTTCTGTCATTGTATAGTTTGTACCCATTCCTTGCATTTTTAAGAACAAATGAAACTGCCATTGAAGTCGTTGGAAAGGTGTCCTTCAACAAGACCGAAGTGCCTATGGGCCCGTCAAGGGCTCAGAGATGAACCTTTCTGGAGAGATGGTTTCAGGGAACACATTCTGCTTTATTGCACATGAATAACTACTTATATAGTGGAAGCCTATCAATGTGATTGGTTAGCACATTACCTCAGATTGGACAGTGAGCGCTCACACCACTGGGGGTCTCTAGATAGAGGAAGCACAGAAAAGGTGATGTGGAGGGTGCAGACTCCTCAGCAAGCCAACTACCAGCTACTCAAGCTACTTCAGAATTCAATGTTCTGACTTCTGGGAATACTCAAGAGCATGGTGTGCCACAATTCTTATTTAGAAGAACAGGTCATACTGCATTTTCTCCTACACATTAAAATAACTGAAAAATAATTCAAGGAAGCAGTACTTGTAGTTTGAATGAGAATGACCCATAGACTCATCTGTTTGAATGTAGTCTCCAGGACTCCAGTTGGTGGAATTGTTTGGGAAGGATTAACTGTTACCTTGTCTGGGGAGGTATGCCACTGGGGGTGGGCACTGAGTTTCTAAAGCTCATGCCCTTCTCAATCTCGCTCTCTCTCTCTTCCCTCTCTTTCTCCCTTCCTTCCTCCCTTTATCCCTCTCTCACTTCCCCACTCTCTGCCTTGCACTGTGGACCAGGATGTAAGCTTGAAGCTACTGCTCCAGTGTCATAACCATGTGTCAGCTGCCATGCTCCCTGCCATGATGGCCATGTCTGTGCCATCTGAAACTGCAAGCTCCAAATAACCTCATTCTTTTATGAGTTGCCATGGTCATGGTATCTTATAACAGCAATAGATAATTAACTAACTCTAGTCCAGGGAGTTGGATTACTGCTGTACCAAGCCTGCCTGTGTGCTGTTTTTTGTTTTTGTTTTTGTTTTAAGCAATGTGGAAGACTTTGGGTCTTTTGACTAGAAAAGCAATCACACACTGTAAGTGGGGCTTAATGGACCATCCTTGTAGGAGCATGGAATACAGTAGAGCACTGTGGACTTTGAAAACAATGTGGACTATGGAAGTCCAGTTCAAAAGGTTTCAGAGAAGAGTACTGTTAGCACCTGGACTAGAGACCATTATTGTAATCTATTGGCGAAGATTGTGGCTTCTTTCTGCTTGGTTCTAAAAGTTGAAAAGTTTTAGGCCAACTTTGTTGGTAAAATGGCCTAATATTGATCTATCACATGGTACTAATCATGAATCATAAGTACTGTTGGCTTTAATAATGGATTTTCTCACTTACTGAGTGACAAGCTGGTTACAAGCATCTAATATGGGGGCCTTATGATGCTGTCTTGTACTTATTCCCTTTCTATTTAATTGTTCAGACATTATAAGCACATCCTCTCTATGCCAGCACAGGCCATCATTCAGCAAATAAAGAAAAAGAAGAGAAGAGAGTGTGTGGACATTTCTGTCTAAGAGAATACCTGGAAGGTGTGGACATCACTTTATCCCATGTCTTTTTTATAGAGACTGTTCAAGTATCCCTTCCTTGCTGCAAAACAGCCTTAAGAAATGTAGCTGAGAACAGATCCAACTTGACATGTTTATTATTGTAGAATAAAAAAGGGGAATGGATTGCAGAGGACCATTAACACTCATTTCCACATGTTTTATAACCATTACCCCATGTTTTGTTGGCTAACACTTGAGGCTTGGACGATCAATTATTCCTGATCATTTGTGGCTATTTCAGGGAATGTGAATATTAGTTGTCAAAATATTCTAATTGCCCCAGTTCCTTTATTTAAATATTGTAAGTACTTAATGAAGGTGATTATCCAAAATATTACAGAGAACAGCCACCATTTCTGTACATTTCTTTTAAAATAATTGAGTAAGGCTCTGATGAAATGGATACTGTATTATCACTGTTTGAATTTCTATGGTTTTTAAGAAAATAATTCACCATCTAGTCAGTTGAAGTGACTGTTTCTGTTGAATGAAAGCTTCCGAAGGTACTTGCAGGCAGAGGGCAGACTTCTGTCTTGACATAAGGGAAGCTCTAGGCCACTCTCTGTAGTTATCCTGCCAGACATAAATTTCAGTCCACACCTTACAAATGGAGTGGACCAGAGTCCTCCCAATCTTGGGAAATTTAGCATGGCTTCCCCCTTGTCCAGTTTACACCAGGAGCCCCATGTTCTACATACTTGCCCACCGAGTCCATCACAGTTTATGTAGTTAGTCTGAGCATCACACTAGTCTGGATATCCTTTGAGTTCTTACCCTATGGTCAGCCCCCAACTCTTATGGATATTCAGAATGATATTGGATTATATTCTTTTTATCTCTCAGAATTTGATGTGCTCTACAGTTAGATCACTATAATCATATTAATGGCAATAACAGGGAAAATAGTGTTTTCTAAGTAAATTACAGAAGTACTTTTTAAAATTGGTTTTTAAAGTTTTTGTCTATAGCCACGAAACTTTTGAATGGATAATGATGTGGGGATATTCTTAGGGCAAACCTAAGATATAAATGTGCATGTAACATAAAAATTTCTACAAAAATACTTCTAATTAGATGTGTACCTTGACATTTTGCTATAATTTCCACCTCTTAAATATGTGTTACTTCAAAATCAAACAGTAAATTATTTAATATATAATTTAAAAAATGACTAATGTATATATTGGCAAATATGTTCATGTGTATGAGGTACACATGTATTTACAAGTGTGCCTGTGTGTATGAGTGTATTGTGTCTCTGTGTGTACATGTACATCACTGTGTGTGCATGTTTGTCTCTGTGTGTGTATGTATGACTCCGTGTGTGCATGTACATGGATTAAATGAACAACCTCTGAAGTCATTCCTCAGGTGGCAGAATTTCTCATTATGCTGACTGGCAAGAGGCCAGGAGTAGACCTATCTCTGCCTCCCTTGCCCTAAGATTACAAGTGTATTCAACCACATTTAGCTTTTTAAGTGTATGTTGTGGTTGTGGAACTCAGGTGTCAGTGCTTGCACACTGAGCTAGCGCAGTTTCACAGGTACACTTAATTTCATGTGTGATTTATATTTCCTGAGTCTTGAACAGGGCTTTTCTATCTACAATGCACTGCCATGTGTTTTCTTGAGAGCTTGCTTATTTAATATATTTTTGTCATATAGTTAATTAGCTTGAGGAATGAAATGAGAACACTGTTCATAGTCCAAGCAAGTATTCTTTGCCCTAGACAACCCTGCAAATTAATGACAAGACATACTAGGACACTAAAAGAGAGGAGGAAAATCAGTTCAACTATGTTTGTACAAAGCCGTAAAATCTAAGGCTTGTAAGCATCTTGGAGAATATTTTTGAAAACATAGCCATCCAAATAAAACTTGTTTTTCTGGGATGCAAATACATAAACAAAACGGTTGCATGAAGTGAGAAAGGCCCAAGTCTTTGTTTGCTTCCGTGTTATTTTTAACACATTGCAATGTTCCAGTAAGTGATTTGAATTGCAATTTGGGAACCAACTGAGTCAACACAATAAATATGACAATTTGATGCCATTTGAGGATATTGGCATTTTATGAAAGAAATTGTCACATAGCGCAAATGATGGTTCTGGCTTAGGTAGCATCTGCCCACCTTCCCCCGCCACCAATGGAGTTATCACTACCATACTCGAAGCACTCTCTTGCCAATTCTATCACCATTGTAGTAATGAAAACTAATAATTTATAAAAAGCAAAGTGGGTTTGATGGTTTCAGGTAAGCAAGACTTTCCAGACTCCTTAGGAAAGAAGGGAGTGATTGTACAAGTGGTTTAGAGAGGAAGTACGCAAATACAGTATTCAGATTTGGCAATTTTCACAAATAATGTTTTTGGGACTGGATGGTCCTGACCCTGCATTGCTCCTAGCCCAAGTAGGACTAGGATTGTAGACCTGAGCCACTGGGCATGCCTTTTACAAGTGTCTGAAAATCATCATCATCACTAAAAACGCATGTGTTCATGGTTCCATTTTCTCTGTGCAGTCTCACCAGGGCAGTTGCTGGATCTACGTGCATGTATTTCACACCAGAGAACTTTTAGCCTCTTGGGGATTCTTCATGTTATATCATAGACACCACTGAAGTAACGAAATGACTTTCAGGCATCACATAACTCTGAAGTTGTATACAAATGTTTGGCATGCAAGTTAAAGCCCACATAGGAATTATATTCTCAAAAGGGCCTATGATACAAAAAAAAAAAAATCACCACGTGGTGTTTCATGTTCTGTTTTACAATAGCTCAAACAATTAAAAGTCAGACACAAATTGGTGCTACAGTAATCATTCCTACCTCTCTATCCCCCAAACCCTCATGGATGACATGTTAGTCCTGGAAGAAGTCGCTTGTCAGATTCTTCTCTAATTCTCTACTTACTAAACACTCAGGTTTTCTCAGTTCCTTCCTGCTGACTGGTGTCTTCACTATCATACACTCATATACACTCTCCATTTAAGAAAAGGAAGAATTATCGTCAAATGTTCTTGGGCTAAACACAATGTTACAACTTGTACCATGTTGTATTTCCAATAAACTAATTGTAAAGGGATTTATGAAGCAATGGGAGGAAATCAACAGTGATAATGCTGTTTGAACAGTTTTGAAGAGCTTTCCATATTGAAAACCCATCCTATTTATGTGTTTATGATGCCATTATATTCATGATTATTCTTATATAACCAATCAGTGGACCTGTGACTACATAGATATATGAAAATAACATTTGCCATGTTGATAAATTTTTGAGGCTTGTCAATGAGTTTAGGAAATAAATTGTATTTTTTTAATTTATTTATTAGTTCTAGTTAGGGAACAAGCTTATTTCAATTCCCTTCTCCCTCTCCCTCCCCTCACCCCCAACCCTCCTGCCCCACCCCCAGCCTACCCCCCACCCCATCCACCCACCACTCCCCAGGCAGGGTAGGGCCCTCAACGGGGGCTCTGCAAAGTCCACCAAATCTTCCTGTGCTGGTCCTGGGCCCTTCCCCATGTGTCCAGGGCCAGAGTGTAACCATTCATCCCACCCGTGGGATGGGCTCTCAAAGTCCCTTCTTGCACCAGGGAAAAATACTAATCTACCACCAGAGGCTCCCTGGAGTGCAGAGACCTCCTTATTGACATCCATGTTCAGGGGTCTGGATCAGTCTTGTACTGGCCTCCCCGACAGCATCTGGGGTCCATGTGCTCTCCCTTGTTCAGGTCAACTGTTCCTGTGGGTTTCTCCAACCTGGTACAGACACCTTCGTTCTTCATTCTCCCCTCTCTTCAACTAAATTCCCGATTTCGGCTCAGTGTGTATCTGTGGATGTCTGTCTCTGCTTCCATCAGCCACTGGGTGAGGGCTCTAAGATGGCATAAAGAGAAGTCATCAATCTCATTTTAGGGGAAGGGCTTTTAGGTTATCCTCTCCACCATTGCCTGGATTGTCAGATTGTGTCATCCTTGTAGGTCTCTGGAGATCTCCCTGGTTCCAGATCTCTTCTCAGACCTATAGTGGCTCCCTCTGATATGGTATCTCTCATCCTGCTCTCTTTCCTCTATTCTTCCCCCAACTCAATATTTCTGCCCCTCCATTTCCCCTCCTCTACTCCTCTTCTCTTGATCTTATTGTAGCAGTTCCTTCCCCCCTCCTCTCATGCCCCCAATTAGTTCAGGAGTTCATGCCACTTCCATTCCTGGGGACCATTTATCCCTTAGAGTCCTTCATGGATGGAACTAGAGGAAACCATCCTGAGTGAGGTAACCCAGTCACAAAAAGACAAACATGGTATGTACTCACTGATATATGAATTTTAGACATAGAGCAAAGGATTACCAGCCTATAATGCTCTTCACCAAAGAAACTAGGAAAAATTGTATTTTTTATCAAAAATTATTTCTTTTCTTTTAAGCCAGATAGACAAAAGGTTCAGTTTTAGCTATGGAGTTAGTTCCTATATTTCATTAAAAAGTTGTTGCTGTGGAATTAATTTATTGTATGTAAGTACCACATGTTCTCTCAAGGACAGTAAAAATAAAACTTCACAATTATAGCTCTCAGGGTTTCTATATCCTTGTAGGCCTATAGGATCATTTCTTTCTTTTTTTCTCCATTTTTATTTAAATTAGAAACAAGATTGTTTTACATGTCAATCCCAGTTCCCTCTTGCTCCCCTCATCCCCTGTCCCCCACTACAACCCTACCTATCCCATACCATTTCTGTTCCCCAGGGAGGGTGAGGCCTTCCATAGGGGGCCTTCAGGGTCTGTCATATCCTTTAGGATAGGGCCTAGGCCTTCCCCCCTGTGTCTAGGCTGAGGGAGTATCCCTCTATGTGGAATGAGCTCCCAAACTCCATTCCTATGCTAGGGATGAGTACTGATCTACTAAAAGAGGCCCCATAGATTTCCAAGGCCTCCTCACTGACACCCACATTCATGGGATCTAAATCAGTTCCCTGCTGGTTTCACAGCTATCAGTTTGGGGACCAAGAGCTCCCCTTTGTTCAGGTCAGCTGTTTCTGTGGGTTTCACCAGCCTGGTCTTGACCCCTTTGCTCATCACTCCTCTTTCTCTGCAACTGGATTCCAGTTCAGTTCAGTGTTTAGCTGTGGGCATCTGCCACTACTTCCATCAGCTGCTGGATGAAGGCTCTAGGATGGCATATAAGTTAGTAGTCAATTTCATTATCAGGGGAGGTCATTTAAGGTAGCCTCTCAACCATTGCTTAGATTGTTAGTTGGTGTCATCCTTGTAGATCTCTGGAAATTTCCCTATTGCCTGATTTCTCTTTAAACCTATAATGGCTCCCTCTCTTATGATATTTCTTATTTTGCTCTCCTCTATTCTTCCCTCTACACAACCTTCCTGCACCCTTGTGTCCTCCTCACCCTTCCTCTTCTCCCCTTCTTATTCTCCTAGCTCTCTCTCCTCTCCTCCTATGCTCCCAATTTGCTCAGGAGACCTTGTCCCTTTTCCCTTCTCCAGGAGACCATGAATGTCTCTCTTAGGGTTCTCCTTGCTTCCTCGCTTCTCTGACAGTGGATTGTAGTCTGGTAATCCTTTGCTCTATGTGTAAAATCCATTTATGAGTGAGTACATATCATGTTTGTCTTTTTATGACTGGGTTACCTCACTCAGGAGGGTTTCTTCTAGTGCCATCCATTTGCCTGCAAATTTCAAGATTCCACTGTTTTTTTTTTCCTTTGAGTAGTACTCCATTGTGTAAATATACCACATTTTTCCATCCATTCTTCAGTTGTGGGGCATCCAGGTTGCTTCCTGGTTCTGGGTATTACAAATAATGCTGCTATGAACATAGTTGAACTGGTTGCAGATGATATGATTCTTTACATAAGTGACCCGAAAAATTCTACCAGGGAGCTCCTACAGTTGATAAACACCTTCAGCAAAGTGGCAGGATAGAAGATTAACTAAAAAAATCAGTACCTCTACTGTATACAGACTATAAGAGTGTTGAGAAAGAAATCAGAGAAACATCACCCTTTACAATAGCCAAAAACAACATAAAATATCTTGAGGTAACACTAACCAGACAAGTGAAAGACCTTTATAGCATGAACTTTGAATCTTTAAAGAAAGAAATTAAAGAAGATACCAGAAAATGGAAAGATCTCCCATGCTCTTGGATAGGTAGGATCAACATAGTAAAAATGGCAATCTTGCCAAAAGCAATCTACAGATTCAATGCAATGTCCATCAAAACACCAGAACAATTCTTCACAGACCTTGAAAGAACAGTACTCAACTTTATATGGAAAAACAAAAGACCCAAGATAGCCAAAACAATCCTGTACAATAAAGGAACTTCCAGAGGCATCACCATTCCTGACTCTAAGGTCTATTATAGAGCTATAGTCCTGAAAACAGCTTGGTATTGGCACAAAAATAGACAGGTAGACAAATGGAATCGAATTGAAAACCCAGATATTCACCCACATACCTATGAACACCTTATTTTTGACAAAGAAGCTAAAGATGTACAATGAAAAAAAGAAAGTATCTTCAACAAATTGTGCTGGCATAACTGGATTGCTGGCATGTAGAAGACTGCAGATAGATCCATGTCTATCACCATGCACAAAACTTAAGTCCAAATGGATCAAAGGCCTCAACATAAATCCAGCTACACTGAACCTCTTAGAAGAGAAAGTGGGAAGTACCCTTGAATGAATTGGTAACAGAAACAACTTCCTGAACATAACACCAGTTGCACAGACACTGAGATCGACAATTAGCAAATGGGACCTCTTGAAACTGAGAAGCTTCTGTAAGGCAGAGGACACAAAGGCAAACGGCAGCCCACAGAATGGGACAAGATATTCATCAACCTCATATTCATTTCTTTCTTAATTTTCTGCTTTCCATTTTGTATTACGTAGGTGAAGCCATTTGAACTGCAGTACAATAGATATCTAGAAACCTCTTTCACATAATGTGCTATGGAGGCCATTGTGAGGAGAAACTAGTCTCCTGTAGGGTGGTCCCTCAGAGCCATCTAGGTGGATGGAAGGAGCAAAGAGGTGTACTCTTCTGCTGGAGACACTGGCTTATGCAAGTATTGGCTCCTTGGCCTTGAAGATGCTGCCGCTGAATCCTCTGTGCAACTAAAACAGATAGTCGTGTAATGACCTCACAACTGCATTTTTTCTCTATTCTTCAGACTCTGCAACTACATCAGATGAATTTGCTGGTTTTTGTAGGGGAGTGTTGATTTCTTACATATCCCATTACAGCCACTGTTGGGACAGACTGGTATGAGGATATCCATATTTGAATTTTCTCTTCACATGAGAATCTCCTTTACATAGGCTGCAGGGTAACCATTTCCTCCATGTATTTATTAAAGGAGAGAGAACAAAATTAACATTTTTCAAATTAAACATTTTATTTGAAGATAAGCATAGACATGATATGGAAAGAAATACGATTCCTTACACGGGTCTCCTTATTGTATAAAATGGAAATGTAGTATCACAATTGGCATATTAACATTGATGCAACTGGCTGTTCTTGTTCAGATTTTCTCAGGTTACAGAGAAATACAGTTATCTGTGCATCAGTATAGGCGTGACTTCATTCCAGCTGTTTTCTTAGGTTAATCCAGAGATTTTACTTTGTGTGAGTCTGTACATATAACATAATACTAGGCATATTTTAAGTACTTAATATATAGCCCACCACCAGAAGCTGCACAGTGTAAAACCAGCAGCCTCAGGCCAATCAGGCACACAGGCTAGACTGCAACTGCACCTATCATTGCTGCCATTCCTGGGTCTAGAGGGGCTGTGGATCACATGGCTGCTGTTCCGGGAGGTTCACAGGGCACCGGAAATGGCAACTTCCTACCTACCTACTTTACTGAGACTTCAGGGATACCAATCAAGTAGATATGCCCATAATTCCTTGAACTGTCCTTATGATATCCCAGCCCTCATTCCAATTGGAGAGGAGCATGTTCCCAATGCATGGCAACAGAGACAGACAGACACAGTACAACTGTATAGATTGTGCAACTAAGCAGAAAGTCTGTAACTCGTGATGGAGGCTGTGTCCATGGATGGCAGGCTGCTTTCCTATTGTATTTCCAGAGCAATCTGGGGGACCTCCCTTTTGGTGCTGTATTCCTGTTGCTACAGCCTAGTCCCCAGTAAAACCTCATCTAAGTATTTTACCTACTTTGTATTTAGCATGTATAGAGCAGGTTTATCTGGTAACATGAAGAGAAGGCATCTTCCAGGCCTGCCAGTGCCAGGTACACACAGCAGCAAGTGTTAGAATACAGATGAAGAATTCTAAAGAACATGAAAACAGAGACTGTGAAGAGTCAGTGCCACAGTGGACTGGAGAAATGGTTTGATGGTGAAGATGGCTGAGTGCTGATGTTATGAAAGAGGATGAGCTAGAGAGGTCAAGTCTGCAAAGGCAAAGGACATCAAATAGCTGGGAAAGTGTGTGTGTGTGTGTGTGTGTGTGTGTGTGTGTGTGTGTGTAATAGCCTTTGATCATTTTCTCCTTTTATCACCTTTAAACTCAGCTAATCAAGTTACCCCTCCTACTTTCATTCAGTTCATTTTTGTTTGTGTGTGTTCTATTGAAGTTAGAGTTCCTTGCATGACCATGAGAGGAAGGTTATTTATTTTATAGACAGTGACTTACCAGTCAGTGGCTGCACCACTGTAGACCATGACTCTCCCTCTCCTAGCAACCATTAACTGTCTGTATCTCCTCAGGGAGGGATGGGCCTCATAAGTCCTTTCCCCATTCATGAAGGAGTGACTTTGGACCTATTCATGTGCTCCTTCAGTCTGGCAGTGAAGTTCTATGTGCAGGACCACACAGAACAAAACAATGAAAGTTTTCTACTTTATTAATCTTCTTTTAATGTCAGAAATTACATCCTTATATATTCTAGTAATTTTGAAATTTGGAATTGCTATTTTCTTTGGCTTCTCCATAGCCAGTAAACTGGTTACTTTCAGTTCTTAGCACTTCTGTGATATATGTATGACTAGTAAAACTGGGTCCTCTATTTGGTGGGCTACATTTTCTGCAGAAGGAACTACACTGCTTCAGGCTGTTTTCCTGACATAGGTTTAAAGGGATAATCTTAGTGCAATCAAATCATAGTTTAGTGTGGAAATGAACTATGAGAGAAGATATTAAAATTAATGGAAATACTGTGTACCACACAACCTTGGCAATCTGACAGAACAGATTCAACAGAATAAAATGTGGTTATTTGCACCACTGGAGTGTATACACAATAGTCCAACAGGGTTTGACTTTCAGATTAATGATACTATAAAGGCAAATTACCACCTAGATACTTTATTACTTTTCAAATATGAACTCCTTTAAAAACTACAGCCTAATTATGGATAACCGTTCTCCTGTGGATATTAGTAAAAGTTTGACCAAGCCTGAATTATGCTTTGCACAACCTTTTTAAAGTCAAATGAAACAAAAACAAACCTCAACCGATTATAGTAACAGTGTAGGTGGTTTGCAAATATAGGATACATTTTGACAGCTGCTTTTTACTGGAATCCTATCAAGACAATCACTGAAATATTTTAAATGCTTGCAATGAGAGAATGCTAAATTTATGGCTGTGCCTCAGTCACTGGATGTCCCAGACAGGGGGAGTGCTTTTGTGGTTGCTAGCGCGCTTCTCATTCTTGAAGTCAGCCATATTCTGCAATCCCGATTCCCCAGTGATCAGTGCTTAAAATTTTAAATTGAATTTTTCACTGTTTAAAATGTTTATACCATTTGTGTAGACAAGTTTGTACCTCTGACATACTTGGTTATTAACATGAAGAAATAAGATATGCAGAATTGTCACCACATAGTATGTTTATGATTAAAAAGAATATTCCCAGACTTTGTAATCTTTACAAAACATTGAAAAGATGCAGGAAGGAATAAATGGAAATGTGCAATATTAACTCTTGACCCTGTTGTTGACATGAAGTGCCCTATCTTTTGGTTAGTGTGGAGAAAATGTGTAAGATCTATGTATTATATGAGACACACATATTCACAGCAAAGCAGCAAGACTTAATTTCCCTCTGGTGGTACTTACTGCCATTATATGTTTGTATGTTTTATTTAGAATAAAGTTAACTTGAAAATCATCTGCTCTCATCTTTTTAACCCTTTTATTTTTCCTTCATACAATTCAGTTACCATTGGCTGCATTTCTCACCACCTTGTTGGGTTCTAGACCTTCTGCATCTAAGACTTACTCCTTTCTTGGCATTGCTTCCCAGGGCAGCAAGGAGTTTCCTGTAATCACTTCACAGCATCCCAAAGAAGTGCAAGAACACTTGAGTTTGTAAACAAACTGAAGTTACACCCAGGTGTGAGTTCAATTCTGCCAAATTTGTGCATGGCTTGAGTTCAAGAACCCTGACTGAGGATGTCAATAGAAAGAAGAAAGGGCAAACACACATATTCAAAATAATTGGGTCTGGGTAGTCTGGGGTCTATGATAGAAGCTGTAGCACCCTGGAAGCTCAGTGTGTTTATTATATTCTGTTGAATATGGAGGCAGGATTATCACATGAAGATATGTTGGTAGCACAAAGGTCTTGGATCTCACAGATAAGCACTAGAGAAAGCGGGAATGTTAAACATGCACAGTAGTCTCTCCAAAAGGAGAGCTGTGTAGTGTGGTTTTTTACCCAGAAGTCTGGGAATAGAGGTGGTAAGAACCTGGTGGTAAGGATCTATGATGTCTGTAGGGCCCGTCCACACCAAGCTTGCACAAGCAAGATAGGAAATGGCTAATAGTCTAGGTGACTTTTGCAGGTAACATCTACGAGATAGAGAACAAGCTTCCATGGATCTTTTTTAAAGAAGAGATGTTAAAACAATTCTGTTAAAATTGCAATATATTTTGATAATAATCTTTCCCCTATCTCATCCATCTCCCCCCAGATCCTGCCCCTCTCCCTTTCCCCACTCTACAAAATTGGAACTAAAGATAATCATAACCAATAACATAACTTACTTAACATGGAGAAACTGAGCTGGTGTCCAGCTAGAAGAAGCCTTACCAACCTGAATCTTATTCATGGTTTAAAAAGGTACTTTGCATGCTACCAGAGGAGAAAAGTAAGGATCAATATCCTCTAGCTGCAAACCCTTTAACCTACAACAGAGACCTTCCCACAAAATGTATCGGTGGACATTTTCTGCACACACTATCAAAATTCTCAGTAGGAGCAGACAATGTCATTGCCATCTCACCATGTCTCAACTGGACAAGGTTTTACCACTCCCATGGGTCTAAGGCATTGGTGTAAGGACATGGCCATGCCCATGTCAATGCCACACATTCACTGGGGAGTTAACTTGCTACCTATAGTAGTTCCTTTTTGTAATAGTTATTTGTGCATCTTTGCTAAAGCTCCTATATCAAGCAGCACATGAAACAAGGCTTGAGTACTTAAGATTTTAGCTCTAACCTAATTCTACTGTTTAACTCTGATTGTCATAGTCCAGAAGCACCCACCATATTGGACTCTTCCCTCTGCTTCCTCTCACTTGAAGAAACACAGAAATCCTCCCCAAGTCCAAGTTCTTTCAGAAAGTGCCTGTAAACAGCATCAAAAATGTTATGATTCCCTCAACTCTCTTGTCTGTAGACCACTGGCACTGAAAAGTCACACCAACACTGCCCAGAGTGAGAAAGCTTTCATTTCTAGAAAGTCATCAAAGCTGCTAATAAACTAAGGATCACACCTGGAAAGTCCACATTATTGGCATTGACTAAATGTGGAAAACACAAGGAAGCATTTCCCCCAAATTAATCAGAAACACTTTGAAGGCATGACAAGGTGTTTGCTGCAGTCTAGCTTCAGTTGCTAGTTTTATAGGTGGTTCTCTTATCACCATTTGGGGATTATGTAGTTCTCATATTTTGTTACTTGGAGATTGAATTATATATATTGACATATATCACGTATAACTATGTACTTATGTTAAGTGTGTGTATATGCATGAGTGTCTAATGACATAGTTTGTCATAGCCGATATTCATTAGCTAATGAATATCAAGCCCTTGGTAAGTATTTAGCAAGTTCTCCCCTAGTAGAATTGAGAATAAATTTGGTTGAAAAGTCAGTTGTCTCCTCTTCCTCCCCACTCCTTCCCTTCATCCTCTTTCTACTTCTCTTCTCTCTTTCCTTCTCACCCTCCTCCTCCTTCTCTTCCCTTTCTTCCCCCTCCTTCCCCCTTCCTCTCCCCTTCTTTCTCTTCCCTTCTCTCTCATTTAATACCATTAAATACATACATTTTATGCAGATGGGAGTCAGGGAGATCAGTATGAAGAAAAAGCCACCATTAGAGAGGACAAGATGATATATAAGAGGTTTCTAAAACAAAATTTTCTGTGGTAGCTAGAAAATCTTTGTTTATTAAAAGTGGTTTAAAGCTAGACAATATGTTCTTGGATTTTCAAAGGCTTGGTTTTCATTGGAATAGGCAAGCCTTTAAATTAAGTGTGGTTGGCTTAACACAACATTTAATACATTCTCCATGTCCTATATCTGCCCTCTTTGGATCAGTGCCATGTCACTTGAGGGTTGCTAAAATACAGCTCTTGAATAATGATTTAACGCATAGAATGAAGTTATTTTTCCATCTGGAGATTTATACGTATGGACAAGTTAAAATACTAAGGGATTTGAGTTATGAAAACCCCCAAATTCTTGGAAGCAAACACGAATAGCTTTGATGTTCATCAAAACAGACAATTGGCTTTATCATGGCCAGTACTTAACAAAAATGGGTGGATAAATCCCAGAAACAGCTTGGATTTTATGTGACCTTTCCTACGACCATTGCAATCCTGAAAAGCCAGCATGCCTCTAAGCATCTTATTCCTATATTGGAGTAGCTTACACACCCAGAGATTAAGTTCTGACTCAATTGGAGGCTTAGGAAAAGAATAGCATGGTGAGTTGGCATGCACAGACTTCTCAGTTAGAATCTTGCCCAGTTTACTCACTTGAAATAATGTCATTAATTGGGGCAGAAATTCATACTGATCAAGATTTATTTGTAGGAACTGATTTTGTTACCATTTTCACACATTTCACCATGTGTAAACTGTAAGCAAAACATTGGCATATACTGTGTATGATGAGGTTCCTAACAACTTTAATGTGATGTGGTTTATTTCTATCTCTACTTTAGATAAGAAAATAGAACAAAAGAGGTCTACCCAAGACAATAATCCTTAGGGATAAAATTTGTGACACAGTCTGAGTGCAAATCTAGAGATGACTACATTTCAGATAACTAGTTTTTGACTCTTTCTTTCTTTCTTTCTTTCTTTCTTTCTTTCTTTCTTTCTTTCTCCATTTTTTTGTCTCTCTAATGTTGCTGATGTGTAGATGTGTTTGGAGTTGATCACTGGGCATGTGGTACTCTACTGAAGACTCATCCTGGAAGAAAACTGATTCTCCCTCTTTCAGCAGCCATTAATTGTCTGTAGCTGTTTATTTAGGGTGAGGTCTTGTGAGATTTTCCCCAACCACACTAGAACATCAGTTTGTACTGTCATTCTTTAGATCTTGCTTAGCAACAATGGTGCTGAGAGTTCATGGGTGCAGCTTCCATGTCATATATAGAAGACACTATCTCACAGCAGATGTCCTGTTCCTGTGCTTTTACAATCTCTCTGCCCCATCCCCCAGTGCTCCCTGAGCCTTAGTTATATGGGGTATGCTACAGACGTAGCAGCTGGGATGCTCCATAGCTAGTTGATCTCTGTATTTTTGACCAATTACAGCTTTCTGTAAAGAGGAACTAGTTTGATATTTTGATACAGGGTGAGAGCTACCTAAAGGTATTGTGAATGGCATTATTTCTTTATCAGTATGTTTGGTTTTGATGTATAGAGGAGCTATAATTTTATAAGTTGATTTTTTTTTACCCTGTCACTTTGATGAAATGTTGGTCATTTTCATCAGTTTTCTTGTGGAATTTTTAGGATCTTTTATTCATAATATTATACCACCTAAAAATAATTTGACTTTCCCTGTTCGTATCCTTTTAATTTTGTACTTTTGTCTCATTACTCTAGCTTATGCTTCAAGCATTACATTTCAAAGGAGTGGAGCAAGCCCTCTCTTATTCCTGAATTTAATGGGGTTGCTCTGAGATTTTTCTTTATCCAAGCTAATGTTGGCTCTGGTTTGTTATATATTACCTTTATTCTGTTGAGATATGCTTCCTCCAGACCTGCTCTCTCTGGGCTTTCAGCATAAAGTCATGTTTGAGTTTGGTCAAAAGTCTTTTCTGTGTTAATTGTGATGATCACATGATTTTCACTTTAAGTCCACTTAGACAAGGTATTACATTTTATGTATGTTGAACCCTCCAGCATCTCTAGGAAAAATTCAACTTGATCCTGGTGGATGATCTTATTTATATATGCTAATATTTGTTTTGCAATATTTTTGTGAATTGTTTCATCTGTATTCATCAGGGATATTAGTTTATAGTTTGGGGGTTTGTTTGCTTTTTGATTTTTTAGTTTTTTGGCTTTAGAGAATATTGGCTTCATAGAATGAATTTAAATGTGCTCCTTATGTTTATTCTTCTTTTTTAATAAGTTTAGTATTGTATATCTTTGAAAATCTGATAGAATACTGCTGTGAATCCATCTAGACCTTGGCTTTTTTTAACTTGGAAAATTTTTATTTTAGTTTAATTTTACATATTTATTATTGGTCTATTTAAATTGTTGATCTCTTCTTGTTCTAACTGTGGTGATTTACATGAATCTAGAAATTTCTTTTAGATTTTATAACTTAATAGAGTAAAGTTTTAAGTGTTCCTTCATAATATGCTGACTTTCTTTGGTACCATTGTAATGTTTCCCTACTCATTTCTGATTCTGTGAATTTGAGTCATTTCTGGCTTTCCTTTGGTTAGTTGGCCATGGTCTGTTGATCTTGTTTATATTCTCAAAGAATCAGCCCTTAGATCCATTAATCCTTTGTATTGTTTTATTTCTATTTCATTGATTCTCTGAGTTTTATTGTTTCTTGCTATATTAAGTCACTTACTTTTCCTCTTTTTGGTTTTGTATGTAGGAGCTTGACAATTTAAATTTCCCTTTTGGGAGCAAAATTAAAAGTCCCTTTTGGGACTTTTAATATGGTCCAAAGATTTTTGTTGTGTTGTGCTTTCATTTTTGTTTAGTTCTAGAATTTTTTTTAATTCTTTCTTATTTCTCTCTTTGTCCTATTCAGCAGTGTGTTGTTTAATTTCCATGAGTTCATGTAATTAGTAGAAATTCATTTGTACTTAATTTTAACTTTTATTTCATTCATATAGTTAATTCAGTTTTTATGAATTTGTTAAAGTTTGTTTTATGTTCCAAGATGTGGTCTCTGTTTGAGAAACACACACACACACACACACACACACACACACACACACACACACACACATACACATTTGATGCGTGGTGTCATTTAACTCTAATGTTTCTGCTTCATTTCGTCTATATAACCTGTCTCCCACATTAAATGAGGTTTTGAAACCACTTAATTTTGCTAAATTGAATTAATATATGTCTTTAAGCCTACAAATATTCTCTGTGTTAAATTGGGTGGGCCAGAGTTTGATGCATATATGATTAGGAGTATTAATGTCTTATTGATTAACTGATCTCTTTATTTGAAATGTCCTTCATATTTTCTGCTTAGTTTTAATTATTTGTTTGCTACTTTGTCAAATGCTAATATAGGCATTCCTATGTGTTTCCTGATGCCAGCTAAGAGGAATATTTTTTCCACCCTTTAATTTTAAGGTGACTCCCATTTTGAAGTTAAAATGAATTTCTCATGGACAAAAGACAGATGGATTTGTTTCTTAATCCATTCAGCTAACTTGTGTCTTGATCCATTAATATTTAAAATTATCATTGAAAGGTTGAAGATTGTGTGTTGTTGTTTTGCTGTATATGTTCTTATTCTTGTATTTCAGTAGTTATAGCTCCATTTATTTCCTTTCTGTATTTTCTTGACTTTGGATAGACGTATTCCTGTCTTTACTCCAAAGTGTCACTTCTAGCATACTCTGTACAAATATGTTGGTTGCCATGAATTATCTTATCCTATTTAAATCATGGCAAGTTTTCTTTCTCCTTCACCTATGATATATAGTTTTGCTAGGAACAGTAGTTTAAGTTGGCAGTTGTGGTGCTTTAGACCTTTTTAAGTACATTGCTCCAGACTCTTGTGGCATTTAAATTTTCCGGTGAGAAATTAGTTGTGCTTTTTGATATTATAATTTAACTACAACTTTTCTCTATTCCCTTTCCTCCCTCCAAACTCTTGCATATACCCCTGGTCACACACCCTTTCATACTGATGATCTTTTCTTACTGTTATTGTGTGCATTTATGTATATACATATATATCCCTAGATGTAAGCTGATAAGTTGGTTTAAGGGTTCCTGTGTGTATGTTTGCAGGGCTCAATGCACTAGATAATTAAGTGGCATCTACTTCCCTGGGGAGGCTGCCTTTCCCATCCCCTGCTTTCCGCAACAGCTATTTTTTTAATAAATTTTATTTAAAATAGAAACAATCTTATTTTACATATAAATCCCAGTTCTCTCTCCTCCTCCCATGCCCCCCACTGATCTCCATCCCATCTCCTATCCACTCCCCAGGGAGTTCAGGCACTAGGGATACATCCTGGTTCCACTGCCAGAGGCCCCATGGACATCTGTTCAACTATGTTCATAGCAGCATTATTTGTAATAGCCAGAACCTGAAAGCAACCTAAATGCCCCTCAACAAAGAATGGATACAGAAATATGGTACATTTATAGAATGGAGTACTACTCATTGGAAAAAAATAAAAAACAATGGAATATTAAAATTTTCAGGCAAATGGATGGAACTAGAAGAGACCATCCTAAGTGAGGTAACCCAGTCACAGAAAGACAAGAATGGTATGTACTCACTCATATATAGATATTAGACATAGATAAGAGGATTACCAGCCTACAATCCACACCTTCAGAGAAGCTAGGAAACAAAGAGGACCCTAAGAGAGACAGTCATGGTCCCTGAGTAAAGCAGAAAAGGACAAGAGCTCCTAATCAAATTGCAGGCATGAGGGTAGGGGAGAGAGAGATAGGAGAAAGCCAAGGGGAGAAGAGGAGGTGGGAGAAGAACATGAGGGATCAAGAAGATTGAGTTGGGAGAAGAATAGAGGAGAGAAAAAAAAAGGGGACACATCAATAGAGGGAGCCTCAACTGCTATTTTGTTGGGTTTTCTTCACAGGTCACCTGTGGTTTCTCTCCATGTTTTCAGTGTGCTCTCTTTGTCCTGTATTGCTAATACTTTAACTGTAATATGCAATAGGGAGCCTCTTACCTGGGCCTGTATATTTGGTGTTAGGTGTGCTTCCTGTATCTATACAGATGTATCTTTCATTAATTTGGAAAAATTCTCTTGTATGATGTTGTTGAAGATCTCATCTATGTCATTGACTGCAGTGACATTCTTCTCCTTCATTTATGCCAGTGGTTCTCAATCTTTCTAATACTGCAACCCTTTAATGCAGTTTCTCTTGTTGTGGTGACTCCCATCCATAAACTTATTTCATCTCTACTTCATAACTGTAATTTTATTCTATGATGACTATTACTATAAACATCTGATATGTGATTCCCCACCCCCAAAGGGGTCATCACCCTGAGGTTGAGAACTGCTGATATGCTATAATTTCATTTGATATTTTAACATATCTCACAGTTCTTATATGTTCCTTTAATCAGTGTATTTTTTCAAGTGTTATATTCTTTGCTTTGATTGTCCAATTCCTTTCATTTATCTTCTACTTTTCATATTCTATCTTCTATTTGATCTATTTTACCCAAAGGGCTTGAGTTTTCTAATAACTTACTGAGTTTTTCAGTTCCATCTTAGTTTTAGCTTGAATTCTCTACAATGTTTCTATCTTTACTGAATTCAGTTTTCAAATCCCAAATTGTCTGATCATTCCATTGCACCATATATTTGTGTTTTCTGGATATCGTTCAGGAATTCACTGTTACCCTTTGTTAGTCTATCGAAATTTTTTCATGTCTTCTAACTCCTTGATTTACTTGATAAAGATGTAATTGTTCTTTTAATTTTGTGTACTGAAGTTCTTTGAGATAAATCTCATTGAAGAACATTTCCACTGGATAGGTGGGTTTGGGACAGGGCATACTGTGTTTGCCTGGCATATTGCTTGTGTTTTGTGATGTGGTCAGGCATGTGGATGTCTTTGTTTGTATATCTGATGTGAAATTCAGTCTGCCACTCACTGGGCCAACATAGTAGCTGTGTGATTGGATCTGGGTCTTTGACTGTAGATACGTTACAGGTATGTATGAGTGTCCAAAGGTGCTCACCAGGCAGAAGAAATGACTCTCCTATTACACATAAAAGCATGTCAGCTTGGTCATGTATTTTAAAGCTACATCCAGAACTATGGAAAATATTTTTATATCCACAAGCAAATTGCTCATACTTTGTCATCAAAGTCTGAGTACAAGCAGCAGAACACCCATAATTAGTGGTGTTACTGTGATAATGTATGTATGCAAAGAATATTTATTTAGTGATTGATTAAAAAATGTGTCCTTTGCCTGGCATGGTGACACATTCCTTTAATCCCAGCACTTGAGAGGCAGAGGCAGGTACATCTCATGAGTTCAAGGCCATCCTGCTCTACAAAGTGAGTTCCAGGACAGACAGACTATGTAGAGAGAACATCTCAAAAAACAGAAGTAAAAAAATAAAAACACATCCCTCAAAATAACAAACAGCAGAAACAGTTTCTACATTAGCAATCAAAGAGGGCAACAAGGTTTGTATATGTGTTAATTTGTGGGCTGGACAACTGATAATTATATAACACCTAGAATGTGTTTTCTCACATTTAACTCTCTGTTTTTAATGACTGTACCTTAACTGCCTTCAAATATCGATGTACCAGATTTTAAGTTGAGTTTTCTAACTGGCTGCAGATTTCATTATTATTTTAGAAAAAGAAAATATTACTTAACATGTCTTCCCTTTTTATGAAAATAAAGAATAAAGTTGAAATGAGCAGTGATGATTATTAAATTGAATAATCTGAATGTAGTATTTAGTGTCATTCTTATATACAAGAGGCCCTTAATAATACATGTGAGCAATTGCAATAACTGCAAAAAGCTAGCATGTTACAAATAACTAATTATGCTGATAAGACAGAGGTACAGCCCCCTTGCACAGCAGAGAATCTAACATCAAAATCTAACAGCAAGCACGTGACTGGCAAAGAGGGAGGAAAAGTACTAGGTGTTTTAAAATGGCCTTACAAAACCCTACTATGTGCAGTTTACTTAGAAAAGACACAAGAATGACACGAATCTTGGAATAAATGCCAGCAAGTTAAGACCTCACAGAGTTAGTGGAATTATTACATGCAGAAAAGATGAGTAGAAAACTATAAAATCCCAGCCTATAATTCAAGTATGTAGAATGCTGAGGTATGATGATTCCAAGTTCAAGGCAGCCTGGGAAACATACACACACACACACACACACACACACACACACACACACACACACACACACACACACAGAGAGAGAGAGAGAGAGAGAGAGAGAGAGAGAGAGAGAGAAGGGGGGGCTAAAACTCCTAAAGAAACAAAATGGGCAAGAGAAATAAAAACTAAAGAAAGGCAAAGTTGGGCCATATTACTCCAGATTATGACCAACATATGATTGAATGAAGTGCACAAAAATCTAAGTTATTCACATATATTCACAGAAACATAGGGGATAGCATTAAGGAGCAATGTTATTCTTAAAATACAAATAAAAAATATGAGCTTCCTTAAATAGCCACCTGTGCCATCAGTTGAAATGAATGACTTGATGTTACAATAAGTTTTATCTAAAATATTCATAATGTTACCTCACACTATACTTGATTTTTATGTAGTTGTAATTATCAAATAGGATAGTCACTAATGTCTACTTACGAATATTAAGATTACAATTTAATGAAAACATATTTTATTGTCTACCTCTGTAGTAGTTTGAATGAGAATGGCCCCCACAGGTTCATATATTTAAATGCTTGGTTATCAGGGTGTGGCACTACTTGTTGCAGAGGGCTGAAAGATGCTTAAATTTATGGGTATAAAGATAAGAGAATGAGAAGGGAAGAAAAGGAAGAATGCAGAGGTCATGAGGGAACAGAAAGGTTGAGTCAGGTGTAGATTAGAAGAAAGGTTATGTGATAGGTAGGGTTTTAGTTGGGGGGGGTGGTAGGGGAGAAAGCGAGGGAGAAGGGAACTGGGATTGTCGTGTAATTCAATCTTGTTTGTAATCCAAATAAAAAAGTAAAAAAAGATAAGAACATAAGGACCAGCTTGCTAGTTTATCCATTTAACAAAGTTATAGGATTAAATTCTCCTGTAGGACCTATATTATTTATTTAACCACAGTGTTTGGGATCAATAAATGATATTAGGCATAGTTTCATCCAATCAATTTTGTTTCTCCCATTAAACTCATGGCACTGTTGCACCAGTGGGCATCTCTTGCCAGGCAAGTAGTTATCATAGCTCAAAGGGATAGTAGCTGGATAAGACTGTTGGTTACATTTCTCCCCTGAGAGCATGCATAGAACCTTCCACCACTATGAAAATTAGCCAATGGGGATGAAGTTTTCCAGACCTGTAACATCCTGGTTTCTCTAATTTCTGTGACTCAAGTGTGTAGTGTTTTCAGCAATTAGGTCTTGTCATCAAGTTCTGGAGTGTAATGAAGAGCATTGATAATAGCCTGTAATGACTTGGGGGCCAATCTATGGAACAGCACTGACTAATAACTTGAGAAGTGGTGTCTCCTATCTGGCACTGGGATTTTATTTTGATATCCCTCATTATTATGACAGGCATTGTCTTCCCATTATAAGGTAACTCCATTTAAGCTCTTATGTAAGTATATATTTTGGAATACTTTTACAATAGTGCACTTCCATGTGTTCTTTTTACCTCTTTAGTACATACCAGTTGGTTGTATAATGTCAAATGATCATCCCTGAAAGCACACATACAAGGAACATGCAGACTGAGTGGGTATATAACCAATACATTGATTTCCTCTCAATTTTGCACTCCCATCAATAGTGTTTCCTCTTCCCCACATCATTAGTTGTCATATTTTTTTAACCTTAGTTATTCTTACTGGAGTTAGATAAAATAATGAAGTATTTTGCATTTCTTTGATGATGAAATATATAGAATATTTTAAAAGTTATTTCTCAGATATTTCTGTTTTTCTTTTGAGAACTCTCATTTTAAAAGTTCCATTCCCATTTTGAAAACATGGCTTCTTTGCTTCCTTGGTGTTTAGCTTTCTTGAGTCCTTTGTGTATTCTAAACAATAGCCCTCTGACATATGTGTAGCCAGTCAAGATTATTTTTCCATCTGTATACACTGCCTCTTTGCCTGAATGATGGTGTCCTTTGCTGTACAGAATTGTTTTGTTTCTTGTGGTAACATTTGTTAGTTGTTGGTCTTAATACCGGTGCCACCAAGGTCTATTTAGAAAGAGCTTCCTGTTTCTATGGGCTGACATATATTCCCTACTTCCTCTTTCAACAGATGCATGCTATCAGATTTTTTTGTTTTTGTTTTTGTTTCATTTTTTTTGGAGGGGGGATAGATCCATTTGGAATTGAATTTTGTGCCCAGAGAATAATGATCTAATTTTTCTGCCTGTAGCTATCTAGTTTAAACACATCATTTATTGAGATGCTGTCATTTCCCTCAACGTGTATTGTTGGCCTCTTTGTCAAAAATCAGGCAGCTGTGGGAGTGTCAGTTTATCTGTAGGTCTTCAATTTTGGTTCATTAATCAATGTGCCTGTTTTGAGACATTATCATGCTGGTTTTGTTACTATAACTTAAAATCAGAGGTAGTGATTGCCTAGCAGCAATTTTATTATTCAGGATCTTTGGCTATCCTGGGTCTTTTATACTTCCATATGAATTTTGAGATTATTTTTCCAATTTCTGTGAAGAATTACACTGGAATTTTGAATCTGTAGATTTTTCTTGATAGGGTGCCCATTTTCACAATATCAATCTGTGAACGCAAGAGCATGGGAGGTCTTTCCATCCCTGGTATTTTCTTCAATTCCTTTCTTGGGTGTCTTAAAGCTTTCATTATACAAGTCTTTCCCTTCCTTGGGTCTATTATAGATAAGAATATTTCTGATTTCTGTCTCAGTGTGTTTGTCATTGGCGTATAGGAAAAATACTGGGGTTTGTGTGTTAATTTTGTATTTTGCTACTTCGGTGAATTGTGCATCAGCTGTTAGAATTTTACAGTGGAAACTTTTAAGTATGGAGGTAGGAGATCCCAGAAGATCTTGGGTGCTTGGCTCACCTGGAGATAATAGGCTAGAGTCCCAGGGTCAGGCAGAATGATGCTTACTCTGATTCAAAGAAGGGAGATCACAGAAGGAAACAGGGATCAGAAGGAATGTCCAGTCCAGCCAACTTATCCAGTCTGTGTTTGAAAGGAAGAGTGTGGATTTAGGAAAGAAATAGAGAAGACACAGAAGATAGAGTAGGGAGAGCATCCAGTAATTTCTGTGATCTGCCCCAAGTTTATTGTTCCACGTTCTTATACACCCAATGAAAAGGAGGGTGGGAGGCTGAAGACTTCTTTACCAAGATATAAGGAACAAACATGTAATTACCTCCGTAACACCCCAAATACTGAGTAACCACACCCTATAAGCCAAATATCCTGTTGTCTAAGCAAGGCATACGATAGTCACACCTTAAGCCAAACTTACTGTGGCTTAACCTTGAAGGAACAATAATAGACACAAACTCTCTGACCTTAAGTCAAGATGGGACAGAGCCACTTCTATGGGCCTCCACAAAGAAGCCTTCTCTTTTGATGGAAGAGGAAGGTGGTTCCTGAGGAGCAGGAAGAGGCACCATGGGATAATGCTGTGCATGAGGAACAGAGATCTCTGAGAAGACAGGTAGCCCTATAGAATGGGAAGGAGAAGGCCAAGTGGTGGTCAGAAGGGAAGTCCAGGAGCATCTTGGCATTGGGAATAGAAGGCCCATGTATTTTAACTATAAACTAAACAGGGTTTATTACCTTAATTAATCATTTCATAATGTTTACATACAAGTAGAATGCTAATATAGCCTCTATTAACTGATGAACTCATATTAAATGTCCAATCAGGAAAAAAAAAAAAAAAACTGTAACTTTTGCGTTTCTAAACTGGTTTCCACAATCACTGTTAAAAGAACAGACAAATATTTAAAGCTATACCTTCCATGACTTATTACCAGCAATAGGCTGTCCATACTCCAAAAATTATGATATCTGAAACTAGATCCAACTGTCCTGATTACCTACCACTTGAATATCAGTATCTGGGAGACAAGTGTTTGTAGGATGGACTCTGGTTTGTTCCAGGACAGCTTGGAAGAAAACAGAAAGACTAGCTTCTCTTTGAAGCTCTATCTTCTCTGGTTCAGACTTAGAAATTGTGTTTCAGGGTGAGAAGAGGCAAGCGGACTCAGGGTGACTTTATCAGATAGTGTATGCATTGCTCCTGAACACTGTAATGGATTGCAGTGACTTAAGACATTCTCTGGCTTGTTCCTGAAGAAGGGTGTTCTACAGGCCATCTAGGTTCTACCAATCTAGACAAATATTCTCTCCAGCCAGAGGAATAGGACACAGATTGCAAAAGAAATTCCACAGGTGCAGAGATATGGAAAGAAAAACTACAAGCA
This sequence comes from Cricetulus griseus, assembly GCF_003668045.3. Taxonomy (NCBI): domain Eukaryota; kingdom Metazoa; phylum Chordata; class Mammalia; order Rodentia; family Cricetidae; genus Cricetulus; species Cricetulus griseus. The sequence goes on from NW_023276807.1 coordinate 160,825,619, forward strand.
TTCCTCCATGACAAAATGACACGTATGAGTATATGGCATGCTTTATTGACCTTTACAAAGAAAGTGATTAATTTTTCTCTATCATTTTGCTTCTAAAGTATCTCCATGGCCTGAAATTCAAATAAGTAGAAAAACACCTTGTCAGTCATTATTAGAGGGAAAAGTGTTGGCAAGCTGAAAGACTTCATAAATTCATACACATAGGAGACTAAATATCTTAGGTGTTTCAAATCACTTTTTTAATGAATTACTTAGCTTAATTTCATGCCTTTTAGTTGGGGACTAGCAGAGGAAATCATGCCAAACAATCAACTGCACCTTATAGGCTGTTTGTCTATTCTTCTCCAGTTCCCTAAAGTCATGACATCAGTGAGAGACTGACTCAAACGAGCAAAACAAGACAGTCGATGAAACTGGACTGGATGAACTTCCTGCACAAGAGCTGTGTGGCCCGTTCTCACAGGGGTGGGTTACATGGGACCTCAAGCCGATTTTGCCCAAAGCACTCTTTGTTTTCTCACATCCAAACTCCTGTGAAGTTAAATAGAAATATAATCCTTATGTCTTTCATTCATTTCAACTAATTCAGGAAAACAATATTTTGCAAGCACGTTTTGATGTCAGAGAAACATGGTTTTTGTCTCTTTAAAGCCATTTTTTGTTGTTGTTGTTGAAGCAGGAAGTCACAAATTACCATAAAGAACAAAATATATTTTCAAAACACGATTCAAGCCATCAGAATTAACTCTAAAATTTCAGATGCCTGTTTGCCTCATTATTTTAATTCAAATGTTTGAAAATTGTCTTATCACAACTGCTTGACTTGTTTTACATGAAACTAGATGCTTATAAGGATGGAAAGAGGGAGTAATAACCAATTTAAAATATATTTTTCAAATGCAATGGGACAGAGGTTTAAGAATACTTACAAATATTCATTTTGAGGCCTGGCATTCAAAATACATGGTTTTGATGTGGGTGGGTAATTTTGGTTGTGGTTTATATGATTATCTTATTGTTTATTTTTCACCTTTTATTCACATTCTATCATATTTCATCTTAAAAGAATAAAAGAATTGTGGGCTTTCTCATACATGCCTGCAACATGGCTTTAGCAACAGCTGCCTTGATGGCAGTTCATTAGTGGTCATCTGTGAGTGTGTTGGGCATTTCCCACTACCTCAGAAGCTGTCAGACGCACTCCAGTCTTTCTGCCATGGAAAACAGCCTTTGATATTTGAAACCTCTACTGTGTAGGAAAAGTTCTGGGAAAATGATCACTCTCCAAAAGGAACCCCACCATGCTTGCTATCTTTTGCTTGGCCTTCCTAACACTGCCCTTTAATATAATGAATTCAGTGATTAAGAGATATGGTATAATTAAACATATAAAATGTAATGATGTCACATTATGCTTCTGGTATTATTAAATTGTGTGAAGTTCAGCAACTCCTTTATGTGGGAATCTCTCATTAACATTAGATGAGGATCTAGAAACACCTCTCTAATTTTTACTAAAAATTTAGATGGTGACAGTGCTAAATAAGTGTGTGTTTTAAAGAGCTATATGAAATGATATGCAATAAAATAAATAAGGACTTGGCACAATCACTTCTATAACCTGCATCTTAGCACTCAGATAACATTTTCCTTTTAAGTAAATTTTTAAATTTAAGGAACTTAAATTTAAGTTCCTAATTTAAGGAACAAGTTTGTTTTACATATGAATCCCAGTTAGATCTCCCTCCCTTCCTCCCCTGCCCCCACGAACCCCTTCCCATCCCCTTTTTGCTCCCCAGGGAGGGTGAGGTCATCTATGGAGATCTTCAAAGTCTGTCACATCATTTGGAGCAGTGCCTACCCCCTCCCCCATGTGTCTAGGCTGAGAGAGTATTGCTCTATGTGGAAGGGGCTCCCAAAGTCCATTCATGTACTAGGGATAAATACTGATCCACTACCAGAGGCCCCATAGATTAACCAGACCTAAGAAATGACACCCTCTTTCAGGAGGTCTGGAACAGTCCTATGCTGGTTTCCTAGCACTCAGTCTGGAGTCCACGAGCTACCCTTTGTTCAGGTCAGGTGTTTCTGTGGATTTCTCCAGCCTAGTCCTGACCCCTTTGCTTATCACTCCTCTCTCTCTGCATCTGGATTCCAGAGCTGAGCTCAGTGTTTAGCTGTGGGTGTCTGCTTCTGCTTCCACCAACTACTGGATGAAGGCTCCTTATCTGAGAAGGGCATTTAAGGTAGCCTCTTGACTATTACTTAGATTGTTGATGGGCTCAACCTTGTAGCTTTCTGGACATATCCCTAGTGCCAGATTTCTCTTTAAGCCTATAATGGCTCCCTCTATTATGGTATCTCTTTTCTTGCTCTCCTCTATTCTTCCCCTGACTTGATCTTTCTGCTCTCTCATGTACTCCTCTTCACTTCTCTTCTCCCCTTCTCTTTCTCCTAACTCCCTCTCTTCTCTCCCCATGCTCCCAATTTGCTCAGGAGATCTTGTCCCTTTCCCCTTCTCCAGGAGACCATGTATGTCTCTCTTAGGGTCCTCCTTGTTTACTAGCTTCTCTGTGGTATGGATTGTAGGCTGGTAATCCTTTGCTCTATGTCTAAAAATCCATATATGAGTGAGTATATACCATGCTTGTGACTGGGTTACCTCACTCAGGAAGGTTTCGTCTAGTGCCATCCATTTGCCTGCGAATTTCAAGATTCCATTGCTTTTTTCCTCTGAGTAGTACTCCATTGTGTAAATGTACCACATTTTCTCTATCCATTCTTCAGTTGAGGGGCATCCAGGTTCTGGCTATTACAAATAATGCTGCTATGAACATGGTTGAACAGATGCCCTTGTCGTATGAATGTGCCTCTTTTAGGTATATGCCTAAGGGTGGAATTTCTGGATCCTGTGGTAGACTGATTCCAATTTTCTTGAGGAGTCGCCATACTGATTTCCAAAGGGGCTGTATGAGTTTGCACTCCCACCAGCAGTGGAGAAGTGTTCCCCTTTCTCCACATCCTCTCCAGCATAAACTATTATTGGTGCTTTTGATTTTAGCCATTCTGACAGGAGTAAGATGGTACCTCAGAGTTGTTTTGATTTGCATTTACCTGATGGCTAAGGATGTTTAGCACTTTTTTATGTGCCTTTCAGCCATTTTGGATTCCTCCATTGAGAATTCTCTATTTAGTTTTGTACCCCACTTTTTGATCTGATTATTTGGTGTTTTGGTGACTGAGTTCTTTGTATATTTTGGAAATCAGCCCTCTGTCAGATGTGAGGTTGGTGAATATTTTTCCCATTCTGTGGGCTGCCGTTTTGTCTTGTGGACTGTGTCCTTTGCCTTACAAAAGCTTCTCAGTTTCAGGAGGTCCTATGTATTAATTGTCAATCTCAATGTCTTTGCTACTGGTGTTATGTTCAGGAAGTGGTCTCTTATACCAATTTGTTTAAGGGTGCTTCCCACTTTCTCTTCTAAGAAGTTCAGTGTGGCTGGATTTATCTTCTTTGACCCATTTGGACTTAAATTTTGTGCATGACAATAGACATGGCTCTATCTGCAGTCTTCTGCATGCCATCATCCAGTTATGCCAGCACCATTTGTTGAAGATGCTTTCTTTATTCCATTGTACATCTTTAGCTTCTTTGTCAAAAATCCGGTGTTCATAGGTGTGTGGGTCCATATCAGGGTTTTCAGTTTGATTCCAATGGTCTACCTTTCTATTTCTGTGCCAATACCAACCTTTTTTCAGGACTATAGCTCTGCAATAGAGCTTGAAGTGTGGGATGGTGATGCATCCAGACATTTCTTTATTGTACAGGATTGTTTTGGCTATCCTGGTCTTCTGTTTTTCCATATAAAGCTGAGAATTATTCTTTAAAGACTCAAAGTTCTTGCTATATAGGTTTTTCACTTGTTTGGTTAGTGTTACCCCAAGATATTTTATGTTTGTGGCTACTGTAAATGGTGATGTTTCTCTGATTTCTTTCTTAGCCTATTTATCATCTGCATATTGTAGGGCTACTTATTATTTTGAGTTAATTTTGTATCCTGTCACTTTGCTGAAGGTGTTTATCAGCTGTAGGAGTGTCTTAGCTATTATGAGAAATGATGGTATCAAAATGTTTGTTTGTATGGTGCTAACAATACTTCAAAACTCAGGTTTCAATATAACTCCTTTTTATAGTGGTAAATATTTTAAATATAAAGTCCATTTTCACTCTGATATTAGTATAGATGCCTTTTCTCTTTTATATTGGTATATTGGACAGCTAGATTCTACTGTGGAAAAATATGAGATAAAATACTAATGGCAGGTGTGGCGTTTTGAACAAAAATGCCTCCTATAGGCTCATAGGGAGTAGCATTATTTGAAAGGATTAGACATGGCCTTGTTTGAATAGGTGTGGCTTTGTTGGAAGAAGTGTGTCAATGGGGGTGGGCTTTAAGGTTTCAGACCCAGTGTCTTATTCTCCCTTCCTGCTGTTTTCAGATTCAGATGTAGAACTCTCAGCTACCTCTCCAGATCAATGTCTGCCTGTATGCCACCATGCTTCCCATCATGATAAAAATAGACTAAACCTCTGAATTGTGAGTTAGACTCAATTAAACATTTTTCTTTTATAAGAGTTGTTGTGATCATGGTGTCTATTCACAGCAGTAGAACATTGACTAAACAATAGTAAAGATTCATTTTGGCTCATTGTTTCAGAGTTTATGCTGCAGTTTTCTGGCCTATTGCTATTACGCTTCTTTAAAGGCAGAAATCTTTTTTTAAACTTTCAAAAATATAAATTCCTTATTATTTAATATTAGAATACAATTGCACCATTGTGGTGGTTTGGACGAGAATAGCCCCATCATATTATATGTTTGAAGGCTTGTTTCTTACAATGCTTTCACTTATAAGTTGCCTTGATCATGACATCTCTTCATATCAGTAGAACAGTAACTAAAGACAGAAGTTGGTACAAGGAGTGGGGTATTGCTCTTTCAGAATTGACCATGCTGCTTGTTGGCAGAATGTGGACTTTGAGACTTTGAATTAAGAAAAAAGTTTAATGCTGTAAACAGAGTTAAATGGGCCATCCTAGTAGAGGAAAACACTAGTGTTGAATGTGACATGGACTATATAGGCCCAACTCAAGAGATTTTAGAAGGAAAGACTCTTATTGGTTGGTTTAGAGACTACTGTTGTGATAGTCTGGCAAAGAATGTGGCTGCTGACCTGGTCCTAAAAATCTGCCAGGGGATAAACTGAAGAGTTTTGAATCAATGGCATTGGCAGAGCAGATTTCAAAGCAGCCTAGAATTGACTATGTCACGTGGTTATTAGTGGTCACTCTTATACAGGTCTTCAATGAAAAGGAACAAGCAGGGCAAAAAGAAATATAAAATGTACAGTCTGAGGAGAAAAGGAGCACCAGGAAATGCAATGTGGGAGCCAAGTCTTATGCTCAGGGTGATGAGATGTTTAAAGAAAATCCTAATGCTAAATGGAAGAAAGGATATGGTAACCTCAGGACAAGATTTCACCCAACTAATCCTGCAACCTATGAAAGGAAGAGGCTTGAGGTATTTCCTGAGCCTAAGCAATAGTAGAAATCTTATGAAAATGTAATTTAAGAAGGGGGCTAGGTTTCAGCCAGCAAGCAGAAGAAAATCGTGGCAGTTTTAGCCATCTGGTTCTGGCTTTAGTGTCAAGAATATAGAAAAGGATTGCAGAATCTTCCTTAGTGGTTTTCCTTAACCTGCTGAGGCTGGGTGTGTGGCAAGGGATGTCCCATCCCTACACAGAAGCCTGGAGAGGCCATTGCATGAAGCCATGAAAATGAAGTCTGCATTGTGTTGGAGACCCCAAAATGTTGGAGATGCCAGAGCCATGCGATACCCGCCAAGGAGAGCTGCTAACAGGATGTGAAACTAGGCTAAGAGAGAAATAGGTTGCAGTCAACAAAGTTTGAAGGAGTTGAAGGAGTTGTACTTCTGAAGAACACTTTGATGTCAGACATGGAGATGCAGAGTTTGGAGTTCCTTTGCTGGGTTTCAGTCTTGCATTGTTTTGATATTTCCCCACTGTGCTCCCTTTTGGAATGGTAATGTATATCCTGTGCCTTTTTATGTTGGAAATATGTGATCTTCTTTTTTATTTTGATTTTACAGTGGTTTCAGTTAAGAGATTGCATGAATCTCTGAGGAGACCATGAAATTTTAAACAGTGTTGAGACTGTAAAGGACTGTGGAGATTTCTGAAGTTAGACTGGATGCATCTTGCATTATGACATAGCTGCAAGCCTATGGGGCCCAGGTAGTAGAATGTGTTGGTTTGAGAATGGCTCCATGGGCTTATATGTTTGATATGTTTGAATTCTTTGTCCCCTGTTTGAGAAGGATTAGTAGGTATGGTTTTGCTAGAGTAGGTATGGCTTTTTTTTTCCGCTTGAGTAATTAGGTGTGGGCTTTGAAGTTTTAAAATCTCATGCCAAGCCCAAGACCCCCCCCATCCATTCCTCCCTGCTGCTCATGCTTGTAGATGAGGATGTAATGCTCTCAGCTACTGTTCCATCACCATCCCTATCAGCTTCCAGCCACAATGACCATGTACTTGCCCATTAAAATGCAAGCAAGCTCTGAGTTAAATTCTTTCTCTGTAAGTTGCCTTTGTCATGGTGTTTCTTCATAGAGATAGAACAGTAAATAAGATAACAATTAATCCTCCTTTTATTTCCTCCCTCTAACCCTTCTAATGTACTCCGATCCCCTTATTCTTTTTCAAACTCATGGCCTTTTTGAAATTTAATTGCTGATACATATTTGTGCGAGTGTGTTACAGGCACTCACACACGCGTGCGTACACACACACACACACACACACACACACACACACACACACACACCACTCAGTTCCTATAATGTTATTTGTATCTATGTTTTCAGAGCTGGTCATTTGGTACTGGATAACCAATTACTGTGTTCTTCTCTGAGGATGATGATTCTTCTACTCTCGACATTTCTGAGTTGCCTATAGTTATTTGTCTAGGGCTGAGGTCTTGTGAGCTTTTCCCTTTCACATTAGCAAGTCTATTGGTGTTTGTCTTTCTTCGGGTTGTTTAGGAAGTCATACTGGTGAGACTTCATGGGTGTAGCTTCTGATAATTCTAGGAGACACACTCACACAGCAAACTCCCCGTTCTTCTGGTTCATACAATCTTCTACCACAGTTTTCCACAATGTTCCCTGAAATTTAGTTGTAGGAGTTACATTGTAATTGGGCTCCCCAGATCTGCAGTTGTAGTTTCCTGTATGGTCCCCATCTATTAAGAAGTGAAATCTCCTTGATGGGTAAAGACTACACTTCTCTGTGGATATAAGGGTAAATACTATTTAGAATATTACTTCATAGTATATATGCACTACATTTTCATTACATTCATCAATTTCCAAATTTCCAAAATAGGACATAAAAAATGGCTAAGAAATATCTCAAAAAAAAATGTTCTTCATCCCTGGCACCTAGGGAAATGCAAAACAAAACAACCTTGAGATTCCATCTTAGCCCCCTCAGGATGGCAAAGATCAACAAAATAACTGACAACAAATGTCGGAGATGATTTGGAGAAAAAGGAATCCTCATTCACTATATGTAGGAATACCAACTGTTTTGGCCATTATAGAAATCATCATGGAGAACCCTCAGAAATCTATAAATAAATTTACCAACTGACCCTGCTCTACTGCTCCTTGGCATATGCCCAAAGGACTTAACATCATACTCCACAGATACTTGCTTACTCATGTTTATTGCTGAACTGTTCACAAATAGCTAGAAACCAGGCATTTTTTTTATAAAAAACAAATGGAGGAAACCTGCTTGCCTCATGTTAGTAAGGGAAGATAAAGAAGAAAGAAGGTGGGGAAAGGAAAATGGTCAAGGGACAATATACAAAGTGACGAGGTATACATTCAACGTGAACCAGTCCCTCACGTAGGCTCAACGTCCTATAAACAAAATATAGAATCAATTAAAACAATAAAAAATCCAGAAGGAACCAAAGGGGGCATTTCATACACAAATATATAAATGAAATATCTCCCTTCCATATTTTTACCATTAATCTATTTGTCTCTGCATCTAAAGTCCCTATTGGAGTCTCTTGCAGGAGACTCACAAGTTTTACAAATCTGCTAATCTCTTAATTTCCACTAGATTCTAACTCATTTATCCAGTCTTGCCCACAATAGTATAACACATTATAAATACAGTTTTGAATTTTCTACTAGCTGTGGTTTCAGTTACCAGCACTCAAATGTTGGCTCACAAATACCTGTAACTCTAGTTCCAGGGGATCTCTGCTTTCTTCTGAGTCCTGCCAGGCACCAGGATTCTAAGAGGCTCACAGAAGTACAAGCAGGCAAAACATTCATACAAGCAAAATAAGATAAATCTAAGGAATACATAGAAAAAAAGGAAAGCCAGAAAAATTGTTTTATGATCTCTAGTGTACAGAATGTGTGTTGTGTCTTATAAATAACAGATAAAAATTATTTGACTAATAAACAAGGACCTGTTTGTATCATTTTGCTATTAGTTTTCATATAACATTTCTAGCTCTTTGGGGTTTATGTCTATTTCCTGCATTACTGTCTTTTGTGTGTAGTGTTTAGTTGATTTCTTTGTAATGAAGTGTTTACATTTTTATGATAGGGTCTTCTGTATATCCTGTAGCTATTTGCTTTATGGTTACCATAGGCATAGGATGAAACATCTTAATAAGACAACACTATAATTTGTATTTATACCAGGCCAACTTCAAAGGCATAAAAACTCTGCTTCTTTATAGTACCATAAAACTTCTGGTTAATGATGTCACAAAAAAATCTCCTTTGTATATTGTGTGCTCAATATACAAACTAATCATTCCTGAGATGCACTAGTGTCTTAAATCAAGTTGAAAACAATATGTGGAATTATAAACCAAAGTTACAGTAATTTCAGTTTGCCCTCACACTGCTGCCAAAATAGCCCCCATTTCTCCTTCATTATTATTTACTCTTGAACTATTCCTGTATAGTGTGGCTATTCTACAGCCAAATGTCCCACATGCTCTCAGACAACACAAGAATCCTTGTGTTTCCTCATCTGTGCTTCATCTTCATCTAAACGAGTGCCATTCCATATATATGTTCATTTATCCAGCAAGTATCTATTGGTGCCACAGCCAACCAATAAGCTAAGTATTGTGTATTTAGAAATGAGTAAAGCATCCCTCTTGCCTTTAGGAAGGCCAAAGTAGAGAAAGACCTTACATGTAAGGTAGTTTGTTATGAGGCACCCATGCCAGTCTAGAAAACCGAGTTTGCCTGTCTACTTTCTTCTTTTAAAGTTTCATCCATTCCTGAGAATTTCATGTATATATATATAATGAATTTGATCCTATTTGCCACATTTCCTTTCAACCCCAAACAAATCCCCCATATACCCACAAGTCCATCTCTCTCCCAACTTCATGTCTGTTATTTATAGTGCACTAAGCCCAGTCATTGCTGCCCATATATGCATGGGTGTGGGGCTGTCCATTGAGCAGGGGCAATCTACCAGTGGCACCTCCTCAAACAGAGTGATTCTCCCTCCATCAGCAACTACCAGCTACTGATGCTGCCCTGGTACGTGTTGGAAACTGAAGGCCATCTACACTATTTCTGCCAGAATTTTGACTACCTTGATCTTGTGCCGATAATCATAGTTGCTGTGAGGTCAAGTGGATTGTAGCATGGTTATCCTTTACTTTACAATTAATACCCACTTATAAGTGAGTACATACCATGTTACATGAACTTATTTTATAGTTTTGAAATATAGTTTTCATACAGTGATGCATAAGTTAACCATTTAGCCATTGTTGCACCCATTCTTTTCCAGTCTGAATTTATTTCTAAATTGTTTTTACTTAATTTTTATATGCTCTCCATCTTTATCTTCACCATTAATCCTTAGCATGGATGATTATAATGAGCAATAGGGACTTAGGTATCTATTGAGCTATAAACAACCAGGCCAGATTAAAAATGATTGCATTTATAGGATGTAAGCTGATAGTGTGATGGTCACTGTCATGTGAGAGGGTGCGTTGTAGTATTACCTAATCTTTGAGTTAATTGTATTAGTATCTATGTTTAGGAAAACTGATGTATACAGTACACTTTCCATTTTCTGTATGGAATTTTTCATCTTGAGAACACAAGCATAAAACATAATTTTTAGGTTGCTACTATGAGAGAATTTTTGGGAGTAGGATCTCTTATAGTGGATAGAGTTATAAAAGTTGTCTGATTATTTGTAAATTCTTTCTTACCTCTAATAAAAAGTAAAAGTTTTGTCACCATACATTAGAGAGAGAGAGAGAGAGAGAGAGAGAGAGAGAATGAATCACAAACTTTCAGAGGAAAGTGAAAGGTAACCTTTTTTTCAGCTGCATTTCTTTCATTCTTTATATAAATTAAATTAAAGTGAAGATGTATTTAGCAAATAAAGCAGTAATTTGTTTTTGCATGTCTAACATGGAACTCAAAGACCACATAATATACTCTGACAGAATCATAGTAATTAGCATATAAAATGATTGATTAGCTATAAGATGTCATAAAGTTTCTCAAAAATGAATAAGAAAGACTATTGATGCAAATCTCCCTGTTCATTCTTAAAAATCAAGTGAAAATTCATGTTTCCTGATCTCCTAACTGAAACTAGGAGTTACTGAGTTCACCTCCCAGTCTACCCAATGATGAGCATTCTTCACAGGTCATCAGTCATCATTGAGTTCTGCTGAAGAGATTCATCTATATTTCCACCTACATTTCAACTGTTATAATTTCAACAAAGCATACCTGTCATGTCACACCTTATAATTTCATGTTACTAAGTATAAATCTAGTAGATATTTAATGAGCACCTGCTATGCTACGTGCCCTGAGCTTGAATATAGACTTGTAAAGGTACCTCAGCAATTTTACAGGAAAGGGCAGAGAAAAACATAATATGAAATACCTGTACAATTAAAGAGTTTGTAAAGGATTCATTAAGCAAATATTTCCTGAGTCTAGAGTTGAATTCTTGAGTTATATGACATCTGAAGTCAGCAAAACTCTGTGGAATCCATCTTTCAGTGCTGGTGGACCATCAATGAAGAGAAAATTAATAGTAGTGATTACAAAGACATAAAAGAGAATGTAGAGGTTGAAAGATAAACATGGATTTGATAACCAGAAGGTGTTAGTTAATACTGCAGATATGACAGCATTCCTACAGGGATGAGAGTAGACAGGGTGACATAGTGTCCACTTATGCTGTACTCGTTTGGAAAATGAAGAAATCCAAACCCTGTTAGAAAATCCCAGGACAGCTGTAGGATGTGCCATGGTGATTGCCAGCAATCCAAAGATGTCACTTGTTTTCCAAGTAATTGAAAGTGTAACACTTATATTAAGCCTTGAAAATCTCCTTTAGACTCACTCATGAGGTCCCAAAGATGCAAACTGATGGATAGTGGTCTTATAGAAATGATGGTCTATAACTTCTGATAGAGAAATGCCTCTTCTCTTGAAAGCAAATTATTCAGCTGAAACAATAAGGCTCAATGTTCAGAGGAGGCAGCTCTTCACTTTAAATATATCAACTTACTTAGAAAACAACAAGGGTGGTTGTAGAGTGAACAATCAGCAGTCAATAGGGCAAAGGTTTCTTTATTCAGATACACCAGCCAAGCATAGGCCAAATCCTGCCAGGGCAGCAAGGCAGCCAGGCCAGAGCAAGGAGGAGGGAGCAGGGAGAAGGGCCAGAAGAAGGGAAGGTCCACGTGTCCAGGGTCCCTTAAGAAGCCTTCCTGAAGTCACCTTAGACTTCCCCTTACCCCGCCCTCACGGGTGTGTTTAGGCACACCTGTCCCAGTTACCTGGGGGCGGGGCTACAGTGTCTCCCTACAGGTGGTGAGGAGGCAGAAATGAGTATAATACACCCTAACATTCCATTTCTTTGCCGATGAAGACAAATACTTCAAATAAAATTATTCTTAGAATAATGTGATATGTTTTGCAAATGTAGGACAATATCAGAAATCATGACATAGGAATATATTTTTGGATAATTTAGATTCAGAACTAAAACATGTAATTTCCAGATGTGAAATAGTTAACAAATATTGTATTATGTTGAGCCTTACAAACTTTAGATCACAAAGAAACACCAGAAAAAGGATCAGAAACTGTCCAAAAACGTTTATCTAATGCTTTAAAAGTTATATTACTTAAATGAAATACAAAACAACACATTTAGCCTTTAGCTGGAAAATGTCCTCTTAAAATCTGCCCTTCAATAAAGTTCTGACTGTCTTTCTTTTCTAGCCAAGGTTATAGTATGATGTGTTAATATGATATGAATTTTGTACTTTTTGGCTAGAAATATATTGCTTCTTTTGTTGTTTTGTTTTGTTTTTTTAATATATGTGTGTGTGTGTGTGAGCCTGTGTGAGTTTATGGGTACCACATAACATGCAGGAGCCCACAGAAGCCAAAGGAGGGCATCAAAAATGTCTGGAATTGGAGTCATAGGGGTTATGAGTAGCTATGAAAGCGATGGACTATGAGCCCAGGTCCTTTGCAAGAGCAGTAAGTGCTCTTAACCGCTGAGATTTCTTTCCCTGTAGCTAAATTTTAAGGAGGGGCTTTCACCTTAATAAATGCACTAAAGATCATTCATTTAAAATTTTCCTACCTTTCCCTGACCGTATTTTTTTTTTCTGTACATTTGAAAACATATGTGTTCAGGAGTCTCACCGATTTAGCTAATGTAACTTGCTAAAATAAAAGTTTGTGTTAGTCTGTCTTTGCTTTGACAAAGTATCTGTGTAACTGTGGTGATATTTTTGTGATCTAACAAATAAAGCTTACAAAACTAGCCACAACCATAGAGGCCAGACAGTGGTGGTACACACCTTTAATCCCAGCACTCAGGAAACAGAGGTGATAGATCTCTGTGAGTTCAAGGGGACCCTGGGCTTCACGAGAGTGAGTGAGTCTAAAAAAGAGAAACAGAGATCACAGAAAGGCCATCTCAGCACTTGGGAATCTGCGCCTTTTATCCCAGCATGAGAGGAATATAAGACAGGAGGAGGCAGAGCTTAGGGCAGTCTCAGTGAGTCTGAGAAGCAATGCAGTCTGAAGATGCAATCTGAGGTTGTTGGATTGCCCATTCGGTCTGAGCAATGATAGAGGTGAGAACTCTCTAGTAGCTGGCTGCTTTGCTTCTCTTTTCTTCAGCTTGAACCCCAGTGTCTGTCTCTGGGATTTTACTATTTGTGCTACATGTAACTCTCTTTAAGGGAGGAAGGATTTATTTTGGTTTACACTGTTTCAGAGGTTTCTGTACACAATGCTCATATCTATGGATTGATAAGCCTGTGTTGAGAAAGAATTTCATGCAAGAGGTACATGGGGCAGAAGTTTCTTGCATTATTGTGGACAAGCAGAGAGGGAGAGGGTTCGGGAAAACACCCAACTACCAAGGACGCATGCCCAGGGACTCAACTTCATCCGACAAGGCCTTATCTCTTAATGTTTCTAGATCTTCACACATGAAGTGGTGGAGATATTCCATTTTAAACCTTTATAGTAAATGTACATGACAACGCAAGACTTGTGATCTCCAGAAGGTGGAGTTTAGTTTCATATTGTTAAGACACCCTTTTCCTTCATGACAGACTGCCTGTCCTATAAGCTTCAAGAGCCCTGATGCTGTCATTGGTGTTTTTGATCTTTAGCTATTCTGGCTGCTGTAAGCTGAGTCTAGCAGGTTCTATGTCATTTCCAACTAGCTTACCCAAATCCAATGGGTTTTATGCTTTTATGTTAGTGTGTGCTAAGAAACGAAGAATAGAGATTATGGAAAAGCCAACTGGTTTCTCCTTTGTGGAAATTTTATTGTTTCTCCTCTCAGAATTACCACATTAGGTACTCTAAAGAGATAATGTCTGGTGGGCCAGTGAGGTATTTCAGTAGGTAAAAGTACTTGCCTTGCAAGCTGATGATGTCAGTTAATCCTCAGAAACAGACCTCCACACATGTACCATGGCACATGTACCTGTACACACACACACACACACACACACACACACACACACACACACACACATTCTTGCATACTCACACAATAATAAGTGGTCCTACTAGTAAGTGGTCCTAATCTAGGGCATCCATTCTCTAGGAGAACTGAAAACCAGACTGAAGTCGAGCTCAGTATTTTAGGCCAGTTGTCTGATTTCCAACAAGCTCATCTCTCATTTGTTCTTCCCTGGTCCCACAGGCCAAGGCTACATTTCCTTAGCCATCAAAAGTACCCAGAAGCACTGTGGTAACCCTCTCAAGAAGTTGTGTAGCACTTCTCCAGCTAAAACACACCAAGTAGCCTGGTTTAAGATGGCATTTCCTGCCTATATATGCTATGAACAATTTAACACTGTTAGTGAGATGTATGGGGGGGGCATTGCATTTTATTTTATTCAATGTAAAATTTAATGTGTTATACAGAATTTAAAGTTTCTCTATATTCAGAAGTTTGTGAAATGACATTTTACTTTTCAATTTTGATACTGAAATATTGAGTCAAACAAATTAATTTAGCTTTAAAATATGCTTCCTAGATGTGTACCTTGACTGCTATGACAAAAGCATATTTTTCTGGAGTTCTTTGGTCACTAATCAGAGTTCTGTCTGAAGAAGGAACTTGGTATTTATTGAGCACAATGTGCTAGATGGCATCTGTGAAGCCAGCCATTTGTGTTCAAAAGCAGCAGCACTTTACCTGAAAGACCAATCACAGCAGTGTGATGTTGATCAGTATTTTAACTTATTTACCTACAGAACGTCATCATAATGTCACGAAGAAGTGTTCAACTTAGTTTTTCTTTTTTTCCTTTTATTGAAAATGAATTATTTCCTCACATAATAGATCCCAGTTATGATTCTCCCTCCCTCTGCTTCTCCCAATTCTTCCTCTCCTCCCCTTCCCTCCCATCTGGATCCACTCCCTTTCTTTTTCTCATTAGAAAAGAACAGGGTTCTAAGAGATAATATTAAAACAGAATAAGATAAAACAAAGCCTGTTACATTGACATTGGGCAGGACAAACCAACAGAAGGAAAGAGCTCAAGAGAAAGCAAAACTACAGGGGCCAACTCCTTTGCATACTCAGGAATCCTATCAAAACACTAAGCTAGAAGTCATAATATATATGCACAGAGGACCTGTCACAGACCCCTGCAGGCCCTGTGCATGCTGCCTCTCTCTGTGAGCTCACATGAGCTTTGTTCCTGTTGATTTAGCAGCCCTTGTTTTCTTGTTGTCCTCCACCCCCTCTGGCTCCTACACTCTTTCTGCTCCTACTCTGGCTCCTACTCCTCTTCCATGGGGTTCCTTGAGCCTTGAGGGGAGAGATTTGATGGACATATCCTACTAAGGGCTGAGTGTTCAAGGCTCTCACTCTCTTCTTGCCCTCACTGTGAGTCTCTATATTTGTTCCCATCAGCTGCAGGAGAAAGCTTCCCTGTGATGGCTGACCAAGGCGCTGATCTATGAGTATAGCAGTTTCAAGTCAGTCGTTTATTCCAAAATGCACTCCCAATTTTGACATGCTGGGGATTGATTGAACTTTGTGAAGTAGAGGTCCTAGGATTCTGTCTCATACATGTCTGGCCACAGAGCATTTGCATGAAGTATACAGTGACCCTTTCTGTCTCTCTTTGAAATAAGCATTTCAGAGGTGGCTAACCTGCTATCCCATGTTCTACACATGGTTGACATTAGCTAATGTGATTTTTCAAGCATCTCTTACGTGTGACACATTTAGGAATAAATGCTCGTGAGGGTCTTGATCCTGGGAGCCACAATTACAGGTTAGAGTCTATTCTCCCTTTTCATTTGTGGCTCAGTCTTAATGTGGTCACGGTCCATAGTTAAATGATTTACAATCACATGGACTAACCACTGACTTCTGCCTCTCTTATAAGCATTATAAATTCATATGCACACCTTCCAGATGCACGGGAAATGCAGAGCCGTTTTCATAATGGATTATGCAGACCATTTGTGGCGGGGGGGGGGGGGGAGATCCAAAGCAAAACCAGCTTTTACATATGGCATCCATAGCTGTAACTTATTTTATAGTAAGTCCTCAGATGAAGCAAAGATGTCCTTGACAAAGGCAACAAAAAAAAAAAAGAAAGCCAACAATCTATTTATAGCTCAAGCTGTCAAATTTAGAGTAAACCTTTTGCCTCTAACCACATTTGCTGCAGAATTCTTCTCACTAATTGCAGGCTACTCCTGCTTCGCATGAAGACATCTGTACTGTGGCACACCCTGTAATTATATGGGAAGGGATCACTCATGATTCTGTCGATAGTGTATTATAACTAAACCCTTCGGGTGGGAACAGGAAAAATGAATTGTTTCAATACAGGGAACAAATAGTACAACTTTTACGGAAGTAAAATTGTCCGCAGAATAAACCATATACATGGTCTGTAATGATGCTTGGTGTATTTTTTTTCCCTTTAAACTCTGAAAGAGGGAAAAAAAAAGAGAAGAGGAACAGGATGTCTACACACAAGTCATAGTCACCACCAACCTAGTACAAGCTCTATCACCTCCAGATGAATTGTTGAAAAAAATCCCCCTTCAAAAGCCTCCTGGCCAGTTGTATGACACTCCTATCCCCTCCCCACCCCCCCACCCCCGCCCTCCTTCATGGTAGGCATTGGTACACGCTTTCCAGTTCTGCTCCATCCTGTTGTACATCCTCTCCAAAGTTCCAGGACTCCCATCCCGGTAGGACTGGAAGCAGGTCCCCTAACCTGGCACTCACACCTTCCTCACCTTCTTCTCCTTCACCTATACCTCACCCCTGGTAGCACTGCATCTGCATCGACACAATGGCATTTCCTGTGACCATTTCAGTTCAAGCTCTCCTTGTTTCTAGCCCAGTGCCCCCCGGAGGGTGGCTTAAAAACTTAATAACTGCACCTGTAAAATGAGTCTAATAATGGCCTCCACATCATAGGGGTTTTATGAAATTTTAAGATGACAGTGTATGTAGAGCACAATGCTGTCTGGCACATCGGTACACACTCACAAATTGATAGCTATTTGGGCTGTTTTGTTCTTTGTTGTTGTTGTCTTTTCTCAGAGGATGCATCATGAAGCCTCTCACTAAATCTTTCCCAGGGATTTGCTAGCTGCCCATGTTTGAGTCACATTTACATTTTTCATTTGTGTAGATTGATCTGGCTGCTAAATATCTTTGTGTTTACACTTGTTTGTGCTCCCTCTGGACATCTGAAGGTGTTTGGTCAGTGTTCTCTGCCCAAGTAAATGTAACCTACTCATCTTCCGTGGGCTAAATAATCCTGGCCCCTGCCTTCCTCCTAGCTCTACAAATTTCAGATGTACACTAAAGCTCAGAGTGTGACCTTATTTTAAAATAATGTCTTGGTGCATGTGATCAGTTAAGAACCTAGAGATGAAATCTCCAGAGATTAATGTGCGTGTTTTTAATCCATTGACAGTTGTCTTTCTTAAAAGATGACAGAGAGAAGAGACAATAACTTGAGAATGGGGAAAGATTGGGCAACACATCTACAAGCCAGATAGCACTCAAGATCTCTAGCAGCCACCAAAAGCTGTTTGGATGTTTTTACATGTGCGATCCTCCAGGAGGAACTGCCTCTGCCCAAATCTTATTTCAGACTACCAGCCTCCAGAACTGTGGGACCATAAATTTCCGCTTTGTTATAAAATATGCAATTTGTGGTCATTTGCTATAGCAGCCACAGAAAACAAATACATGAACATACTTCTATCTCACAAAACTCAGTTCTGTCCCCAGCTGGGTGGTGAACCTGTCATTGAGCCTGACAGAAATGTTCCCCACTCTGAACCTTTACCAGGACATGCCGCCTGCTAAACCCTTTTCTTACTTCCTGTTCTCTTGTCTTGATGAGTGTTAATTATTGTCTCCACACCAGGACAGTCTACAAAAGGATGGAAACCTAACCTTACACAGTTGTATAGACCATAGTAATTCAGTACTAGTGGTTGGCAAATGATCATGGAGTCCCCAAAATCACTTCTGAACTTTTGAGATGAAGGTGTAAAAAACAATTAAGTATCTGCCATAGAAAAAACTTAATTAAATGGTAGTTGCCCTTCACCAACTATAGATTGTATATTTAGAGTGATACCTCTTAAGTGACATGGGATTGGAAGCATTTTTACACAATGTCCACTGCAAAGCACATTTCTAAAGCAAAT
Source organism: Cricetulus griseus (assembly GCF_003668045.3). Classification (NCBI taxonomy): domain Eukaryota; kingdom Metazoa; phylum Chordata; class Mammalia; order Rodentia; family Cricetidae; genus Cricetulus; species Cricetulus griseus. The sequence continues at coordinate 160,843,981 of NW_023276807.1, forward strand.
ACACATATAAAATAAATGTTGGCTATATGTAGCTATTGTGTAAAACATGGTATACATTATTATCTGGTAAAGCAGTAATTTATGTCTCATTTTAGTTTTCTACCCAGTAGATTAAAACATTTTCACACTTTGAAACATTAACCTGAAGTTGCCACCTACCTGTGTGGTAGGAATATTAGAAGCGTTTCAATCAGTTATTAATAATTAGTACTTTAAAGACTGTAGCCAAGCCTTGGGCTTGATCTCTTATGGTTTAGTTAATTTTACCCTGATTTCCAGTTGCAATCTATCCTTTTCACCATAGCTGACTTACTCAGACATCTGTGGACTCTTAAAGAAATGACCTCCCAACTCTAGGTCAGCTGTGTCTGTTTCGTGTTGCCAATGTGGCAAGCAGAGAGGCTGCCCTGCTGGGTAGTAAGTTGTAAAGGGCCTGGAATACTGACAATAAGGCATCTGACTCTTGGGGCTTGGGAGGGTAATCTTGGTGTGAACTCTAAGTTCAGCTCCAGAAGCAGACGTGAAACAGACATGAAGGATAACAGATGTAAAAGCACAATGGACAAGACAAAGACATAGGAAAGTTAGCAAATCCATAGTTAAATAAGAGTATGATGGGAGGTAATAATTATGAAAAATGGAAGATATGAGACCATGTGGGGTTGAAAAGGAATTTGGTATGAAGGGAATCTGAATAACAAAAGGACCATGTGAAAGACAGCAAACTGCAAGAGTGGAAGGTAAAGTCCTTTTTCAATGAGAAAGAGAAGAAAATATCCATACATTAGAAGCTTCTAAAACTGAGGTTTGTAGAAGTGGTGAAAATTATGTGTCTATGATCTATTCCCAGCAAGAAGACCAATGAGTCACAGTTGGAATGAGCTGCCTTCCTATCATGGAATTTGATCACCACTTATGTGTCACAGCTTTTCTGGCAGGCATGGCAACTACCTCCCATGAGGCTTCAGGTTGGGCAGACACACTGGCACTATTGAAGACACAGTGACAGCTGTTTTCACAGAGGTTTGCATATGGGATGTTAATACTGTACATAAAATGTGTCCCTTCCATATCCTGGGACTGACTACAGAGAGATGCCCAGATGCTGGGACACATACAACAAAGAAGGAGGCTCGAAAACACTGTCAGTGGGAGCACTAAAGTCTGCCATGGAAATTTACTTTCATGTATTCTGCTTAGTTTTTAGTGAGTCTACTATGATTTCCAAGGCTCTATAGAGGACAAGAAAACATGCCACTCTCATCTAACTTCCACCCTGCAGTCTATGGAGATGACCCATGTACTCAAACTGGCATCAGTAGTTACATTGCAACTGATAAGAATGTTTGCTTAAGAGGTAAACATTGAATGGAAACAGTGAAAATTCCTAACCATTATTTATAGAAATAACCCTCAGATTACATTGTCCAAAAGTATGGCTGCTGTATAACTTGTTGTAATACACATTGATTTCATATTTCATTTTGAATCTAATAGTATCACGAATTTTTCCCAAGGCATGCTCATTGAAGCTGATGGGAGTTATTTGAAACATCCCACACTAAGCTATTAATAAATTCAGAGAACGTTAAGAGGAGTACATATGGCACTTTAAAACTTGAATATATTTTAATGCTAACTTATATATTAAGATAATGTGTCTATAAGATATTTAAAATGTTTTTCTACCTGCATAAATAAATGCTTGTGTGCATGTAAAAAATACACTTACCAGAACAGAAAGAGAAATCGTTTATACATTCTAGAATGCCACCAAGTATACAAGGACAATTATTTTGTGTCTCTATAACAGTAAATTTAGAAGCAATTTTCTACCTACCAACCATTTGATTTATAAAGGACAAAATTCTAAGGACAAATGCATTCTTCTGGGGTTCCTCAAAGAACTTTAATGAAAACCAAGGACTATTGGATATGGAAAATTGAACAGTAGGTGAAAGTATTTTTCCATTTGTATGCAAAGAAAAAGTATATTTTCATATTTTCCCCTCATCCCAATATAATTAGCTGAGGTATGCATATTGTCCAAATAGTAAGCATTTGGTGGCTTATAAATGAATCCAATTGTCTACCAACTATATATGTACCAAACAGGACAGCATTGGTCAGGGAATGATGCAACACAATTAGAATTGTTGTGTAACTTACCTAAGGGCCTGGGTCCAATCCCCATTACTACATAAACTATATGTGGAGGCACTCACCTGTAATCTAGCACTCAGTAGTTAGAGACTGGAGGATCAGTAGTTCAAGTTCAAACATACACATAGCACCAACAGTCAGTTTGTGGCATGTTAGACCATAGTAGACCTTGTCTCCAAATCAACAAATGAACAACAGGAAACGCCAGATGAGACAGAACTTACATGGATAAAGGTGTTGATTTTTCTTTCATATTGCATTTCTAAGTTTGAGAAATGAGTTCATTTAAACATCTATTTTTGAAAAACCCATAACATTTGGAGGACTTGACAAGATAATGACATCCAAAACATTTAGATAATTACAGAAGTTCAAGTTAGGTTTGATTCTAAGCCTTAATGCAGAAAAAAAAAAAGGTATAAATTCTTACCTGGAAAGAGAAGAGAAAAACAGCAAAATTTGAATGAGTATTTTTAAAATTCCTTGGATTATTTTGAAGTCACTCAATCAAATTCATCTAAATTTATTGCCAGTGCTGTGTTTGCTCCCTCTCCATTATTAATAACTTACATTTAAAAAGTTTGTGTGCTTACTGGATGCAGGGCAACCTTCTGTGACTGTTTACATGGAAGCTAATTCTCAGAGTACTGGAAAGTTTGGCTTAGCATAATAATTTCTCCTTTCATGTGCTCTGTCACTGATTTTTCCCAAACTCCTGGGAGAACAATACTTCTTAAAGCCTTGAAAAGTGTGTTCAAACAGGTTCAACTCCATTACACTTCATTAACCCCCCCCTTCAAATTCAAGCCAACTATGTTCTTTCCCTTTAAAATGTTTGTTGAGACATTTACACGTGTTGCCCAGCAACCTCCCAGACTTGTTAGAAGCACGTGCATATTTACTTATGCTAGAAACACACTGGAAGTTGGCTCATGGTATCAAACCCAGATGGACATGAATGTCATCATGTCCTTAGTAAACCATAAAAGGGACATCTTTCTCCATTAGGGGGGATTCCGAAGGCCTTTGGATAACTCCAATGAAAGCAGAGTACTTGAGCCAGGACATACATCCCACAGAAGAATGTGCAAGAAACTGCATCCCCCAATGAATTTTCTGTTTGGATACTCCTTTTTTTTTTTTTTCTGAGACTTTCGGTAATTTGGGAGTCATTTTAAATTCTCCGACTAATTCAAACACAGAGTGTGTGATTTAAAATACTTCCTTGGAGGATTTACCAAAATTAGTTCTTTTTATTCAGCTATTAATTTAAAATGAAGGTTAAGAATATCTTGGTTGCCTTTCTCAACAAATTAGTTTTGAACTCCCAAGTGAATATCAAGACTAGAAAAATCAATAAAGCAATGCCTAAAGTAACCTCTTATCTTCCTAAGAGCAGTTAACAAACAAGCAAGCCAACAACAAAAAGAATCCTGAGGAACAGAATTGCTCTCAGAGCAAAGTCCATATTGAAAATTCTGACTTTGATATCTATCACAAGGAGTAATTATATGGAAAAAGTCCAGAAAAGAAATCACCTATGTGCTTTAAATAGATAGTCATGACATAAATGTTCAATTACCATACAAAGACACACACATGCAGTCATCTATTGCACTCACCAAGTGCGAAGTGGACTTATGAAGTCCAATTATAAACAAACAATGCCAGTCTAACTTGTGATGAACAGAATTAGCCAAAGTACTAAATAATACCTGGTAACTCAGCCAATAGAACCATGAGCCAAAGAGTTAATAACAGAAGCAGAAACACACTTTAAAACTGGTCTGCGATGTGCTTAGCAGGAGCAGCTATTGTCTCTATAAAACAGAGTTGGGCTACAGTAAAAAGAAGTAGAAATCTTCAGAATTAAAAAATAAGATAGGGTCAATTGTCTATACTGATTCTCTCACAATTTTATCCGAACATCTTTGTGGCATACTCTATTACACACACAAAAATGGGAAGCTATATTTCTTCATTATGTGGAGGTTCAAAACAGTTTCTTCAAAGGGGGCAGAGCATGTGAGATTTGGAAGGGAAATGTAAGCATGTTGAGTGGAAGTCACACCAACCACCATTGGGTCTCATAGCTGGTGCAGTCAAGAGGCATTTGGCTTTCCTGTGTCTGCTGGAGCTGATGGAATGCCTATCTTCTGGCCTCCTAGGCATTTACAAGCCTGTGGGTCAGCTTGCTGGTGCGTGTCAAGGATAAATCTGCGTGATCTGGTAGCTGACAAAGAACTCACTGACACCTTATTCTAAAATTGTGGCAGAAGCATTGTGCCCTGTAGCAAGCATCTCTCTTCATAGTAGCAGAAGCAGCTCCCATGCTAGGCCAGTTTATGGTGGTGTTCTTACATCCAGTGTCTGGTCCATCAGGGGAAAAGGAAAAAAAGGCCCAAACCCTTTGCCTCAACTGGGACATGTGTAGAAGCTGTCTCAGCTCCAGGTCTCTCAGAGGATTCCCCGAGATACCATCTATTGCACCAGCATCATAGTGCAGCTTTCACAGCCCATTTCCCTTTCCTTCCCACAGGAACTGATCCCTAGAGAGTTTCCAAAGTCTCCTCCACGCAATTATTTATCCTGAGTGTACTTACTGGGCAGTCAGACCTAAAACAATTCATCGTTCAAATCCATGCTATATTCAACAGTTTATAATTTTATAAATATTCTTCCCATTTGAAAGTAATATTTTACTAAGGTAGTAAATGTTTATAATAAAACATGGGAATGGTAGATAATCAAATAGGTACTTTGAAAAATGAATACATGTGTAAACATTTTCCATATATAATTATTTGTTTGTAAAGCTGGAATCATGTAACAGAAATGCTTAGATTCTATATTTTGCCTCTGTGAATGACATGACATAGTCTTTGGAACTGTGCTGAAATGTTTCAATGAAACAAGGCATTATGCAGTTTCCGGTTTGGACTTCCTTTCTCAGAAGACTCTGTTATTAAAATGATTCTGTAGCAGATACCCCAACCATTTCAAGCTAGTGTAGATTCATGAGCATTTTCTTAGGACATATTTCTTGTTATCAAATTCCTAGAGCAATGCACTTGCTGAAGTGTAAGGTTCTTCTCCTACTCTGTCAAGGCAGACTGTACTAATTAGTCAGACATTTTGTGAGTTTTCTTCAGTGATATATCTTATTATATTGTCTTAAAACATGAAAATGTGTCTAGTCTTGACACATTTTTTATAAGTAAAACAATACTTTTCGTGTTTATTGAGTATTGATGAATTTTCTTTGATGAACTACATATTCATTCTGGGCCATTTGGTCTTCTGGGTTTATTATTTTTCTAAAATGAAAAGTTATATTTGAGAAAATAGTATATGAATCTACAAATTAATAAACAAAATATATTTTTTCATGAAGCTTCATATTCTATATCCATGAATATTTGTAATAAACTAAATTGATTTTACACTATTAATGTGAATACATTAAATTATGTTGTGAATGTGATCACCTAATTGTGATTAGATCCTAAAATAAAAAATTGAATTGCTTTGGCATTATGCTTTATGTTATTCCATTAGACTAGAAGCCTCATGAAGACAGGGATCATCACTCATTTTCCTCTAGAACAAGCTAGCACATGTACATGAATGTAGTTTTCCTTTCTAATGCATCAGTGCCTTGCTTGGTATGTTCACCAATTTCCAAGTTCTAAGGTCACTACAGTTTGGGGTTGAACATAAGACATCACCCCAAATACTCTGGATACCAGAATTTCCAGAAGCCTTCTGTAAAATGGCACAGATATGTATATTTTCTAGGATGATTTAAATCATCTATAAGAGTTAATATAATGTAAATGCTTTGTAGGTTGGTCATCAGCAGAGGTTAGGGAACAGTGCCAGAAGAAAAGTCCATATATGTTTAATTAATTCTTTTTCTCTGTGTGTGTTTATATGAACAAGTCCACATGACATGTGTGTATGTGAGTATAGAGGTCACAGGACAAGCTCAAACTATGCCACTTAAGTTGATATTTTCTTACCCAATACTCACAACACTCCTAAGTCGAAGTCCTCAATTGCTTGTGGTAACTTGATCTGGCTGGGCCTTTGGTGAGCTGTATTATACTGAGACTTCCCTAAACCACCTCTCTCTCTCTCTCTCTCTCTCTCTCTCTCTCTCTCTCTCTCTCTCTCTCTCTCTCTCTCTTCTCCCTCCTGTGTGTGTGTGTGTGTGTGTGTGTGTGTGTGTGTGTGTGTGTGTGTGTGTGTGTGTACGAGTGTATGCACTTTACATTCACTGACATGATTGAATTATTTGCTACTCCCCTGTTTAATTTTCTTCTGGCTGAGAAATGAGTCTTCAAATGTTACCATGCTCAGGCTTCTCTTCTCATTTGCATCAGTTTTCTCCTGTTCCCTTTACATTGGGTGTGTCCATCAGCCCTTCTAAGTAGCCATCCAGTTCTCTAAGTTATGTGTGTGCACTTTTCAACACAACTTACACCCCTGTAAAGTCAGAGTTTCTTTTCCTCACGGAATAATCACTGCTAGTGAAAGATTCTTAGCTTGCTCCATCTCAGTGGACTCCAGTAATTTAAGCACATCCGTATCAATCCATGCCCAAGGATAGTGTTTCAAATAGTCTGAAGTACTTCTGAAGTAAATCATATGTTTCCATGGCCCTAGGTGACATTTTAATGTCACTGCTTTTAGTGCCTTATGTCTAGCTGTTGTTAAGGTGACCACAGCCTGTTTTGACAGCCCTTGTTCCACCTGCTTTTCGAATTTTAGAAACTATTATATATCTTCATTCCCATTTTCAATAGTTGAGGGGGATTCAATAAAACCAACAACCAGGTTTTATACATTCATCCTTTCACCAAATACGCCCTAATTTTCTACTGTATGAATAATGTTCCAGCTGCAAGGAACACAGAGGGAAAAATAAACCAACAGAGAAACTCTGTCTCTAAGAAACATGAGGAAGTGTAAGCTTTAGGTTACTGAAAACAGGCTCAGGTCAGAAGAGGAAGCAAAGGCCAGATGGACTAACCAAATTGCATTCAACTACCACGCAGTACAGGGGGCTATAGGCAATTGCTCATTGTGTTAGAGGAATAGAAGGGTGGTATTGCTGGAGTTGGGGAAGGGCAATGGGGGGGGTAGAGAAGGAGGGAGGCGACTATGTGTTGCATAAGGCCCCAAAGGGGATTATAATCATTCTTGTCACCAAGAAATGGTTGACTTCTATTCTGAAAGCACCCTCTTTACTACTGCTTGGTGTGGTCGGGAGGACAGGAGGCAGCACAAGCATTGCTTTTCTCACCACCAGGACAGACTATGTGACAAGGCAAGGAGGCCACATTCTGCCATGGTGGAGGCATACAGCCCAGTTCCCCAGGGAAGCTGTGAGCAGGGGCAGTTTCCTGCTGTGACACAAGGAGCTTGAGGCAGCTGTTGACATCCAGTCAGCAGGGTCAGCAGTCAGGAAGCAGAAAGCAAGGGCATATGTGAGCAGAAAGGGGACAAGGCTGTAGCCCTTGTCCTGCCCCCCAAGTGGCCTTCTTCTCCCAGGTGTGCCCTACTTTCTAAAGGTTTCACAGGGTCCCCAAGCAGTGCCCCCTGCTGGGGAACATTCTCAGGTGTGGGAATCTGTGGGGCACTTCACACTCCAACGACAGCAGGTAGTTGGTTCTCCCCATTCTTTGGCCGTGTCTAGCCAATTGTCCACATGCTTGAATGAAGATGTTCTATGATGAATCAAGATGTTTTATGTTATGAGGGTTTTTATTTTGTTTTACAAATATTTAAATCATTTATTGCCATTAAGTTACAGATCTGAATTTACACACTATGGAAAACACTTATTACCACTGGAAAGTATGTGTAGACATGTGGCCAATGGAGGGATATACTACAGACATTAAAGAAAAAGTCAAGAATTTGAGTAAGTGCTCATAGTTATAAATTTTTGTTCCTTAGATTTTTGTTACACAAATCCCAATAGATAATATACACATTACTACAGATTATTACAGATAAAACCATCATTCAAAATTATTAAATTAGTTGCATATTTTGAACTACTCTTGATGAAGACAAATAAATTTTAGCATTGATAAGGCAGCAGAAAGTTGATTTAGAGACTCTCAGCTTTTCTATAATGTTGGCATGGTAATTAAGGATAGCATTCTGTGTTTTCCCTTCGGCTGATGCGATCTCTGTCTTGGCGACAGTGGCTGAGGCACTGTCCCTTTCAAGAGCTGGTCCTCGAACTGCTAGGCAGATGCCTTCTTACTCATCTCATAGTTGATAAGCCACCCTCCCTGAATGAGCTGGACTACTTCGTTTGTTCCATGGCATGCAAACAGAAGCCAGTTTTGAGGCTGTACCTTGTAGGCAAATCTCATGAATGTCAAGGAATAGCAACAGAGGGCAAAGGTCATCCGCCCACTGATAATCTCTGGAGATTTCTTCTTGTCATTGATGGCAGCAATGGGGAGACCCCAGTTGGCAACTGGGCCCCAGAAGTGCGTGCTCATGAGATAGTCCTGGAAGTCCTTGCTGAGGACATAGTCCATCACTTTGCGCACAAGCACCCCAGCCATGGCAGTGCGTGTGGTTGGCAGTGCAGCCGCTCTGCTTTATGTTATGAGTTTTAAGAACTTAGTAAAAGTCAATTACTCAAATAGTGTAGGCTACCATTTTGGATAATATAGATTCCTATACAGACTTACTTTGTGCATATAGAGCTAGTTAATAGATCTTCAGACTAATAACTCTAGCATGTTACATGTCAAATATGCCAAATATTAATATTAACCAGATCCCTGTAAATGTAGTGAACAGAGTTCAAAATAATATTGGCCATCCAGGGACATGGCAAAACTGGTCACAGAGCGGATGGATCTTGAAATAATTGTGGTAACGTCTGTCAAGTAACAATTTCTTCAAAAGAAATTACTTTTGAACATTGTCAATGAAGATATGAAACTCAGTAAACACTTGACTGTGAGCAAGACCGTCTTTGCCACATATTAGGATGTGCTGTCAGGAAATTCCTCTTAGAACAGACTTGATAAGACAGCCCTATTCTTACTCTTGAATGCCTGAGAAGGAAGCAAATTCAACTTTTAAAAGGTGTTTATTTCCTTTGGTGCAACTAGGAGTATAAAGTTGAAAACCAAATAGTTCCGATTTGTGTCCAAAAGCTCCCTACATCCTTCCACAATAACACCCCATGGTTCTCATTTTTGGAAAACACATTAGAC